>NC_080612.1:3651751-3951751 GCF_027887145.1 Ammospiza caudacuta
CTCAGCCTCTCCTGGGGCTCCAGGCCCTGCAGAAATGCCTTTTCTGTATTGAGGGGCCCAAAACTGCCCCTGGGATTGAAGGTGCAGCCCAGGCAGGAGGCTTTAAAGAAGAGCTGGGGGGATGAAAGAAGCCAGGACAGCTTTCTTTATATAATAATTAGGGAGGGAAAGGAATGCAAAGTCTAATTACTGAAGATGCTGCACTGGGAGCTGCTGGTGGCTGAGCCCTGGGGCTGGAAGGTTCCTCAGGCCCTGCCAGGTCCCTGCCTGGCCTGGGCTCAGCCTCCTGCCTTTGACAGCCCAGAAGCTGCTCTGTGGAGTGCCCTTGTCCTTTCCTGAGCAGCAGAGGTGTCACACACACCCAGGCCAAGCACAGCTCTGGTGCTGTTTGGGGTCTCCATGAAGAGGCCCCAACTGAGCCTACAAACCCTCTCAAGACTGGGCTCACTCTGACAGCTCTGAATCATGGATATGGGGCAGAACCAGCTGCTGTTTAGTGAGAATTCACTAAATGATGAATGATGAATCCACTCTGTGCTCCCTTCTGACAAACAGGAGTGCTTGGGTGGTGTTTGGAAGCAGCTCTGTGCCCAGAAGGTGCCACAGAGCATCCAGGCCCTGTCTGTGCTCCCCTGGGCAGCAGAGCAGCACTGCTGGTTCAGTTCTTCTGTGGCAAACTGGCACTTACTAAAACCTGGTTCCACGCTGTATAATTTCTATGGCTTTTATTAATGCAGACAGTATAGGCTCCATAAAGAAGAAAAATTACCAGTGGAAGATAAAACTAAAATACTAGTTGCATTACAATCACATTCTAGTGCTGCAATAAATTGCATGAAGCCAATAAAGCAAAACTAACTGAAGATATTTGACACAAACCAAAAATGAAATGAGAGTCATTATGCAGTCTGCTACAGGGACCTGCCTTGATGTAGTTAAAGCAATAAACTACCTGGGAGTAATCTTTACTTATTTTAAATTGCATATTCCAATTGCAAAGCTGTTTCTGGCATTTCTGCCACACTTACTTTAGTCTGCTCAGAAAAAGAATTACATGTCTGGATAAGTCATGTCCTATTAAATGTGCATCATATCTGCAGCACTCATAAGTCACTTGAGTCATAATATTGTTTATTCTAACATTAGTCATTATTTTCTGTCATAAATTAGCTATTCTCCAGAAGAGTGGGGACGAGATGGAGCCAAGGTTGCAATTATTTCCTTCATCCATGTTGGCACACAGAGCAGATGAGGTGGCCATCTCTGCAGAGGAATTATCAGCATCAGGCCATGGGTCAATTATAACAAATGTATTCATGCCATTACCCCCCAGGTACCTTCAATAATAAGAGTTTGCATTCCTTTCCCTGCCTAATTATTCTCCTCCATGGTCTGGCTGACCCACACATGTGTCAAAATAAGCAGCAGCAGCAGCAGCAGTGCCTTTTGCAATATTCAAGGTTAAACCCTCCCAGCCATCATTTCCTGCCAGCCCCTCCAATCCTGCCTGCCCAGGGGATATTTGCATGCAGAGAGGGTGCATGGTGTGTCTTTGCCATGCAACCAGTCCTGCTGCTAATTAATTGTCTGCTGGGCTGCCTTTAGGAGCGGAGGGAGCAGAAATCCCCCCCAGCTGCCAGAGAGGGAGGGGATGTGGTTCTGCTGCCCTCCAGCCAGCCCAGTTCCACTTTGGCTGGGCTGGGGCTGGAATTCTGGAATTTCCCTGTCCTGGGGACATCCTGTGCTTCACCCCTGGGCTCAGGGCCCCGATGGAGCACTTTTGGTTGGGATACATTAAGTCTTGTTTGTATACAAACCCCTTTTAGTTAAAATGGAGTGTTTTGCCCCAAAGGGAGCCAGGCCATTATAAGAGTGAATGGTGCTTTATAAGACAGCTCATTCCCTCAGGGAAGAGGCAGTCAGTTGCCCCAGCTGAAGACACATTCATACTTGAATTAAAAACCTTCAATAGCTGTTTTTCTAAATTGCGTCTCATACAGAGCGAGATGCCAGGCTCAAAAAAAGGGAAGAAAACAAAGAAAAAAAAAGAAAAAAAAGAGAAAACCAGCTGACTTGCACATCAGTTTGTTCCCTTAATAACACACCCATCCCCCTGGTAATCTGTGGAAAACTAGAGCTCTGCTTCATCCAGGCTTCAGGCTGGTCCCATGTGGGACCGGCTGTGAAGAGAAGAAGCTGGGCTGCCTCAGACCTATCAGCATCCTGTGCCAGGATCAAGTGGAAAAGCTCTTTAGAAAACCAGATTGGTTGGGGTTCAAAGGGGCCTTAAAAACCACCTCATTCCAGGCTGCTCCAGGGCTTTGCTTGGGCACTGCCAGGGCTCCAGGGCAGCCTCAGCCCCTCTGTGCCAGGGTCCAGCTCACCTCGCTCCCACCTGGGCTGGGTTTGCTCCATCACACCAAGGCTGCCTTTCTGAGGGGCAGCAACAGCTCCATGTGCTGTTCCCTCCTCTCTTCAGCATGATGGGAAGGAACAGAATTGTGTATGTTGAAGATTGCAGTGCAAGATGTTTTCCATTACCATCTGTATGGCAGATTACCTTTGTCAAGTGGGCAGTTTGCCTTATCTCTCTCTTTAAGTGACCACATTCACAGCTCCCCAAGGGAGGGGACATCTGCTGATAACAGCTATTGAATGTCACTGCATGGCTGATAAGAACTACAGCATCCCATTGGGAGATGTGAGCCCAGGGGGAGGAGCCAAGCATTCCTACCCAGATATAATCCAGAGGTTTTGAGACACCAGCACGGCTTCTCCACTGGATTCTCCAGAGGAACAGCAGCTGCCTCTCCTTCCACTGGATCTTCAGAGGAAGAATCCATCCTTCTCTACAGGATCCCTGCTCCAGCAGAGCCACCCCTGACACTGCAGGAGGGCTGAGCCACAATTCCAATGGGACTGCTGCCAACACCCTGACCCACAGGGTGTCAGGTTGGGTTCTGGCTCTGTCAATGTTGTTCCAGTGTACTGCATTGTTTATTTTATCCTTTTATTTTTTTTTCCTTTCCCTATTAAAGAACTGTTATTTCCTGTTGCCATATTTTTGCCTGAGAGCCCCTTAATTTAAAATTTATAGCAATTGGGAGGGATGAGGAGGGTTTACATTCTCCATTTCAGGGGAGGCTCCTAGCAGACTCCTGTCTTTCCAAACCAAGACAGTGAATAATCTCATTTTGGACACTGGTTGAGAGCAAGTATCCAAAAGAGACTGTAAATGCAGGGCAAGCCCATATGGACAGACTCCATGTGGGATTCTCTCCACATCTGGTGATCCACAGCTTCCCACCTCCAGAGACTCAGATAATGCCATCACATTTAACAGCTGTCACCAGATTTTTGTCCCACAGGTTCAGGCTGTAATTGAATAAAGCTGTGTCAATATTTTGTGTCCAAGGTGTTGTGTGACAGCGGTTTCAGCTCAGTAACAAGCTGGGAAAAGCAACATCTCTTCTGGGATTTTGGCCCTGCTTTGGCTGGTGCCTCCATGTCCATGGAAAAAACTGAGGAGAAGGACACAAGCTACCTATGCAAACGTTAAAGATTATTTTTTAGTCTTTTAAAAATAAAACAGTTCTCAGGCACTGAAGGAACACCATGAGCCCATGTCCCAAGGACACACCTTGCCTCTTTTTCCAAGCCTGCCTTTACCAGACTCAGACTTGGTGCTCACTGCCTTCCCTTCCTTACCCCTCATTATAATTAAAACACAATAAAAGTGACAAGAAAGCTTTTTACACCTAGAAAATACCTTCTTATTATACTTTATAATATATATAAATATTATAATATAGTAATATAACATAACATAACATACCTTAAAGACTTAGCCTTATGGAGAGGAATTTAATGTTCTCTTTATGCAGCCTTGTTTGGCTTGATGGGAATTCAGAGCCACCCTTGTTCCCACTGAAGCCAGAGGCAGGACATAAAGGAGCTCCTCCAGAAAGGCCCTAGCAGAGATGGCCAACACACCTTATAAGCTGATGAAGCCAAAAGGAAAAGAAAGAGAGGAAACACAAGCAAATTTAATAAGAGAAAACCACTGCTTTTCCCAACCACTCTACTTGCTTCTGGGTGGGTTTGCTGATTTTCTGTCACTTCCACACAAACACAGCTGCACATAGACACTGCAGGGGGATGTGGGGTGCTGGGGCTGGAAAGTGCCACATTTTCTGCCTTTACACAATATTTCCAAACTCTCTGACCATGGGGGCTCTGTTTTAAGGCTGGTGCTTGTTTTACCTGGCCATGCCCAGCCCAGGCTGTGCCAGGCTGCACTGGGAGCTGCTGTGGGCTGGAACCACCTCAGCTCCTGGTAAATAAATCAGTGCCTGCTTATGTCACAGACATCTTTTATGAAAAATCCTTTCCTTAGGATTTTTTCTCCTGAGAATCTGAGAGGCCTCAGGAACAAAATGTAAACAATGGTTATCTGCTGCTCTGGAATGCAACAGGTGCATCTGGGATTGGTCTCATGTTGGTTGTTTCTAATTAATGGCCAATCACAGTCAGCTGGCTCAGACAGAGAGTCTGAGCCACAAACCTTTGTTATCATTCCTTCCTATTCTATTCTTAGCCAGCCTTCTGATGAAATCCTTTCTTCTATTCTTTTAGTATAGTTTTAATGTAATATATATCATAAAATAATAACTCAAGCCTTCTGAAACATGGAGTCAGATCCTCGCCTCTTCCCTCAATCTGAGACCCTTGTGAACATGGTCACATGCTTGTGCTGTGGAAGCATCTGCAAACAAGCACCCAGCTCTTCACCCCACCTGAGGCTGTGTCACAGGCTGGGTGAGGGCTGTGGGGCACTGCCCAGCCTGCCAGGACACTCCAAACCCCTCTCTGCTCCAAACAGCAGCCACCCTCCCTGGGAAGCAAGTGGGGCAGGAGGTTTTGCTTTCTGTCTGCAGAGTAAATAAGAGTCAGAAATGTGCAATTCCACTTCAGTGCAGAATCAAGAGGTTTCATCTTGTGACTGAAGCATTCACAGTGCTGAGCACAGATGCCCTCCTGTTCACCTTTAAAGTCTGCATCCTCTCTGTGCTTCCCACGCCTCCTTTGCCTTCACCTCCAGGATGTCTGTCTGGCTTTTGAAATATCACTGCTCTCCTACTGTTAAAGTATGTGGAAGGATGAATCTTTTATCTCCCTTTTCTATTTGGGAGGTTGATTCTGGGTTCATTGGTTAGTTTTAAGATGTTACAAAAGCATCTGCCTGGTGGGATTTAAAGATGACAACCCTCCAGTGTTATTTCAATGCAGGTAATGGCAAGTAGATTCCCCTGCTTTCTTTACACACTGTTAGGAGGAAAAGCCTGTCTGGAATAAGGATGTAGAGATAAGAAGAGATTAGAGATTCAAGCTGAAGGCAGCTTGCTTGCATGGAGAGCACGGGGAGCAGCACAGCTGAGCCCAGCTCTGCCCTTCTGCAAATGATGCCCCAGAGCAGCTGTGGCTGCACCTGCTGGCCTTGGAGGATGTTCCTGCAGCCCCCTGGACTGAGCCTGGCTGTAAATCCTGGCCTGAGCTCTGTGAGAACATGAGGGGAACTGTTTGTGAGACAGGTCCAGCCCAGGCAGGCCCAGGCTGGGCTGGAGGCTGCCCCAGGGAAGTGCTGTGAGCCACCCCATGGAGCTGGAAAAACATGGGCTGAATGGAACTGAAACTGCTCAGAGACAGCTGGAGAGGTTTCACCCACGTCAAAAAAAGGACTTGTGACAAAACCAACGATTTCTGAAAAATGCTGGTGTTGTTGCCAATGTGCACTGTTGTTTTACAGGTAATTTGGGGGTAAATTTTTCAGTTTTGCCAGGTTGCTTGGCATAACTTGAGAGCTCTGCAGGTCTGAGGCACCAGCCTGGCTCAGCTCACTCCTGAGAGCTGCCCACACCCACAGCTGAGAGCATCCCCTGCTTCATTCTCCTCTGCTTTGCTTCTCAAGCACTGAGGAGAGCTCCAGCTTCATACGAAGTCAAAGTCATCCAATTTTCTGGATCAAAGTGTCTCCTGTTTTTGTTGTAATGAAGCAATTTGACACTTTTGGTAATACAAACATTCCCAAGTCTAATTAGAGGGGCAGCTGTTCTCAATATCTCCAGCAAACTCTTCCAGATTACCACAAGAACATGGCCAAAAATCACAGGGCACCAGAGGATGGGAATATTTCCTTCCAGCAAGGCTCTTCTGTCTGCTCCAAGTCCCATCCTCCTGCCTCATACTTGACATTAACACAAAAATTCCTGGGTTTTGTGGCTGCCAAAGCCATTGGGGAGTGCTGGTGCAGGCTGAGGAGCAGAACTGAGCAGGTCAGACCCTTCAGGCTCTGCAGAAGAGGAGCAGGGACCCAGTGCCAGGTGAGCTCTGAGCTGCTCCAGGACAGAAAATGGATAGGGAAAGGGAAAGGGATAGGGAAAGGGAAAGGAAGGCTGCCTTTGTGCCATGGAGTTCTGGAACTGCCTGGGAGGTGCCTGAGGTGTTCCCTGCTAGGCTGGGGCTGTGTGCCTGGACAGGGTTTGGCTGTGGGACAGTTCTGATCACGCTCCAGAGCTGGGGGAGCAGAGCCTGAGCTCAGCCTTGGGCAGGAGGGAGCGTTAGTGGAACCATTTGTGCCAAGCCATGATGGAGCTGTGAACCCACAATTAGAGACAGACAGGCTTGGCTCTACTTTCCTCCTAGCAAGCTGCAATCCTGTATCAGCTCCCTCATGGAGATCAGGGTGACAGCAGCAGATTTACGGGATCTGCCGTGGCCAGGGCTCAGTGGGGCTGTGCTCAGGTTGTGTCCATCCTGCAGAGACTGGGGAGATAAGCAAAGCTCCATCCTGACCCTGCAGTTCAGGAGAAGATGCTGTGTCCTCTAAGAGCCTGAATGAGAGATGTGGGACTCTAGGCAGCTCTCCAAAATGCAGTTTATTGTATACAAAATGCAGTTTCTTACATCCACGAGGTTACAGCAATCCAGGGTTGTGGGTGACAGAGCTGTGCCTACAGCTGTCAGCTCCAGCTGCAGGCAGGTCTGGACACCCTTAGTTTAGGTTACAAATGCATTATATAATTTTCTTTTGGTTACAATGCATTATAGACTTTTCTTTTGGTTACAATGCATTATATAATTTTCTTTGCTGACCATCTTAATACAGTAGAACCAATCTATATCTTAACTTTTATCTCTAGCCTATCATAACTACTGTAATTACCATATTCATGTCACTGTTCTCCAATCACTAAAAGTCAGTACATTACAGTTTAAGCTAGAAGTTGTTTTTCAGTTTTCTTGCAGTGGAAAATTCTGAGACCTTTTTTCTACTTGCCACATTTGCTGACTTATTTGCCTGTGCTATCTTTCTGCTTGGTTAAAACATCTTCTTGTTTGGGGTGGGTTTATCCTTTGCTCTAAGCCATAAAACCTCTTCTAACTAACACACCCTTTGCCTCCTTGGTTATCCAGTGAGACTGCCTCAGCAATTCTTTTCTTCTATATCAAAACTTGCTTCCATCTCTATTCCTTCTTCATATTCTACATTCAAAAATCTTTCTGCTAAGCATACATATCTGTGAGACTTTCTTGTCAAACTTTCATCCTTTCCAAGTGTCCAGAGCTGGCCAGACAGCGCTGGATCCCACAGGCACTGGCACACTCTTGCTCACATCCGTGGTGCTGAAAATCAATTTATTCATTTTGTCTCCTGAACAAGTATTAAGATGAATATCAAAACATAATTGTCTCAACAATCTTTGGGCTTTCACTTATCAGCTGATGATAAGGCTATAGAGGCCTGTGTTCATTTGTCTGCAGATCTCTGTAATCCTATTAAGTTTAGAGTGATAACTGTTAAACTGTACATATACACAGCTGTGCACACGTTTGTTGGGGAAGGTGTTTAACACACACATCCACAGGTACACAGTCTCACAATTCCCTGCTGCACAGCCAGGCTAAGTGCCTCTGTATGGACACCCCACCTCAATTAGCCATAGATCACTCAGTGTCAAAGACCCCTCCTAGCAAACATCAGGAATGTTGCTGGAGCTAAACTGGGCAAAAAGAATAATTTCCCCCCGCATTTCATTGTGAATTTCCTTCTGAGAAGAGGGAATTTTCCTGGCTCTGTATTTCATACCTGGAATCTGTAGGACCCGGCTGGGGCAGAGCTGCCATCACCTGATGCTTAAACCTACCACTGGTACTTAGTCCTGGTTTGGAAAGCTAGGAGTCTGCTCAGGAAGGCAGGAGCCTCCCCTGAAATGGAAAATGTAAACCCTCCCCACCCCTCCAAGTTGCTATAAATTTTAAATTAAGGGTCTCTCAGGCAAAAATATGGCAACAGGAAATAACAGTTCTTTAATAGGGAAAGGAAAAAAGTAAAAGGATAAAATAAACAATGCAGTACACTGGAACAACACTGCCAGAGTCAGAACCCAACCTGACACCCTGTGGGTCAGGGTGTTGGCAGCAGTCCCATTGGAATTGTGGCTCAGCCCTCCTGCAGTGTCAGGGGTGGTTCTGCTGGAGCAGGGATCCTGTAGAGAAGGATGGATTCTTCCTCTGAAGATCCAGTGGGAGAAGAGGCTGCTCATTGCCTCCCTACGATACTCTGAATTCATTCTCAACAGTTTTCCCAGAAACCTCCTAGCATTAAAAACACCATCTTCAAAACAAAGGTACCACAGCCAATGAGGTGGGAATAAGGACTCACATGCTGAGTCTGTCCTGGCTGCTGCTGAAGGAGCTGGGAAAGCCTTGGGAGACCACCCAGCAGCACATCCCACTCATGGAGCATCTCCCTTCCTTCCCAGGCTTGAAATTTGATCCCAGCTGGGCTTCTCACAGAATCACAGAGTGGCTTGGGTGGGAAGGGATCTGTAAAGGCCATCCAGCTCAGCCTTGCAGTGAGCAGGGACATGAGCTGGACAAGCCTGAGCAGGGATGGGGCACCCACCACCTCTCTGGGCAACCTCTGCCAGGCCCTCACCACCCTCAGATAACAAATGTCAATGGCTGCCCATTGTTAACTCTTTCTGCCCCACACCTGCACAAATCCCTACTGTGCTGTGGCAGCTGGAGCTTGCCCGAGCCTTGGGGCAGCAGCAGTAGATGGTGTGGGACACTGAATTTTGGACATCAGTAAACCTAGCTGTGCTTACCTCACTGCAGCCTTCACCCTGCCCTGAGGTGGGACAGGTTCCTGGTATCACTATTAAGCCAGAAACGACACAAAGTCACATAAGAAAGCAAAATGGCAAAAGCCCCTTTTATTTGGTCCCTGCCCCTTTTATACCTTAGTTGGCTACAGGTGGCCATGACTGGTCATTTATTCAATGCATTTTACCTGCTTGCCTAATTAAGAAGACACACCAATTTGTAAACAACCTTATGAGGAAAACAGCAAAAGAGATTGTTAAAAATCACCACTTGCAGATTGTTTTAATATTTGGCTATCATTTTTTATCACCTTATCAACTTATCCTACTTTCTCTCTCTGACCAGGCTGTCACTTCCACACCTGGGAAGGTATTTATTTCCTTATTATTTCCATAATCCAGGCTGGGAGGCACAAAGGCACACCAAGAGGAGCTGTAATTTATTGTGGCTGGGGTGAGTGGGGCTGTCAGGACAGGGTTTGTTCCTTGCTGGGTGCTGTTTGAGGAGCAGAGTTTTCTCCCTGACTCCTGTTAAACACTGAGCTGAAATGCAAAGTGATGGAATAAAAAATATCAGGACAATAAGGCAGGAAGTAGCATTAGATATATTGATAATTTGGGCAAATCACTCCTGTGGACCTCCTTTGATTACTTTATCTGTTCAGTCTGCCTTACTAAGTGCTGCTATCACACAAGCATAATAAAACAAGAATATATAAATGGAAGGAATTAAGAGCCATCCTATTGGGACCAATTTAATCTTTGCTTCATTTAAAAGGAGAACATGGCTCCCTTATCTAATGTACATAAAATTGCTCTTTATTCCCCAGGTTTACATAGAGATGACAGATCTATATAAATATGGATCTGCTCCTTTTCCCCTCTCTGTGGGGAAGAGCCACCTTCCACCACATCTCTGGACACTTGAAGGAGTCTCCCTCCTGCCCTGTGGCATTTCTGAGAAAGGAGAATGAGGATATGGCAGCATCCTTTGGAAGGCACAGGCTCTAGCAGTGGATGTTTGAAGGTAAAAAGCAACAAGACCACTCCCAGATTAACTCTAACCCTAACCCTGCTCAGAGGCACGTGGTGCTGGTGGGAATGGAATGAATGAAACCCAGCCAAACCAGCCCTTCCATGGTCACTTCATCCATCCTTGCTTTGCTTCTGGGGGTCACAGAGCAAACCCACGAGGGTTTCTGAGCTGTGCAAGACAGGCAGGAAAGCATCTTTCAGTCTGTATCTCTGAGAAAGTGTGTTTTCTGGTGATAACTGAGTTTGAACCTAAAAACCTGGATCTGTGGAAAAATGGCTTCTGGTGGTTGCTCTAAATCTTCTCCCAACACACTTGAAACCATGGCTGAGCCTTTCCTGGGGATGGAAAGGCTGTTCTCACCAGGGCTGCTCTCACCCACATGGCAGCTCAGCAGGACCCTTGTCCTGGCAGGGCTGTCTTTGCTTTTGGTAATTCCCCAGAAAAACTGGGACTCTGAGTGGCCTGAACATGACATTTCACAGGAGACTTTGCATGAGAGGAAGCCATCCCCATTTCTGAGAGTGTCCTGTGGAAAAGGACATGATTCCATCTGGGCAGGGATGGGAACCCACAGTGACTCAGGTTGCACTCAGGGATGGGAACAGGAGCAATGAAAAGTTTCAAAATTACCAAAAGCAAAGACAGCCCAGACAGGACAAGGGTCCTGCTGAGCTGCCATGTGGGTCCTGAGAGCAGCCCTGGAGTTCCTCCCCAGGAAAGGCTCAACCATGGTCTCAAGGGTATTGGGAGAAGCCATTTCTGTCTCCACAGATCCAGGTTTTTAGGTTAAAACTCAGTTCTTACCAGAAAACAGACTTGCCCACACCCAGAGATCCAAACTGAAGCGAAATGTGGATGTCAGCCAAGCCCAATATCCCTGTCCAACCTCCCACTCCTCCTGTTCCCATCACTGAGTGGGACCTGAGTCACTGTGGGTTCCCATCCCTGCCCAGATGGAATCATGTCCTTTTCTACAGGACACACTCAGAAATGGGGATGGCTTCCTCTTTTCTTCACCTCTGAGCTAGGAAAGACAAAAAGAGGCATTTGTGCTTTCTAACATGCTAAAAGCATCAGAGGACTCCCTGCTCTTTCAAACCAGCCATCATAAGTGCAATTTCAAAGTGTTTCTCTCTGCTAATATCCAGTGGCTTTTTAAAAAGCAGCTGACAGCAGTGCTGGAATGGCTAATGCCTAATTAGCTAATGGGTAATGATGCTCCTGTGAATAAGGCTGACATTTCACTCTGTAATTATCATCTGGGCTGATAGCACATCCCACAGTGGGCAGTGCAGGGTGCCTTGGGACAGGCCTGTGGCGTGGCAGGGCTGAGTGATGCTCCCTCTGGCCATGCACAAGTGTCCCCTGGGCTGCCACCCCAGCCAGGGCAGTCTTGGGTTCTGAGTTGCTGAAACGGCTCCAGAGATATTAAAAATCTTTTTCCCAGCCCCATGACTAAAGAAGAAGTCGAGATTCCTCAGCTCTGCTTTTCAAGGTTGTTTATTTTCTCTGATCTGTTCCATTCTGTCTCTGACCTGCTGAGATCTGTCCAGCAGCTCGGGTTGTGGCACAGTCCCTGCCCTTGGGATGCTGTTGGCTTTTTATACCAAGAACTGTGTGTGCTTTATTTACAATAATTTTCCAATACCTATCACCTATGTTAGACAGTCTGTCTCTACTCTAAACCAGTCCAGAAGTGTCACCATCACAGCAGAAGATGGAGGACAAGAAGAAGAAGGACAGGACATGCCCAGATTCCTCCATCTTGCCTCTTGAACTCCCATTCTAAATCCCCAAAATTCTACAATTTCACCCTGTGATAAATTCCCTATCATTCTACTCAAACTCTTGTGGCTTCTAACTCCTCACACAAAGTTGGGAATTGTTTCCATGGGCTAAAATCAAAGGCACAGGTGTTTGTGACTCTGTGCCAAGGTCTCTGAGCCCCTGCCAGGGTCTCAAATCCCCAGAGCAGCCAGAGCAATGTCCTGGGTCCCGACAGCCCAGCATAGCCAAGGCTTTGCCATGGCTGCCCCTCCCCACACAGCCTCATTTGCCACCCCAGGTCTACAGATCTGAGCTGAAAAAGGGATTTTGCTGGGTGTTCCAGCTGCCAGAGCTGTGAGCAGCTCTGCCCTGGCTCAAGGGCTGTGTCAATAGGATAAATCACACAGACTGCATTTTCTTCATGGTAGAAAAATCCCCCTCTTCATTCACATAACTCCTTTTTATAGAGTTTTACAGACCTCATGAGGGACTCCAATTGGTCAGGAGCTTTCTTGTTAATTAATTATTGGTCAGTTGTTATTCTGTATTGATTGGTCACTCAAACCCCCGGTGTGTAACTGCAGGGAAAGTTGTTTGTGAGAGACAGAAAAATGGAAACCGTCTAATGGTGTAAAAACAGTTTATACAGGTGAAGGTTGTTTTTTCGATTGTTATGTTAATGAACTGCTCGCACCAGGATTGCTTTCACATGGGAACTTGCAAAGGACCAGCCACTGATTTTAGGAGAACAGGATTGATTTTATGAAGGCTTTCTTTATAATTTTTCTACCTCACTGCACCATGTGTCTCCATCCAGGAGGCACTGGAGGAGCTGCAGAAACCCCTCCCTGCTTTGCTGGGACTCACCATAGCTCCTTGAGGAATAAACATTTGATAAAACATTCTGAAGCTGAAGGCTTATATGCTGTATGCCCCTAAAAATGTCAAAGTTCTCTATTTGCTTTCTGCAGAGTGAGCCAAGTCCTGCTCCTTCAGCCTCACTGCAAGGGGCAGCCAAGCCCCAGCCTGGACCAGAGTCCTGCCCTTCACAGAGAGGTCCTGGTGTCATGAGTATATATTGCTGTATCTATACTATAGATACAGCTATATATATATATATATATATATATACACACACAATATAATATTGTCATATTCATTATATTAGTTAATATAGAGCATATATTAAATATATTAAATATAATAATTCACATATTAAAGATTACATTAGAATATCTATTAAATATTAAATTTGTATCGATATATTTATTGATATTCGGTTTTAATATATAATAGATTATATTTTTATATAGAATTATTTTTATTTATTTATTTAAATATCTCTCTATTAAATATTACAATTTAGTAGATAAATTATTATATTATTTATCTAAATAATAGAATACATTTGTATTAATTTATATAAAATTTTGATATACTTATATAAACAATAAAATAATATACATTTGGGTTCAGCATACTGCTAGGAAAGATCTGCCTATACCATGTTTCAGTCTCCAGATCACTGTGTCTTTATTCTTTTTTAGGAACAACTCAGTTTTGTTCGTTGGGCAACTAAAGATTGAACACCAATTTATAGGTATCAAGGGAGGTTAATTCCAGTGTATTTAAGTGCAAAATCAACCCCTCTGGAGCCTCTGCTTTGCTTTTCCTCAGCCCCTGCCCTACCCACCACACTGGACACCCTCTCCAAGGACAAGCCTGCAGCTTCAGGGTCCATCTCACAATCTCCATGCCAACTGCAGCTCTTAGGAAAAAAAGTTACTAGAGGATCTGTTGAACAAAAAGCCAGCACTGGAAACTTCCACCCATTTTCCTGGGGTTTTAGGGATGCTACCATGCCATAGAGCATGGACACTGTTGGGGAGCTGAGAGAGCTCCCACATGGACACAGCACTGGAGGATCCCTGGGAGGTTTTTTCTCCTATCAATCTCCAAATCTATCATTTCATGCACTGCCAATTTTTAGACATGCAGTGCTCCCAGTTACAGGAGCTTGGTGCAGCAGGGACAGAAGGGAGGCACACACCAGCCCTGACACTGAAACAGGGATGCTCCTGCACTGGGCAAACCTGACCCAGCCCTTCCTTCAGCAGGACCAGACACACCCTGCACACTTCTGCTCTACCATATTTCTCTGGAAGGTGGGGAGATGTGCCAGAGCTTGTCATTGTCATATTTTCTGAAAAATCTATTCACCAGGCTTTCTTCTCCTGGGAAGCTGAGAAGCCTCAGAAAAGAATGAAAACAATAATTACCTGATTCTTTCTCCTGTGTTTTGCTGCTTTGGAATGTGGTTTGGACATTGTTTACCAACAGGTGCATCTTTGATTGGTTCCATGTGAATTGTTTTTACTTAATGACCAATCACAATCAGCTGTGTTGGGCTCCAAGGAGTCAGTCACAAGTTTTTCATGATCATTCTTGTTAAGCCTTCTGTCTGTATCCTTCGATAATTGATATGATATGATATAATATGATCAGCCTTCTGAGAACATGGAATCAGATTCTCATCTCTCACCTCATCCTGGGGACCTTCACAAACTCAACAAGTGCTGGCAAAGGCTGCTGAGATCAGAGGATGTGTGTGAAAACAGGAGTTCCTGCAATAGAGCACTCAACTGGCAGATTGAAGAATAATAACAATAAAACCAATAATAAATATGGTTATTAATGAGCAGAAGGAGCCCTGGGAGACACATCAGCTGTTTGAACAAGCAGATATTTCTGTCCCTCCCTCCCTGTGTAATCAATGTGTATTTATTTCTTTATTTAGCTCAATGCTCACCCTTTGAGGAGAAGATGAAAGTGTCAAGATGATCCTCTCCTTATCATGCCCTGCACAAGGGAAAGCTTTGAAGATACAATATGCAGAAACACTGGGCTCTCCTGTGACTTCTCCAGATTTAATTAGCCCAACCTTGTGTAAGGATCCTGCCTCCCCCTCTAGACAGCCCTTTCTTCCCCCTCCCCAGCCTCAGACAAGCTCCGGACTCACTGGCAAAATAGCAGCTGCTCAAGCCCTCAGTTTAATTCAGAGCTTGGCTCTCCAAGATGAGCTAAAAAAAAATGCCACCCCAAAGATGGAGCTGCTTTTAGCATTATGCACGAGCTGCAACTGCCAAGGAAAGTTTATCTTGGAGCCAATGTGAGCTCTGTTGCTCCAAGTTAAATATTTCCATTTAAAAAGTAGAATGAACTATACTGTGGGACTTCCAATTGCTTCCTGAAATATTAAGAAGGAATATCTTTAAACATTAATATTTTGTTACAGTGCTGAAGCCTTTCTAAGGGAGGGTTATTTTTTAGAGCTGTGTATTTTTCTCTGCATAATTGGAGCCTCTGATCTGTGCCTGTACTCTGTGCTCCCAAAAGTCCCTGTACACCAACAACCTTCCTTCCAAAGCAATCAATAAAAATCCTTCTTTTTTCCTCCTCCCTGCTATTCCTGCTGCTAGGAGGTACTGCCAAGGACACCTTGAGGAAAGTGCCCCATGATGGGACCCCACAGGGCTGCCAAGAATCTCCTTCTGTTGTACCCATCCCCACTGAGACACCACAGATGGGCTCCCATTGCCCATCCCACATGGACCAGCACTGGGACCAGCTGGAGCAGCTGCTTTCAGCCAGCCAGGCCTTCCCTGTGTCCCATCCCATGGCCCATCCATCCTCTCTGTCACTAGGGAAGTAGTTATCAAAAGGGCAGATCAGGAGAGCAGATTTAATGCTGCTTTCATGGTGGGAAGGGGAAAAAAATTAAAAAAGAAGAAGAAAGAAGAGAGAGAAAAATTATGTTGCTTCCAGGCCATTTGCATGTTCATTTCTCAAGAGAATGTGACACTTTATCCTTTTCTTCAAATTAACTTCTGTGTCACAAGTGGAATAAAAGGATTGGGTAGATGGGAACTGAAACATGGAGAAATGAAGGACTGGGAGTGGCAGGCATGGAGTGTTTGTGATGTGCAGGACAGCAGTGCAGCCCTGCTATGCCAGCCATTGCTCAGCAGCTTGCTATGCTGGCCTAATCTTACAAGGTCTCCCAGAAGTCCTTTTTTTCCCAGTTTTTTTTTTCTCACCTCCTTCAGAGCACACAAAAACCCAAAGCGCTTTCCTGAGCAGGTGGTTGGAGCTGCTGGACCATTCACATTCTCTATGGGACAGTCCCCAGGGTGCAGAGCTGGCCCTCAGCTGGATGGGGACAGCTCAGGGAGGACATCAGAGCCAGCAGGACAGCCCCAGCACTCACACTGGAGGCAGGAGTGTGGCATTCACATTCTCTGAAAAATCCCCTCTCCCAAGATTTTTCTCCTGGGAAGCTGAGAAGCCTCAGAGAAAAGGAAAACAATTCTTCTCTCATTTGCTTTTCCTGTGTTGTGCATTTCTCCATGTTTCAGTTCCCATCTACCCAATCCATTTCCATGGATGAGGGAGGAAAGGAGGCTGCTCCTCACAGACCCAGAGCTGCTCTGGGGGACAGCCCTGGCACCTCTCTCCTGCTACACTCTGGCCACTGAGGCAAAAGGAGGCAGATTGGGCAGAAAAGGGAGGAAGCAATAGTGGATGTGACAGCCTGGTCAGAGAGTGAGAAAACTAGATCAGTTTTCCCAGAATCACCCTGGGAGACTTTAGGGAGTTGAAGATAAACAATGATAAACAATTATTTTAAAAAAACCTACAGGTGCTGTTTTCCTAATATCTGTATTTTTGTTATTCTCATAAAATTGTTTATAAATTTTAAAGTAAATAAATAAATTTTTGGAGTGTCTTGTTAATTAGCCAGTCAGGTGAAATGCATTGATTAACATGAAATTGATTGATTAAATTGAATTATTAAATGACCAATCACGTCCACCTGTATCCATCAGTATATAAAATAAGTGGTTGGAAGTAAAGACTTGTGCTTATGCCATTGGCCTGGTTTAGGGCAAATTTGGGAGAAAAACTCTAAAGGGCCCCTCCAGAAAGCAAACCCACATGGCTTCTCCCTGCAACTGGGCTGGGAAGGATTCCTTGGAGAGAAGTGGAAAGAACCTGTTTATTTAACAGGCACAGCACCCCCAGCACACAGAATGAACAATACCAGGTGACACCACTCTGTCACTGCTCTGACAAAGATGACAAATTCAGAACAAATTCAGAAAGTCTCTCTGGGGGTGGTCGCTCTGTTCTCAGTCCCTCCTGTGCTGGGGCAGCTGCTGCAGCCACAAGGTGCAAACTCTCGGTGTTCCCAGGGCCCAGCCCGGAGCAGGCTCGAGTGGGTCCAAAAAAGGGAAAGGAGAAACAGTCCAGGGGAAATTTGCACTGCTGAGCTAAACTAGCTAATGAGCAGAAGCAAAAAGCAAGAGCAAAGCCAAAAGCCAAAGCAGCACCATGTACTGCCCTGTCTGTGTGTCCCACCAGCCATGGGGGAGTGGCTGATAGCAAAACCAAAACAAAACATTTGCTCCTCAGAGCCAGTGTAGAAGGCACAGAACATGATATCCAGCATGAACAGAACACACCAATGGGGATACAAGCATCACAACACTATCCTAGGACAGCCCCTCAGCCTTCTGATGGTCTCTGTGTCATTTGTCACTAAGCAGTGCCAGTGCTGTGGTCACCTCCTGGCCTGCAGCCCCTCCAGAGACCCAGGGCTCACAGGACACAGCAGCAATCTCAGCTCTGAGCATCCCCTGCCCACCCCAAGTCCTTGTGCAGACACGTCAGCAGGGCTGGAGGGCCATGAAGGGCCATGGTTCCTCTTTCCTGGTGAAATCAGCTTTTCCAGCCCATGGAAGCAATGCCACCAAGCTTGATTTGTGAGGAGCATTCATGTCCCTGTCCTCACTGCCATCCATGCACACAGCTCTGGTGCCAGTGCCTGTAAGAGGCATGTGCAGGGCCTGTAGGCCAGCAGAGCTCCTGAAAGGAGCATTTGGAGGCCATTTATCCCCCAAAACTGAACCCAGCTCCCTCCCAGCCAGCAGCAGGTACACAACACCCCCCCACAAATGGCTTTTAGAAGTTGCTGTCCCCCTACTCTCCCTGTTGCAGGGTTCAGCAGGTCCTTGGATACCACAGTGACTTTTGGGGATGCCCTCTGGAACACAGCAGTGCCTTTGCTGTTTCTCTCACCAATTTCACATGCCTGGGAGTGAGGTCAGTAATTTTCACCCACTGGCACAGGTAGGATGTGCTTTTTGGGAGGAGAGGAGCCTGTTCACAGCAGCATGGCATCCAAAACCCCACACAGTGACACAGGAATGCTCAAATCAAGGTGTGCCTGCAGAGGCAGCCCCCAGAATTCAGGCGGTCTCCAGAATTCGGAATTCAGGCAGCCCCCAGAATTCAGACCAGAGTTCAGAATTCAGGAAGCCCCAAGAATTCAGAACTCAGGGGGCCTGGAATTCAGAATTCAGAGCCTCTAGAATTCAGGCAGCCCCCAGAATTCAGAGGTGTCCTGCTGAAACCCTTCACGTGGCCCCCTGACTCCCCCTCCTCCAGTTTCCTGTGTTTCAGCCCAAGATCCTCTCAGCTTTATTTATTCTGGGCATAAACACTCCTGGCAGCTCTCATCAGTGCACAGACAGGGCTCCCCCAGCTCCCCTGCCCAATTAGTGCCACTCTGCCTGTGTGAGGAGGAGCAGCAGCCCCTGGCCACAGAAGGCAGCTCAGCATAGCCTGTGGCTACAGAATGCATCACACCTGCCTGCCTCTCACTGCCTTGGGTGAGCTGAACCCAATGAATATTTCAATAGGCTCTGCTTGCCCAGGATACTATTAATTTTGGAGTCCCTGTTATCCAATTCCTTTTCCTCCAAGTGGGTGGTGATTATTAATTTCACAAGCTGTGCTTCCACCAGCTCCTTCCCAGTCCCTTGTGACTGAGGAATATTAATCCACATTCATGCTGTCATTCAGCTGCCCAGGAGACTCTGCTGTGAATGGTGTTATTATTAATACCACTGCTCCACACGTGGGTAGAGCAACTTAGAGGCACACAGGTGGGTTGCAAAGGGCATTTGCAGAAAAGCACCTCCATCCTGGTGTTCAGACAAATAAAACAGGGCCCAGGAAGTGCTTTTTGGAGCTGTTTCTCCAGGTGCTGGTCCTGCCTTGCCAGGGCACAGGTGACAGATAATCCCAGAAAATCTTGGACCTGTGAAGGACCAAGAGCAGGAGAATATTAATCCACATTCAGCCTTTCCCCAGCCATATCTAGCAGCCAGCAAGGAGCAAATACTTCTGTCCTTCTTTTGGGGAAAAAAAATAAATTAGAGAATCCAAAAATTATCTCTCTACTTAAATAAAATGGCATAATACCCTAGAATGTAATCACTTTCAACACCCCAGCCTCATTATCAAGTTTGCTTGGAATTAGGCATTTCATTTGTGTTCTGCTGGAAAGGCAGAGGGTGGAAAGCAGCTGTTGCATTTCTCTGCAGAGCAAAAAAGCCTCTCCCAGGCAGCCAGGCTTACCCAGGCAGGTGAGACACATTTCAATCAAATATCTCAGGGAGGGGTTGGACAACCCATCAAGGCTCCCTTGAATGTGGGGCACTAAAAGGCAGAGAGACAAACAGGAAAGAGAAAGCTGAGAAATATGAATTAAATTATAGACACCCCTGAGGTCTCTCACAGGGGTCAGGGCATCAGTGAGTGACAGAGGGAGGGAGGGCAGGATGAGACAGGGCTGAAGGAACCTCCTAGGCTCAGCCTGGGGAGCATCCACACTGGTGCAGAAGGCAGAGCTCAGCCAGAGCACCAGTGGGGCTGTGCCAGGGGCTGCTGCTGAGCAGAGCATCTCCACAGCTGCAAATCCCCCAGAACCACCTTGTTCTTCTCCCTCACTCCTCCTGAACCACCCTTCTCCTCTCTCATTCCCCCTGGATCACCCCAGTTCTCTCTCTCATTCCCCCTGGATCACCCTGTTCCTCTCATTTCTCCTGAACTACCCCGCTCCTCTTTTCCATTCCTCCTGGATCACCCCAGTTCTCTCTCTTACTCCTCCTGAACCAGCCCAGTCCTCTCTCTCATTCCTTCTGAACCACCCTGCTCCTCTCTCAGCTCACACTTCAGAGTGCTCCTACCCCAGATAATCCCAAGTGAAGCAGCCTCACCCCTGAGCTGTCTCCTTTGCTTGGCTGTGGCACAACCCATGGTGCACCCCTTCCCAAGGCAGTGAAGGCCAGCAGCATCTGAAACCAGAGCATGTTTCAGTTTTGTACATTTTTGGCAGCTGAGATGGGCTGGAGGCTTCATGGATGTAACTGCTTCTGCAGTTTCTCCTCCTAGAAGAATGCAGCTTTCCCAAATTGTCAGCACTTCAGCCAGCACAGCCCCAGCAAAGGCACCAACACAATTACAAAAGCAGAGCAGGGAAAGATTGTTCCCTCCCAGCCCTCATCCAGAAAAGACAAGAAGTCAAATCCCAAGGCTGCTGAGCCCCACTTGGTTGGCAAACTCTTGGTTTTCCAGATGCCCAGGCTGCCAGAAGTGCCAGCCCCACAGCCCCTGCCTGCCCAGGGTAGCTGGCATGGAGCTGGGACAGTGGGTGCATGATAAAGACACCACACATCCAGAGACACTTTGGGCCGGCTGGGTGTGTGGTGGTTTATCGTCACTATATTACAGCAGTTCTATTGTCGTTACATTGCAAGGGTTCCATATTGCTGGAGTTTTTTACCTCCTTGATGCTTCTTGTAGGCAGCTCCTCCAGGCACTGACTCTTCCTTGTCCTCACAGCAGCCACTGACTGCAGTCCCCTCAACCACCCAATGCACGCTTTTATAACACTCTTCTGATTGGCTACAGGTGTGGCCTGTTAACATCAGGCCTGCTCCTAAACCTTAGTAATTGGCTGCAACTCTTTAGGAGGTAAGATTACAATCTATACTACCTTTATTTACTCATATTGTACCCCCCTACAGTGTTTCACCCCACAGACACTTTTGCCTGGCTGGATGTGTGGTGTTTCACCCCACAGACACTTTTGGCTGGCTGAGTGTGTGGTGTTTCACCCCACAGACACTTTGGGCTGGCTGGGTGTGTGGTGTTTCACCCCACAGACACTTTGGGCTGGCTGGGTGTGTGGTGTTTCACCCCACAGACACTTTGGGCTGGCTGGGAGCTGCAGCTGGGCCCGTGGGGACAAGTCCAGGCCTGCAGGAGCTCTGGTGGTGCTGGGATGGAGGTTCCCCCCATAACAGGGGCTGCTCCTCAGGTTTCCCTCTGGCAGAGAATCTTTAAGGGGATGGTGAAGGAAAGGAGCTGGTTCTGATGGAGGGTTTGCATCCAGAGCTTTATTCTGGCTCTCAGGCCTCTGAACGCAGCACCAGCTCCAACAGAACTCCCTGAGCCCGTGGTTGCTGCTCCTTTAACCCCGGGGAGAGGGGCAGGGAAGGGGTAGGGAGCCATAACCAGGTACAGGAGGGGATGGACAAAGGGACAAAGGACACCTGGATGGCCCAATGCCCCCCAGGGGTAGAGGGCATCCTGTGAATTTGTCAATCACTCGATGCCTTTCTGGAATGCCAGGACTGACAGACAGTGCTGGGAGGGTAAAGGAGATGTGACTGACACACCTGGGGAAGGACAGGATAACTGAGGCAAGGCCTGACATCACACCACAACACTCATGGGAATGGGTGAACTAATCCTGCACCAAGCAAACATCTCAACAACCCTGGTAACCCCAGTGTGTTGTCTTATACAGCAAGAGCTCTATTATCATTATAGTTCATTTGTTGTCTTATATATCAAGAGTTCTATTATCATTATGGTGCAAGGGTTCCATGTCCTTAGAGTTTCATACCTCCTCAATGATTCTCATAGGCAGCTCCTCTGAGCACTGACTGTTCCTAGTCCTTGTAGCAGCCATCCAACTTCTCTCACTCTTGTTCCCACCAATCCACTCTTTTATGGCACTAGTTCTTATTGGCTACAGGCGTTGCCTGTTATCATCTGGCCTGCTCCTAATCTTTAGTAATAGGGTCCAGCTGACACTCATTGGGGGATAAGATTACATTCTACATTACCCATACTGTGTCCTCCGACACCAGTGAGGTTCCTACAGGGAAACCTGCTGGTTTTCTTCCCAGGAAGATGTGCTTCCTTGGAGCCAATGCAAGGTTTCTAATCCTTCTCCAGAGGGCTGGAGAAAAATCTGTTCTGGGCTATCACAGCTCTGCCCTGCTCACTCACAGCCTCAGCTATGTCACACACTTTCCCCCATACCATTATTTTGACAAACAAACCTAATCTGGATGATCTACTGCTGATATTGGTGTTTTGCATCAAATGTCCTGCTCTAAATTACTTTAATTGCAATTCACACAGGTTGCAGATGAATGCTAGGTGGAGAAAGGCAAACTGCTCATGTGTGTGTGCAGCTGCAGAGCCAGGGCAGCTTGTGAGCAGCTGGATGGGCTTGGAGTAACCTGCTCTTGTGACAGGGGGGTTGGAATAAGATGAGCCTTGAGGTCCCTTCCAAATCCAAACCATCCTGGGATTCTGTGACTCTCCACTCCTACCAGTGATGCCTCACAAGTGATATCTGAGGGAGAGGGATGGGTTTGAGAAGTGCTTTAGAGACTAAAATTAATTTTTTTTAAGTGATACAGGCTTTTGGGAATTAGAATCACATTGAACATCATTTACATTTAGGTCCTTGGATCCCTAAATCATATTTCAATAATATTTGAGGCTGATTCTGATGCTCTTTTTGGGATGGAATGGGCTGGTGGAGACACCACAGTGTCCTGAAATCCTTCTGAGGAACAAGGGGAAGCAAAACCTTTGGTCCCTAACCTGGTGACTTCTCTTGAAAGATTTTTGGGAAGTCCAAGCATCTCTTAAACTGTGTGTGGGACTTTGTGAAGGTTCTGTTTTGACATGGGCTGCATAGACAGGCACAGAGACTTCTGCCTTTAACCCTGCATGTGCTCCCTGGCCTGAGCCTGCACTCAGCACCCAGCCACAGCTCCAGGGCACAGGAGACTGTTTTAGGGGGCTCTTTTAATGGGACTTCACTCTTCCAGGTCTGTTTGAACAGGACTTTACTGGTTCCAGGTCAGTTTTAATGGGTCTTCACTGCTTCCAGGAGTCTTGAAGGATGGGAGTACCAGTCCTACAAGGAACCTCTCCTTTTGGTCCAGGAATGTGCTAAAATTCCCTCTGAAATGACACTGCCATTCATTAGGAGAGTGGGGGATTTGAACATGTCCTTAAGTGTTGGCTTAAGAGATATTTCAGCAGCTGATCATTACTTCTACATGTAAAAGGCAATAAAAAGGAAGAATTAAGCCAAGAGTGATGATCTCACCTGCTTTTATTAAGGCAGCCATTAATTCTGGCCTGATGGGGGCTGATAAAACCTGCTCTCACGTGAGCACTGCTATTGTCTGCAGCAGTCCCAGGGAGCTGCTGGTGTGATCCAGCCTGGAAATGCAGGATGCAGGGAGGGATCAGAGCTCCTCAGCTCTTTGTGTAAGAACCAGACTCCTCTGATGGGCTCTGCATGCTGAAGAAAGGAGGGGAGCAAAGCTTGGGGAGATAAAGTGAGGTTTTTGACTTATTTTACAGGCAGGAAAGAGGAGGTCTGAGGGTTATGGAGGATGTTTGGGAAAAGCCTGACTCCAGTCCTCTTTCCCCAGAAAGTGACAAAAAGTTCCTTTGCAGGCCTGAGTTAATTCAGCTTTCCTTCTAACTCACCATGGGGTCACAGCCTGGTTCCTTAAACCTGCCTCAGTGTCCCATTACAGAACAGAGATTATAATCCCAGCCTAACTCAGCATTAATCCTTGCTAGATTGCAAAGCACTTTTTTTGTTTTGTCTCTAAAATTAGCACCACCACCACGATACTATTACACCAGGAGCAGAGTGTAGATAGCAAAATACAAGAAATAACACCAGTTGCACGAGCAGCTCATTTTCTGCACCAGTATCCCCTGGTTTTGGCTCTGAAAACAATACTTTGCAGGTGTTAAGAGGCTGAGCAAACACTGGTTTCCTCTGGCCTGCCTCCCTGCCACTGTGGATGGAAATGCCCTTGTCTGTGTGTCTGGGCAGATGCACAGAGGGATGCAGTGCCCTGCAGCTCCTGCTCTCTGCCCAGAGAGCTGGATTAGGTGTAGAAACAGCTGTGTGCTGTCTCCATGCCCTCCCAGTGCCAGAGGAAAAGCAGGATGTTTTATTAAGCATATTACAGCCCTGTCTTGTTGGGATATTTGCTGGCAGTTAACATCTTGCTGGATCAAATACCTTCAGCTTTGCCTGGGGCCCTCAGCTCATCCCGGCACTCAACTGCCAGGAAAAATACCCTCTCTGCTGGCAAGCACAATTTAATTAGTGCAGCTTTTCAGAGGCAGGGAATCAGCAGACTGGCACTTGAAGAAACACCTTCCCTCCTGCCAAACCATCCCAAAGAGTGCTGTTCACAAAGCACTGAAGGATGTGAACAGCAGCACCATGTCCAGGTGAGGCAGCCCAGCAAGGGCCAGCCACTGCTCTCACTCACTCTGCAGGAGGTGATGGGATTCCTGAGGAGGAGATTGTCCTCAAAAATTGATGTTTTGCACTCTAAAATGTAGCTTTGTCCTGCCAGATGGGTTTTGCTGCATCAGCCCTGCACTGAGCATGGACTCAGCCACAAGGAACTTGTCTGATGGTGGCTGAGCCCAATTTTCCATGTCTGTGCCCTTTCAGTGCAGTGGGTGGGCAGGGATGGGGATGTCCCTGAGCACCCAGGTGAGTGCAGCCCTGTCTGTGCTGAAGCTGCACTTCCCAGTGTGCTCTCACTGCCTTGAGTGTAAATTTTACAGTAATTTTAAAGTTTACAGTCTTTTTAAAGTTTGCAGTCTTTGTGGGTGTAGTACAAGGTGTCAGGTGAAAGTTGGAATCTCTGTGTAATTCACATCTGTGTGCTTGTTTATTTGCTTGTGGAGTGGTCAGCATTTTCTTATGTGACAGTTTTACCAGGAGCTGGAAAGTCACTTGGCTTTTTCCCATCAGGAATTCTTCATCCAGCACCCCATTTCACAGGCTGCACACACACACTTGGACCCTCACATGTCAGCTTTTGTGCCCTGAAATGGCCCAGGACACATTTAATTTGTTAATCTTGGTGTAGGACACCCTCCTCCAGCCATGAGCAGTGGTACCTACAGTAGTGTCATGGAAACATTGATTTTCCCTTATATCCCTGGAGTGAAGTCCTGCTCACATTGCTGCACCCAGAAGGATTTGTGAGGCAAGGAAAGACCAAACATCTTATAACACATTCACTGTGGCATTCATATTCTCTGAAACAATTGCTTCACCCAGGGTTTTTCTCCTGGGAAACTGAGAAGCCTCAGAGAAAAGGAAAACAATTCTTATCTCATTTGCTTCTCCTGTGCTGTGCTCATGTGGAATGTGTTTGGAGATTGTTTACCCACAGGTGATTGTTCCATTGCATTCTGCTGGGAGTTGTTTTCACTCTTTGGCCAATCAGGGCCAAGCTGTGTAAGAACTCTGGAGAGAGTCAGGAGTTTTTATTATTATCTTTTTAGCATTGTGTAAGTATCCTTTTTGTACTCTTTAGTACAGTATAGTATTCTTTAATATAATATAGTATAGTAAAGTAATAAATTAGCCTTTGATAAGATGGCCTTCTCTTCATCATTCATTCCCTTGTCAGTGGCCCTGCATTTACAATAATTTACCACAAAGCCCCAAAACTTGGTCTCTCAAAACCTCCTGGCATTTGTGGCAACAAAGAAAGGAGAGTAGGTTCAGTTTAGATATTGTGAAGGAATTGTTCCCTGTCAGGGTGGGCAGGTCCTGGCACAGGGTGCCCAGAGCAGCTGTGGCTGCCCCTGGATCCCTGGCAGTGCCCAAGGCCAGGCTGGACAGGGCTGGGAGCAGCCTGGGACAGTGGGAGGTGTCCCTGGACCATGGCAGGGTGTGGAATGAGATGATCTTTAAGGTCCTTTCCAACCCAAACCATTCTGGGATTCTGTAAAATACAATTCTCCAGGGTGCTTCTTCTGGTGTCAGAATTGAGGTTCCTACAAGAGAAAAAGGCAGCCAATGATTGCTGAGGGTAAAACTCTTACTAAAATGGAGTTTAGAGGATGGGGCTGTGGCTTTAATTTCCCAGGCATGGAGAAGGTCATTGAATGGATATCCCAAGCCCCTGCTCTGCCATGCAGCAAACTCCAGCTTCTCTCAGCAGCTCTCCCACATTTGGTGATGCAGACAGAGGAGCCCATGCAGCCTCCCAGCACTCACAGCAGAAATTACAGAATGTATGGGACTGAAGATTGTAATTTAATGGAGCCAATCTGTTCATTATTTAATGATTTCATTGATAGCCACAGCAGAAAGCTGATAAATGCATAGGCCTGGCCCATAAAGCACCTGGTGCTTCACTTATTAAATGCAGTGACACAACACATTGAACTGAATATATTGGAATGTAAACAGGACACACGTTAGCACACAGGTAATTATTGCACTTAGAACCTATTGCTGTTAGAGGTGTCTTAGATTAATTTAGCACCACTCATGGAGAGAGGCAAAGCAGTGTAAACTCGTGGTGGTGTGAGCAGCTGCTCCTCCTAATGCACACAAATCCCTTCAGCCTGGCAGAGAGGAGGGGAGCACAGCAGCTGTTTCATGCCTCTCCATCATTATGTCTGCCTTTGCTCAGTGCTCTAACCCACACCCAGGCACTGCTGCTGCTCCTAAACCATCCCAGGGTCACAGCTCAGCCTTGCCAGGGCTGTCCCACCCCAGCCAACTCATCAGGCTGAGCCACAAATGCTTCAAACCAGCAGGAGCGAGGTGGGAACCATAAAACACTTTGCTGCCAGCAAATATGCTTTGTATTTGTTTAGAAAATGCAGTGGAGGGTGATTTGTTGCTATTTGCCTTTGTCAAACCCCTGGTTCTGTTTGCCCCTGTGCTGGTTTTGGTGGCCCAGTGCTGATGGTACCACCTCAGTCAGGGACAGCCAGCACAGGGCAGGGCCTGTCTGCCCTGGGACAGCCACTGAACCCCTCCAGTGAAATACTCAGCTCTGCTACCACCAGGCAGCCACCCCAGCTCAGCACTGCTCTCTCTGTCCCAGTGTTGTAGGAGGACACAGTATGGGTAATGTGGAATGTAATCTTATCCCCCAATAAGTGTCAGCTGGACCCTATCACTAAAGATTAGGAGCAGGCCTGATGATAACAGGCAACACCTATAGCAAATAAGAACATTGTTATAAGAGTGGATTGGTGGGAACAGGAGTCAGATGGCTGCTACAAGGACCAGGAACAGTCAGTGCTCAGAGGAGCTGCCTGTGAGAAATACTGAGGAGGTGTGAAACTCTGAG
This sequence comes from Ammospiza caudacuta, assembly GCF_027887145.1. Taxonomy (NCBI): domain Eukaryota; kingdom Metazoa; phylum Chordata; class Aves; order Passeriformes; family Passerellidae; genus Ammospiza; species Ammospiza caudacuta. Next base: position 3,679,087 of record NC_080612.1, read on the forward strand.
GGCATGGAACCCTTGCACCATAATGATAAAAGAACTCTTGATATATAAGACAACATATAATGATAATAGAACTGTTGTAATATGCATAAGACAACATAATATGAGTGATTTTTACTCTTCTACTGCCTGAGCAAACAGCTAGCTTTCATTTTGGGAGCAGCCCCATGGGGCTGCAGGGCTGGATATGTCCTAGGGTAGCAGGGAGGGCTGCAGGCACTGGGAGCCCATACAAGCCTGAGGTGATGCAAACAGCACTGCAGCTCCCTCCTGCCAGCCTGGCCTTCCTAAGAGCTGTAAGACACCAGGGAATTTAAAGGCTTGTAGAACATCCTGTTGTTAAACAGGTGACGCTGCACCAGCAGAATATTTTGGGAGTGTTGATGTCGCTCACAGCTGTGTCCAGAAGAGACTCATTCTGCTCTGGTTAGACCTTTAATGTCTCTTTAATCTGAGTTGATGCTGATGCAGGTGCTGACAATGTCTCTCCCCTCCCCACCCCTGATCCTCTGCCTGCTCTCAGCCCTACTGCTGAATAAATTGCAGTGGGTTCTCATCCTGCAGAAATTGGTAGGGAAATGTATTTGTTAGGAAGCACTGAGATTGTGTTAGACACCCAGATTACAGGTACAATTTGAATGGCAATACATTTTGACAAGATGCTATTATGTATTTATTTGCACATGGTATAGTAGAGATGACAATCAACAGATTGTGTCAGAAGTGGGTAGGTTCAGAAAGGATTTCAATTTAGCAGAAGAGCCAGTGCCTTGTTAACTTCTGACATCTGAAAACAGCTCCCAGATGCTCACAGGCTACCCTGACTGGCCTGACACACCACCATCATTTATCTTGTCCTAGTGCAGTGGTCAGAAGGACTCACTCACTCACTGCCTGATGCTTCACAGGAGAGAGAGTTAAAGGTTCAGAGGGTCACAGTAACCCTATTTCAGCTTCCCTCTGCCTCTCCCTGCCTTGAGAGGTCCAGCTCCCCAAAGCAGAGGTGACCCTGTGACAATGCTGTGGCTGGAGGAACCTGCACATCCTGCAAGGAAATATTCCCACCAGAATATCAAGGTTACCTGGAAAATTGTGTCAGTAGCTGAGAGTGACTTTCAATTACAAATTGAATTACAGGAATTACAGGAATTCCTGGTAGGTGACAATGCCTGGGGCACTTTTGTGGCCATTTCACAAGGAATTCCCTGCAAACACTCCCTTAGGGATGAAGGCTGCTGCCATCTCACCCCAGGGATGATCTACCTGCTCAGGAATGTCCTTACCCCTGGCACACAGAGGGGCACTGCTGCCTGTGCTGCTGGCACAAGGGGCTCAAGAGCAGCTCAAAATGAGGTGCTGCACACTTTCCATTGGGGAAACTGAGGCACTGCTTCTGAGGGGGTGTTCTTTAAATTATGCACAGGGGAATTTTTGTTCTTTAGCAACACCCAAAGGCAAATGGATGGAAATTTGGAAAACATGGAAAAAATGTTTCCATGCCAGACACAGTGTCTACATGATTTCCTAAAATTTGGACAGTGTCTACATAATTTTCCAAACTTTGGACTTGTCAACATGATTTTCCATACACTTTGATTCTCCTAGAACATGATTTTCCAAAATTTGGACAGTGTCTACACGATTTTCAAAACATTGTGATTTTCCAAATACATGATTATCCAAAATTTGGATAGTGTCTACATGATTTTCCAAATTTTGGACACTGTCTATGTGATTTTCCAGACTTTGGACTTGTCTACATGATTTTCCAAACATTTTGGTTTTCCAAACACATGATTTTCCAAATTTTGGACAGTGTCTACGTGATCGTCCAAACTTTGGACAGTGTCTACATGATTTTCCAAACTTTGGACAGTGTCTACATGATTTTCCAGACTTTGGACTTCTGTGTGTGAAGTCCTCTCTCTTCCCACAGTGCTCCAGGGAAGTGAAGGCAGCACCTGATCTTCAGTCAGACTTAGTTTCTGCATCTTAAAGGAGAGAACATAATGGCCTGCAGTACATTTCATTTCTCATCCTCCTAATGAATAAAGGCTAATTAGAAATTTCTAATTTCCACTGTTTATATGAAGCACTTTTGCTTTATTTCCTTTTGATTCTGTTTCCAGAACCCATAGGAGTTCACTGAGCCCCTGGTGCCTCTATGCAACAGGAAATACAATCAAATAAGGAAATTTGTGTAAAGCTCAGGTTTGCAGGAGGAAGATGTGTTCCTGTGTGTGAATTGGCAATGAATGGGCTCTCATAATGTATTCCTCGTTGCTTTCCTCTTCCTTTGGAGACAGTCAATACCCTGGAGAAAAGTTAATTAGATCCGCTTCACTCTGTTTGGTCCTGGAGGCTGAATGCAGGGGAGAGGGAAATCCCAGCAAAGCAAATTGACTCCATTAGAGTAAGAGACCACTGAACAATTGTTGCCATTGTGTGTGATCAGAGAGGATGATCCACTTGAAAAGCAAGCGTGAAAATGTTAAAACAATGACTGAAAAATATTTGTGCAAAATCCCAGCTCAGAAGCAGAATGCGAGTGGCAGCTTAAAAGGAGCTGTTTTTAAAGGTCCTGGCATCCTCAGTGTGTTTGCAGAGCTTTGTGTCCCTGTGTGGAGAGGTTTGAAACCACTCACTGCAGATATGGAGTATCTCTAAGTAAGCATTTGCATTTCAAACTAATGAAGGTGGTGGTGTGTACAAAGCGTGTGTACTCCTGGCTGCATTGGTGGAATGGAGAGAAAATGTAAAATAAAACCACACTGCATGGAGGGTGTTCCTGAAGGCTGCTTGGAAAGCTGAGAATTTGGGAATGCCCACCTCTGGTTCAGCTTCCCTTGCAGCAAGTAGTGATTTTGTCAGCCCACAATCACAGTATCCATCTACTGTATTTAGATAATCCTTTAGGTACGGACTGGCCAGCTTGGAGATCAGCTTTGGGCTTTGATTAGGACCTGCAGAACAGCTCTCTGTATCAAAACTCCCAGGTGCATTTTTATTTAACCAGCAAATTTCACATCAAGCCCCAAATCAGGACCTCATGGGACCTGTGCAAACACCTTGTCAAATCCCAGCTGGCTGTTGTTGACCTGGCTACACTTGAGGTGAACAAATATCAAAATGAGGGAAACCTGTCTCGAGTCATTGAGGAAATCAGTGGAAAAACCTCGACTCCTGAATTGCATCAGCCCCTCTCAGCTGCCTTTCCTTCCTGGCTATTGTGCAGTGCAAAATACACAAAATACACTTTATAGTGTAGTGTAGTGTACACTTTATAGTGTAGGCAGAAGAGTCTTTCTCTATGAGAACAAACTTCATCTGGGGCTTTGGTGTGATCAGCTCAAAGACCATTTTAAAAATGTTTTTTCACACCTTAAAAGCCAAGTGCATCCAGGTACCAAGGAGGAGCTGCCTGCAGGTACCAGAACTCATTAGGAGAGATGAGCTGAGAGCAATTTTAACCAGATTTGACACAGGGCCAGAAGTCTCAGAGGCACTTAACTCCTACCAGTGTTGTAACTTGGGCCATGACTTGTAGAAAAATGTCAGCAGAAGCCCAGGGACTGTGTCACTGTCAAGTGCAGGCTTGCTGGGAAAATCCAGGGGAGGAACTCAGCCTCTGGGAGTAGAATCCCATTAGAGACAATGAAATAAAACATTGTCTGAGAGGGACAAAGTGCTCACTGGTATTAAGAGGAAGTCATCTCTTATGAGATACTCAGAATATTTTACTGAAGCTTAACACTGGGAAACTTTGTTATTTCTAGTCAGCTCCACCAAGGGGTAATGGAAATGGCCTTTGGGATTAATTGGAAATGATGGATGTTTGCCTGGTATAAAACACCTGGCGCAGACACAGAGCAAGAAGAATTGTGTGTCCAGCAGCTAAAGCTGAAGGGAGACCTTTCACCAGGAGACTCCACCCCATCTTCTGCCCTGGACCCATCATTTTGGGTAAACACCATAAATTAACTCTTTGGAGAGGATGAGCTGGATGGCTTGAGAGAAAACAAATCACCTGAAAACGCAATTCCTTGGATGCACAATATACATGTTCTGCTCTCCCCTGATGTCACTGCTAATCCATCACCCTGCTCCATCTGCTGCCTGGGGCCAGCAGAGCTGCAGCTCCAGCCCTGGCTGTGCCTTCCCTCCCTCACCTGCAGCTCCCAGCAGAGCCACACTGGCACCAGCACTCCTCCAGGCACATTTGGTACTTTTGTCTCTGGTTTTGAGCAAAATTCAGGCACCTGTAATTCATGATTGGTGTGACAAGTGTCCAAAGGAGGGACTGGATGAATCCAGTCCCATTGTTTTTGTAACCTGTTCTACCCCTTTCCCTTCCTTCCAGGAACAGAGATTCTCAGCACCTGCTTGGTTTTTTTTTTTTTTTTTTTTTTTTTTTTTTAATAGAATCCCAGAATTATTTGGCTTGAAATGAACAGTAAAGCTCCTCTTGTTCCACCTCTTGCCATGGCAGGGACACCTCCCACTGTCCCAGGGTGCTCCAAGCCCTGTCCAGCCTGGCCTTGGGCACTGCCAGGGATCCAGGGGCAGCCACAGCTGCTCTGGGCACCCTGTGCCAGGACCTGCCACCCTCACAGGGAGAAATTTCCCTCCCAATATCTCATCCATCCCTGCCCTCTGGAGTGGGAAGCCATTCCCTTGTCCTGTCAATCCAGGCCTTTGTCCCAAGTCCCTCTCCAGCATTCTTGGAGCCCCTTTAGACACTAGAAGGGGCTCTAAGGTCTCCCCAGAGCCTTCTCTTTTCTTCTCTAGGCTGATCTCAGCCAGCTCTTGCAGTCTGTATCTTCTACACTTTATATATATAAAGTATCTTCTATATATGTTTATAGTATAAGTATATTTATTTATTTATAAGTATCTTTAGATATAAAATATACATATTTTACATATATATAGTATAGATATATATCTATACTATATATAAAAAGCATATATATCTTTAGATATACTTATTATTATATACAAATATATAAAATATTTATATTAATATAAATATAAAAATGTATTGTATATAAATATATGGTAATATAGATAATGTGTTATATATATAAATATCTATAATATATTTACATATAAAATAAATATTTAATATATAAAGATAATATTTTTCATACACCCACACCCTATATATATATATATATATATATATATATATATATATGTGTGTGTGTGTGTGTGTATTTATAGTATTTTTCTATACTTGTTTTCCATCAAAGCTTTGTACCAGCAGCCAGCACTACTCTGGAGCAGAATTACATCTATATTTGTCTGAATCATTTCCAAATTAGAAAAAGTTTCCAAATGCTTCTTGGAGAGCTGGAGCCTCAGCTCAGCAGTGCCTTCCCACCCCTTGAGAGCAAACCCTGGAGATGCAGCTCCCTGGAAGGCAGCAGGGCCATTAGAAGAGCTGGCTCCTTGCTTTTGCTGTTGTTTCCCAGAGCCAGGCACAAATATTCATTTCAAAAGGAATGCTGGAGGGCAGTCCTTAAGAAAATAAATAACCCACTCCAAACCTGAAAGTAAAGGCTGGGTTCTCTGGAACAAACTCAGTCCTGGAGAACAGGGTGAAAAAGTAGCATCACCCTCAGGCTCAGCTTTGCTTTTATCAAAGCTTTATGTTGTAGAGGATTATTTTAGTGTTTCTGGGTTTTCTTTCTCTCTCTCTTTTTTTTTTTTTTTTTTTATTTTGCTAGCAAGCTATCAGTTTCTTTTCTCATGCCTGCAAATCCTACCTTGGAGAAGCAGTGTTTCTGAGCAGAATGCAACAAAGAGAGAAACTGTTAGGATTTTATTTGCACTTTCCATCTTGGCCTTTTACATTTCTGCTCTCCCATCAGGACACTGATTCCCAAAGCTCATTTCCTCTAGAAACAGGCTCATCCCCTCTCAGGGCATTGCACACCATGAACACAAGGTGGGCTGGCACTGTGAGGCACAGCCAGCCTCCCCAGAGCCCTGCTCCACACCTGGAGGTTCATGGACCTGGCTCCAGCCATCCTTGAAGATGCCCTTTTGTCCTGGTTTGGAAAGCCAGGTGTCTGCTGAGGAAGGCAGGAGCCTCCCCTGAAATGGAGAATGTAAACCCTCCCCACCCCTCCCAGTTGCTCTAAATTTTAAATTAAGGGGCTCTCAGGCAAAAATATGGGAGCAGGAAATAGCAGTTCTTTAATAGGGAAATGAAAAAAAATAAAAGGATAAAATAAACAATGCAGTACACTGGAACAACACTGACAGAGTCAGAACCCAACCTGACACCCGTGAGTCAGGGTGTTGGTGGCAGTCCCATTGGAATTGTGGCTCAGCCCTCCTGCAGTGTCAGGGGTGGTTCTGCTGGAGCAGGGATCCTGTAGAGAAGGATGGATTCTTCCTCTGAAGATCCAGTGGGAGAAGAGGCAGCTGCTGTTCCTCTGGGGAATCCAGTGAAGAAGCCGTGCTGGTGTTCCAGAATCTCCAGATTATATCCATGTAGGAATGCTTGGCTCCTCCCTCTGGGCTGACATCTCCCAATGGGATGCTGTAGTTCTTATCAGCCATGCAGTGACATTCAATAGCTGTTAGCAGCAGCAGGTCTCCCCAGAGGGAGGAGTGGGTGTGGAAGAGATAAGGAAAACTGCCCAATGAACAGAAGACAACTGCCATACAGATGGCAAATAGATACAATTTGCTTGGCAATCCAGGACACCTTTCCTCTCCAAGGATAACAACACATCAGGTCTGTTTCTGGCATGGGGCATGTCACAAACATAACCTCAAAATTTACATGTGTTTCCCAACCCCTGGATTAGCAGGATGTTCTTGTGGTTTGCCCTTTCCAGCATGATGTGCCTTTATGGGCTCATTCACCTCCTCCTCTACCCCAGAGTCCCTCTGACATCTGGGGAAAGGGATGCCAGAGCCAATAAAACCAGGAAATACTGGAAAGGTCGAATCATGCTATTACAATAAATTACCATAATTCAGAGTGTAAATCAGGCATTGCAATGATGATATGTTGCAAGACAGAGATTGGCATTGGACCTAAAAATGGCACAACATTAATGCAGTCTGAGGTCAAAGAGCTGCCTGGGAAATGGTGCACATTTTATAACTAGACCCTTATCCCTGCAATCCTGTGATCTTCTGAGACTGTCACATCACTGGCTGATGGAGCAGCACACTGATTTTATTTTCCATACTAAAGACCTTAGAGCCAACAAGTGGGGGTAATTGGAAACAGAGATGCTAGCAGCACTGGGTAACCTCTAAGTGCTTACCTCAAGCCTCCTACAGCTCTCTGACTGGGGAGGGTGGCACTTCTGCCCTGCAGTGTGGTGGCATCTTCTGCAAGGGGACACTTAATGCAGTAATAACCACTCAGGGCAGCCTCACAGGGGTGGCAGCAGGTCCTGCTGTGCAGGGCTGGGGCCTGTGTTGGTGTCTCCTTCCCACGTTTGAGGAAGGGAATCCACACTGATCCTTCAGCAGTGCATCCACACCTGCAGCTCCTGCCAAGGTGCTGCTCCCAAGAGGCAGAGAAATCTCCTGTCACCTGGAGATTGTAACCTGGGGGTGTCAGCCCTGAGATCTGCACCAAAATGAGTTTCCTCCCTTGTGCCAGGCTGCTGATGTCTTTGATAAACGCAAAATATCAGCAAGGACAACAGTGCTGCTGCTCCACTTACCAAGGGACAGTAACTGCTGGTGGCAAATAATCTGTTGCCTCTCCTCTCTGGTTAGTAACAGGGGAGGGGGAAAAGGAGAAAAATGAAGTGGCTGATTTTCCACAGCAGGAGCAGCCAACAAGTATTTTAATTCACGAGTCACTCAGCTGCAGAAAACCTCCTGTTCTGAAAGGATTTTCCATCTTTTAAAATTTTCTATATCCCAGTAAAGCTCTCTCATTTCACACAGATTAAGAGTTAATTCAGGTCAAATAAGGATTAATTAGTCTGTGTAAACCAGCCCCAGACACTGATGCGCTGGAGATCTTTTTTAAATTAGTTGCTGTTACTGTAAGTCTGTATCTTCTGATGGCAAGACCTCTGGTGTATTATAAATTTGCAATCAGGTACCCCACGGGATGTGAGATGAGGGAAAATGTCAGTCTTAACAGTGTTTAAATCCCTCCTGCCGCTGAACTGCAGCCTCTTTCAAATTAGGTCCTGTTGGCAAAATCAGATAAAGAGATGGAAATAAATGATGTGAACAAAGGTCATCAAAGAGTATCATTTAAATTGTTATTGACTGTGGGCACAAAAAAAAAGCACAGCATGAAAACATACTTAATAAGAGGAGATAATAGGACCATAGAGACAGGTCTTTCTGATTCAGAGGAGAAACATCAAACAGTTGGTGTGTTTGTGTATGCTTTTTCATCTGGTTTACAGGTAAGGGGGAGATTAATCCAGAATATATTTCACAGCCCAGGCCAAAACCCTTTGATATGCCATATGCACTAACATCAGAGATGATTTGTTCAGACCTTATTGCAGGAGAGGAGCCCAAACCTGTTGCTGCTGGAGGGACTTCCAGGATCAGTTATCTAAAAATATTGGCCAGAGTTGCCAAAAACTCCCAAATGAGAAAACCTTTCAAACCAAGGCTCCTCCACCACTATGTAGTGATCTCCAAGCCATGGAGGGCTAAGAGATAAGGAAGGAAATAGATCTGGCTCCTGAAGATTTGTTGTGCAGCTTTAGGGATCAAAATCTGCTTGGCCACATCTCTGTGAGCTGGATCAGAGGTGGGCTGAAAAGGGGATGGAGTTTAAAAACTTTGGGCCAAAGCATCTTGAACTAAAGCATCACCATTTGGAGATTGTTGGGGTTTTTAATCTCCTAGGTGATCCAGAACTGTCCATTCTGGGTTTAGCCCAGGCTCTGTGCAGGCACCTGGAGCAGGCTGGACACAGAGGCTGCACCTGGGACAGGGTGGGAGCTCCTGCAGGGGCTGGGGGTGACACCCCAGCACAATGCTCACCTTCCTGACCCCGTGGGTCACAGGGACTCCCTGAGGGCAGGGCCATGTCCCACAGCTAAAGGAGGAGCTGTCCCAGTGGCCCCAGTGCCCTAAAACCTCCCCAGTGCTCAGGTCCTGCTGGGGGTGCAGCCCCTGGAAAAGACAGGAAGAGCCATTCCAGCCAGGAATTTGCAGCACTTCTCCAGACCTCTCTCCTCTTCCCCAGAGTGGGGAAGGCATTCATTTCCACAGCTTGTCTGCAAATTCTTGCATTTATCTTGGAAACAGGCCCAGTCTAGGAGAGAGACCAAGAGACTTTCGTGCTTTGGAGACTTTCTAATCTGGTCAGGACAGGAGAGCAGAGGCAAATGCCTTTGTGAGGGGGATGGACACTCAGCCCTAGATGTGACCTAAGGAGCTGGGGGCGTGCTGAGAGAGCACTGTGGAAGGAACAGGATCTGAACGGTCCCTTTTAAAATGACAGATAAAATTCAGAAACACCGCCATGAGGCAGGCAAAGTCATGGAGGAGCCAGCTGTCCACACCAGGCTCAGCCCACTGGAAAAGCACCACAAAAATGGCCAGCAATCTCTTGGTACAAGGTCTTTTAAAGCTCAACTATCCAATTAGGAACTGACACCTAGATTATTTCCCTTTTAACCCAATAACTGATCCCAAAGAGCCTACAATGCTGACTGCCACCACTACCCTGACAGTGTGAGGCTGCAGGAGGTGCATCAGATGCTCCTGAACCGCCAGAACCAGGCTTGCAAGAAAGCTGGGACAGAGATGCCACTGGAGCAGCACCTCAGCAGCTCACAGAGGCTTTTTGTCCTCAGGTGGTAGAAAGAAGCCACTTCCCTTTGTTTTGCCTACAAAGACAATAGGCAAAGCATTTGGCTTTTCAAAGCCAACCTGGGTGATGACATGAGTTTGTGACACTGGAACTTGTTATTCAGAAAGAACACATAAAAGCCTTTTCATCTTGGAAATAAAGAGTACTGCTGCTCTGGAGAAGGCAGAGCCAAACCTGGCAGGCAGTGCCTGTGGATGCCTCTCCCTGAGCAGATTGCAGCAAAGAGGAATGCCCTGGATTGGAAAAGCTCTCTCCTGAGATTTTTTGTGGTTGAACATCAGATTTGGCTTCAGGAGAAGGAGGTTCTGTTCTGTCTCTGATAGCACAGGCAAGCTTGTCCTTTCTGCCCTGGGATCCTGTTCCAGACACAGGAGTGGATGAATCCAGGCATTTTATAGCCAGGTATGCTGCAGTAACCCAGCCAGGCACGGGGGCTGGGGCATGCTTTGGTCTCATAGTGTGATTTAGGAACCACTTCTTCTTCTGCAGTGAGTTCTGCCAGCAAACAGAGAGCAACAACAAGGACAACAGCCACTGTAATTTAATCCCCTACAAACCTTGTTTTGAAAAATGAGGGAAGGATTAATTTTCCTCTGTTTGCAGAGATTTTAAACCCTTCCTTGTGGGTCTCCCTCCCAGACGTGCCATGGCTCCTGGCACAGGCAGCTGCCCTTGGACACCTCCAGACTACAGCAAAACCTGAACAGCCATAAAGACAACACAGTTGAAGTGGGGAAAGGGTTGACTTGGAAAGAGACACATTACAAAGGAGATGTGAAGTTGTTTCCTTGCCCTTCAGGACCATGTCTACATGAGCCAATTTAACACCTATTACCACAAGTATTAGCTCAGTGTCTTGGTTTGGAAAGACAGGAGTCTGCTAAGGAAGGCAGGAGTCTCCCCTGAAATGGAGAATGTAAACCCTCCCTACCCCTTTGAATTGCTATAAATTTTAAATTAAGGGGCTCTCAGGCAACAAATATGGGAGCAGGAAATAACAGTTCTTTAATAGGGATGGGGTAAAAAAAAAAAAAAAAAAGATAAAATAAACAATGCAGTACACTAGAACAACAGTGACAGAGTCAGAACCCAACCTGACACCCTGTGGGTCAGGGTGTTGGTGGCAGTCCCATTGGAATTGTGGCTCAGCCCTCCTGCAGTGTCAGGGGTGGTTCTGCTGGAGCAGGGATCCTTTAGAGAAGGATGGATTCTTCCTCTGAAGATCCAGGGGAAGAAGAGGCAGCTGCTGTTCCTCTGGGGAATCCAGTGGAGAAGCCGTGCTGGTGTTCCAGAATCTCCAGATTGTATCCAGGTGGCAATGCTTGGCTCCTCCCTCTGGGCTCACATCTCCCAATGGGATGCTGTAGTTCTTATCAGCCATGCAGTGACATTCAGTAGCTGTTATCAGCAGATGTCCCCTGGAGGGTGGTGTGATTGTGGTCCCTCAAAGAGAGGGATAAGGCAAACTGCCCACTTGGCAAAGGTAATCTGCCATACAGATGGTAATGGAAAACATCTTGCACTGCAATCTTCAACACTCAGCAAGGCTCAGGTATTTCCACTGAGCTAAACTCCATCCCTGAGCTGGCATTTCTTCTCCTTGCTCCAGCTGTAATGCCTGAGGCATGCGCTCCTTGAGGGGGACACAGCCTCTATCATCCTCCCAGCCTCCTGAGGCTTTCCAAACCCAGCTGTCAGCCAAAACAAGCTGCCTGTGGCTCCATACAGCAGAGTGTCAGGAAATGTTGACTCATCCCTGGCAGCAGGGCCATGCTGGTACCGCTGTGGGTGGTGGGGCTGGGCAGGGACAGAGGTAGCCAGGTGTGAGTCTGAGCCTTCCATAGGGACTGGGGAGCCCAGCTGAGCCCCTGGTGGGTGTCACAGCACCCACAGTGTGGGCAGAGGAGATTTTACAGCCTGTCTGTGAGTTTTACTCCCAGCAGTAACTTGGAAAGGCACCAAGGCAGCTCCACAGTGACTGTTCCTAGATGTGCCCTCATCACACCAGTGCACAGAGCACTCAGGTGGCACTTGAGAGCAGGGAAGACAGGCCACATGTCCCCAGCCTTTCCCCAGCTACCCTGCAGATCAGGGTTCTGCTGCAGACATATTTTTGCACAGAAGGATAAAAATTTTAAAATTAATTTTTATATTATAAAAATAAAGTATTTTAGAAAATATTCTTATATAAAATATAATATAATATAATATAATATAATATAATATAATATAATATAATATAATATAATATAATATAATATAATAATTTATGCATATATTTTTTTTGCGTAGAAGATACCAGAGTAGAGAGTTCAGCACTCCTGAACCATGGGGCAAAGAGCTCAAAATGCTCACCAGCAGTTATCAGGAAGCATTTGGATTGAATTTAGTGTATCTGAGTCATGGCTGTTCCTGTAGCTCTCTGCCCATCAGCTCCCATGGGAGGTCCTGGAAGAGCTCAGGATTATCCCAGTCCTCTCCCCAGAGGAAGAGCTGCCAAGGAGCTGCTAAAAGTGGAAGGTAAAAACTGGCTGCCTGCTGCTGCACAGGAGTCAGTCTCCTGCAGCCACACAGGTCATCTCCAGACTTCTAAAAATTGTTTTTAATGGCTCATATCATGTCCTTCAGATGAGGCATTAAGCCAGGCTTCCTGGAGGGCATCAAAGTGGAATTTTATGGCTGCACAACAGTTTTTCAAAAGCAAAAAGGATGCAGCAGCACTGGAGCAGAGTCAGGGGCAGCACCTGACTCTCTCCATCAAGCAAGATGAAGCAGGACACTCAGTGCCTGAAGTGCTGCTGGCACCAGCGGAGGCTCAGCTCCCCTCAGCCCCTGCACACAGACAGCTCATGCAAGGGTAAATTATGTCATATTCATGAGAGGCTGCCTCAGCAGGCACAGCCTTTTTATCTTATTTTATCCTCAGCAGTGTTGTGCAGGCATGGGGAGATTTGAGAAATGCAGCCTTTGCCCCCTGCACTGCCAGAGGAGCAGCTTTCTGCTGCCCTGCATGGCCAGAGGGAGCCCAGGCCCATCTGCAGCAGCCCTGGAGCTGCAGAGGAAAACTCCCCCCTTGTGCAGGATCCCTGCTGCAGCAGAGCCACAGCTGGCACTGCAGGAGGGCTGAGCCCCCCTGGGATGGGGCTGGGACCCCACCCTGACACACAGACAGCTCAGGCAAGGGTAAATTGTGGTAAATTGTGTCGTATTCATGAGAGGCTGCCTCAGGAGGCACAGCCCCCATCTCATTCCCAGATTATTTTATCTTCAGCAGTGTTGTGCAGGCATGGGGAGATTTGAGAAATGCAACAAGTCTCCCTGAGCTGAGCACAGCTGTGTTTGGGTAAAGGCTATCTGAACAAACCAGGAATTGCCACTGCAGGAGACACCATTTCATGTCTGAGGAGAGGAGCTGATTCTGTGAGCACTGGGTATTACTGAGCACTTCAAACAGCCCCCCCAAAGCCAAAGGAGGACTGTAGGTGCCATTCATGCAGCAGGCAGCACCAGGAGCTGCCCCTCCTCCCCTGCCCGGCAGCGTGGAGCCAGAGCAAATAACAGCAATAACACAGGGCTGTAAACTCTGGCAGAAAGCAGACATCTGTTGCCCATCAGATATTACACCTTGGTGACCATGCAGCTCAGGAAGTATGAAAGTGATTACTTATACTCTGACAGCAGCGCATCAATGGGGAGCTTTGTGCTGCAGCCTGGCAAGGCAGAGCCAGCAGGAGGAGTCACCCCTCAGCTGGGAGGGTGTGACAGCTGTGGCACAGAGCTGCAGGCTGGCCACAAGCACAGGGACCCTCTCAGGTGGCCCTGGTGTCATCTGCAGAGCTGGGGCAGCCCGGCCTCACCTGGCTCAGGTTGTGTCTCCAGCATCAAACCCTGACACCAACACAAACATTCTGCTGATCTGGTGTCCTAGGGTGATATTATGGTGCTTGTATCTCCATTTGTGTGTTCTGTTCATGCTGGATATCATGTTCTGTGCCTTCTACACTGGCTCTGAAGAGCAGAGTTTTGTTTTGGTTTTGCTCTCAGCCGCTCCCCCATGGCTGGTGGGACACAGAGACAGGGCAGTACATGGTGCTGCTTTGGCTTTTTGCTTTTCTCCTGCTTTTCTCCTGCTTTGCTCCTGCTTTTTGCTCCTGCTCATTAGCTAGTTTAGCTCAGCAGTCTGAATTTTCCCTGGACTGTTTCTCCTTTCCTTTTTGGACCCACTCGAGCCTGCTCCGGGCTGGGCCCTGGGAACACCGAGAGTTTGCACCTTGTGGCTGCAGCAGCTGCCCCAGCACAGGAGGGACTGAGAACAGAGCGACCACCCCCAGAGAGACTTTCTGAATTTGTTCTGAATTTGTCATCTTTTTCAGAGCAGTGACAGAGTGGTGTCACCTGGTATTGTTCATTCTGTGTGCTGGGGGTGCTGTGCCTGTTAAATAAACAGGTTCTTTCCACTTCTCTCCAAGGAATCCTTCCCAAACTTGTTGTGGGGAGAGGCTGTGTGGGTTTGCTTTCTGGAGGGGCCCTTTTGGAGGTTTTCTCCCAAATTTGTCCTAAACCAGGAGACCTGGCCAGCTGTAAGATTAGTAGGTACTAATCTTACATTCAGCAGTACAGGTAACCCTTTCTTTCTCCTTGCTCCCCAAAAACTGCAGAGAGGGACTGTTGGAGTTCTGGATGCTGAGAATTTCAAACTTCCTGTGCTGACAGGCTCTGACTCCCAGGAGAACACTGCATTTGACCTGAGGCCATAGAGAAGGCTTCCAAAATTAATTGGTAGCACTGGGATGAAGTATAGTTGATTAGAAGTGTGTAACATCCCAGGGTGGAAAACTTAAGAGTTTGGGGTTTTGAAATATAGTAATATATATGAAGCAAAATGGAGGTTTTAAAGTGGAGGCAGCTCCCTCTTCTTTACCTTCTTCCTTCTTCACCTTCCTCTTCCTTCTTCTTCACCTTTTTCTTCCTTCTTCTTCATGGGTTTGGGTGGTATTTTATAATTCCAATACAGATTGGAAGCAGAAAACCAGCAAGGTACTTCTGGATTACAGCTAGTAATGCCGCAATACCTACCCCTGGAGCATTAAACACAAGCCCCGAAATAATTTACAGCAGTGGCAGCAGAAGGAGCTCACAGAAAAGTGAGCAAAAACAGGCATGGAGAAAGCCCAGAGGGTGGGAAACTTTTCAGGACTGACAGTTCATGGAGATGTAGAATATGAGTCAATGAAATCTGTGGAAACTGGAAGGTTTTCTCATTTTTGATATAAAAATTAAAGTTTTCACTGGAGCTGGGATGAGGGATATAAAACCCAGTAATTCATGGCATTCATTTTTGCGTCTTATTCTGAAGTAGCTGGAGATTTCAAGTCTTCAAAAGAAAAGCCTGGACCAGAAACCCAATCCAGCAACACCTTGGTTTTTATGCAAAGAAACCTGGTCTGGTTTAAACAGAGGCCCCAAGGCTGAAAGTTTCATCCCACTGTCCAAACCTTCTGAAACAAGCCTTGAATGGTGCACAAGTAAGACAAGTTCCACATCTCATTTTTCTTCCCTCAGGAGGAGACAGATGTGAACCAACCCCTGCAATTCCAGCTCTTCTTGTTCTTTTGCAGGCACTGCAGAGGGATTTAGACCCACACCCTGTCCTCTGCAGAGGAGGCCTTGGGCCAGCCCCTCCTGGCAGATGGTAGCACCCTCACAGGGATTCTGGAGCACTAAGACAGGGCTTGGAGAGGAGTTTGAAGAGAACAGCTCCCTTTTCTTGGTGTCAGCTCTGACAGGTCCAGCAGATGCAATGCAGAGATACAAGGGGATGTAGGTGGAAATCTGGCTTCTGGTCCCACCAAATCAGAATTATGTGTGTGTGACAAAATGCCTGAATCATGCAATATTGATGCTCAAGCAGCCGTCCTTAAAGGAATGGGGAAATGGAGGTTTAATCCTCCCTATCTTGCAGCAGAGCTGCTCAATCTGCAGCTTTTCTCTTCCCCACATCCCTGGCCCAAGTTTTGCAAATCTATACCTGTGTTTCTCCAGGTCCTTCCCCAGCCAATTGTCCATAAAGATTCAAACTGTGACCTGCAACCGAAACTTTCCACAGGCATTAGGGGAGTATTAAATGGGAAATTCAAAAACTAAATTATAGCTTCCCACTGTAAGTGTTAAAAAAAAAAAAAAGTCTGCTTTTAATTAGAAAGAAAAATAAAAAGCCCTGCAGTTGACAATAGTCTCTTTTCTACCCACCACACATACTGGCTCTGGCCAAACCCTCACTGTGAGGAGAGCAACAGAACTCCACTGAGCTGGTGCATTTACACCAGTAAATGGGCTCTGGCTGAGCATCTGGCCCAGCCCGTGCTGGACAAGCTTGGAAAATCTCTGCAGAAGATCCCGCTGTCCCTCCTTACAGGCACTGGGGATCCTGCTGAGCACCTCACACCTCTCTGCTGGGAAGGTGTGATTTATTTGGCAGCTGGGCTTTCCCTCCTGGGGAGCTTCCTAATAGATCTGTGAGAGCAGAGGTGATGCAGAGGCAGCTCCAGGGATGAAGTCATTGGCTTTGCTCTGAGCCCTGAGATTTTAGCCAAGCCTGATGGTTTCAATAAAGAGGAGCTTGTGAGTTTGCTGTGAGCCCAGGCAGAAGGATGGGAGCTCTCTGCAGAGCCAGGTGAGGATGAGGAGGGAGGGCAGCCCTGCACAGCCTGCAGGGACAAGCAGGGCATTCTCTGAGCTGGCTGCAGTCATGTGTCAGGCCTGATTACCCTGATTGAAGGCATCAAAGCCAAATTTCAGCCTTTCTGAGGGCAGGGAGCCCAATCCCTACTGTGTCCAGAGCCACAGCATCATCTGGGGCTCACACAGGTGCTCTCCTCTGCCTCGCCTGAAATCCCCTCCTGTGTCTCACCAGCAGCACCCTGTCTCAGGTTGGAAATGGGGGTGTGCATTCTATCCCCATCTGTCAGAGCTGGGGAAGTTCTCTGCTGTCCATGGGGCAGTTTTTTCTTTATCTCTCCCACAGCCAACCCTCCCTCCAGCAGATCTCTGCTGTCCATGGCCACTGAGTGTCCCTGCAGGGCTGATCCAATGCCAGCATCCCATGGGGAGATGCTCCGCCCAGGGGAGGAGCCAAGCATTCCTGCCTGGATCCAATCTGAGCCTGGCACAGCACAGCAGCCTTTGCCCCCTGCACTGCCAGAGGAGCAGCTTTCTGCTGCCCTGCATGGCCAGAGGGAGCCCAGGCCCATCTGCAGCAGCCCTGGAGCTGCAGAGGAAAACTCCCCCCTTGTGCAGGATCCCTGCTGCAGCAGAGCCACAGCTGGCACTGCAGGAGGGCTGAGCCCCCCTGGGATGGGGCTGGGACCCACCCTGACACACAGGGGCAAGGACTGCTCTCACTCTTGCAGGGTTGTTTTGTATTACTGCATTTTTAGTTTTCCTAGTAAAGAACTGTTATTCCTACTCCCGTATCTTTGCCTGAGAGCCCCTTAATTTCAGAATCTTAATAATTCAGAGGGAGGGGGTTTGCATTTTCCATTTCAAGGGAGGCTCCTGCCTTCCTTAGCAGACACCTGGCTGTTCAAACCTAGACACACCCAAACCTGCCTGCTTACATGTAGTGTATGCTGCCTTTGAAAAAAAATCCGTAGTTATCAGTACCAGTCGGAGTTACTGATTATCCACACTACAGCTGTTCATAGGATAAGAGGTGAGTATTGGATTTGGGGTTAGGAGGAAATTCTGCCCTGTGAGGGTGGGCAGGCTCTGGCACAGGGTGCCAGAGCAGCTGTGGCTGCCCCTGGATCCCTGGCAGTGCCCAAGGCCAGGCTGGACAGGGCTGGGAGCAGCCTGGGATGGTGGGAGGTGTCCTTGCCATGGCAGGGGTGGAGCTGCAAAATCCTGGTGGTCTCTTCCAACCCATTCCATGATCCTGTGAGTAAATCACACAAAAGAAGGGTTTTCCTAGAGCAGAAATATCTGTGATACTCTGGGATACAACAGATGCACAGCTGAGAGGGGCAGTGGGCACAAAGCAGTGAAATCAGTTTCTATTTGACCGCCCTGCCTGCTAATCCATTTCCCTCCAGTTGTATTTCCAAGTCCAAATCCTTTGAACGATTTCCAGCAGATTCTGTTGGAGATGAGGGGAAAAGAACTAACATAAAATGTTCCTGTGTCTCAGGAAAAGGTACATCCATAGCCAGGGCTGCATTGGCTGGAGGGTCTCACAGGCAATTTTCAGGCCAGGTCTTTTTTCATCTTAACTGAGCATTTGCTTTTCATTTTGGAAGGTTCTGAGTTAATACTCTTTACATTGTTTTTTTGGTATTTGTATATAATTACATGCTGTTAGAGTAATTTAGGCCAGATCCACATCCCATTGAAATGAGTGTGAATATCTCCAGCAACTTCAGCCTGAAAACAGCATTCCAGCCCTCACAGAACTGATTAAACAGTTAAAAACCCAATCTTGTAAATATTTTTGTGAATGAAAGTGGTTGGCTGTGACTCACAAGCATTTGGAAAACCACAGGGCATTAGGGAAATGTCTACAATTCATAAAAGCTTCACACAAGTCAGCCTAAATTAGCATTCCCCCCAAATTTCATAGTCTGGTACTCATTGCTCCCTGATTTAAACCAAGGTGGGAGTAGGGGTGATGCTGTGGGACTTTGAGGGGCCATTCTCAGTCCTGCAAAGCTGAACTGCAAACACCCAAACACTTGCACAGGACAGGCAGGAACTGCCCTCTGAGACCAGATTTCAGGTCAAAAAGTGGCTGGAGAATTATTCCAATCAAAACCCTCAGTCAAAAATGTTTCCTGAGCTGTCCACTGAGACAAAAACTGCACATGAGCTCATTCCACCAGCAAGACCCAAACCCCTGAGGGGTTCCTGAGGTCCATAAGGGGTTCCTGTGCTCCATAAGGGGCTCCTGAGGTCCATAAGAGCTCCTGTGGGCCATAAGGGGCTCCTGAGGTCCATAAGGGGTTCCTGAGATCCATAAGGAGCTCCTGTGGTCCATAAGGGGCTCCATAAGTTGCTTCCCTCCCTGTAAAGCCAGTGTCATCCCCTGCCAGAGCCAAAAGGATGCCCTTCACCTTCCCATTTCTCTAACAAGGTTTCCAAAGAAGGAGCAGATGACCCTGATCTTCCTCACTTTAGAGGGCAGGAATAGTTTAAACATGGTGTGTGTATGCCCTGGAAAGGGGCATGATGTATATGATCCAAGATTGGCTCCCAGCCAGAGAAAAAAATCAGTATTTATGTGAGCCATGATTTAATTTCACCCTGAGACCTGCAGAACAAAGGAGCCTTTCAAAGCAAAGACACCAAGCCTGTGAAAAACGCCAGGTTGAATTTTTTCCACCAGAGAAATCTAAATTTTGATCATATTCGGTGTGACTGGTCCTTTCAGTGACCCCATAACACAGATGATGGGCTGGTGCTGTTTTCTCCTCCTTGCCATGCCATGTCAGCCCTGCTCCAGCTCTCAGGTTATGAGGTCTGAACTGAGCTCCAGCTTTGGACAACCATCCTTGGAAGACACATAAATGTCATTCCTGCAGCTCCCCCATTCCTGAAGCTCATCCTGAGCTCCAAGAGGCATTACAAGGAACAGTTAATTAATAACAAACCTGGAGAACAGGGTCCAGTTATTTCTGTAAAGCTCACCCTGCCTGACACCTGGCTGTGAAACACAATCGTTGTGCTGTAACACAAACAAGAAGTATTTGCAATAATTACCTTGCCTGGAGTGGTTTTTCACCCATTACGCTCAGAGACAGAGCACAGCCATCAAATCCAATTAATTCCCCAGGGAAACAGGGCCATGGCTTATATCCAGGCACAGGCTCCTAGAAAATCACACAAGGACAGGACACCCCAAAGAATAAAGGGGACCCCTTCTAAGGGATATAATTTGTGGGAAACATAGTATAGGTAAGAAGCTGTTCAGAAAGCTGTGAAAGCAGCTCTCAGAAACAGAAAGAGAACTCAGAGAGAGAGGGGCAGTTTGAAACCCTTCATAAAATATCCTGTGGAAGAACAAATTGAGGGAGATTCTGTCTTTCCTGGGTAAGAAAAGAATCAGTAAAAAGCAGAAAGCTGCTCAGGTTAACCAGTTTATTCCTGCTGTTTTAACAGAGTCCCTATGTCCTGCAGGGGCCTCACCTGTCAGCTCCAGAAGCTGCTGTGCTTCACCTGGTGGAAACCCAGGGCACCACAGGGAATATTTCTGTGTCTGTTCTGGGGTGCCCTGACCCCCAGGGGAGCACTGACTTTGACCCTCATTCATGGAGAAAGTTTCCTAAACTCCAGAATAGACCAGAATCCACAAAAGTGTGAAATAGATTATAGAGAGCAGTGTAGGTGTATCACTTAAGTGAAAAATTTATGTTTTGGGATTTTTAGTATGTTGTGGATGGCAGCAAGATGGAGGGCACAGGGTGTCATCCTGGGCTGCTTCTTCTTCCTCCTTCTTCATGGGTTTGGGTGGCATTTTGTAATTGGGTGGAAATTCCACATTGTGGGCTCTTTGGGATCAGTTATTGGGTTAAAAGGGAAATAATCCAGGTCTCAGTTCCTAATTGGATAGCTTAACTTTAAAAGACCCTGTACCAAGAGATTGTTGGTAATTTTTGTGGTGCTTTTCCAGTGTGCTGAGCCTGGTGTGCAAAGCTCTAGATAAGATAACAATAAACAAGAACCTGAAGGCTGAAAAGATCCAGTGCATCTCTTTCCTGACACAAAACCACTCCAGGAGGGTCTCCCCTGACAGGGGAACCCCCAAGAGGGCCCAGCCTGAGTCTCAGAAATTGGGGAATTGGCACCAGGTACCCTGACATCTCCTCCCAACCCAGGCAGCTCTGAGCTCCTGTGCAGGGGTCTGCATCCACAGAATTATTCTCTCTCTTTTTTTAATTGTTCTCACACTGTGTGTGTTTTGAAGAGGTTGCAATGAGTTTAGCCCCCATCATTGCTTTACAGTCTACTTTTTGTATCAGGGGGAATTTGCAGAAAAGACATTTTAACTGCGCTGAGGTGCCACAGTGAGGTTCAGGACCAGGAAAGGGCCACAGAGATGATCCAAGGAAGGCGAAGCTGCCATGTGAGGAAAGGGGGGAGTTGGGATTGTTCAGCCTGGAGAAAAGAAGGATGGGAAGAGACTGCATCACCATGTCCCAGTATTTAAAAGGTGGCTACAAAGAAGATGAAGACTCCATTTTTCCACTTTGCATGGAAAGGATGAGGGTGCAATGGGTACAAGAGACTACTGAGCAGATTCCAGTTGGACACATGAGGGAAATTTTTCACAATGAGAACAAGCAGGCATTGAAATAATCTCTCCAGGGAGGTGGTGGATTTCCCAGTGTTAGATGCTGCCAGGATTTGGCTGGAGAGAGTGCTGGGCCATCTCATCTAGACCATTTTGCCAAGAAAGGTTGGAGCAGATGATCCCTGATGTCCCTTCCAGCCTGGGGTTCTATGAAGTCAAAGCAAGGTTTAGCATCTTTCAAAGCAAAGAGCCCTCTAAGGAGAAAACCAAAACCAGAAGGACATTTAAAAATTGCAGAACTAGGCTGAGCAAAAGCAGTTTGCAGGAGTGCATTGATTTAAAGTGGGGCAATGTGCCCTTGGTTTAGCTCCCAGTTCAAAGGGTGCATGGAAGGTCCTGCCTGTGGGGAGAAAAGGGTGATATCAATTTCTCCCATGGATGTGGTGCAGGTAGAGCCTGCCCTGTGGGTTATGAACACCAGGCTTCTCCACAGCATTTGCAGAAGGGTTGTCAAGTTGAAAGTCTTCACACATGAAATGTTTCCTATCACGTATTCTACTCCCTTCATCCTGATTTTCGTCTTCAACTCATATGTAAACACAATAGGGATCTGCATTATCTGGACTGAGGCCCCATTGCTTTAAATAATTCAGGGGAGGTGTGGGATGCACAGCAGTCCTGAGAGCAGCCCTTGGGGGGGAAAGGTGCAATGCTGGGCAGCCAAATCCTGCTGGAAATAACCTGTGTGCCAGTTGAAGATTGCAATGCAAGTTGCTTTCAATTGCCATCTGTATGACAGGGTATCTTTTGTCAAGTGGGCAGTTTGCCTTATCCTTCTCTTTGAGTGAACACATTCACACCTCCCTCGGGAGGGGACACCTGCTGATAACAGCTATTGAATGTCACTGCATGGCTGATAAGAACTACAGCATCCCATTGGGAGATGTGAGCCCAGGGGGAGGAGCCAAGCATTCCTACCCAGATATAATCCAGAGGTTTTGAGACACCAGCACGGCTTCTCTACTGGATTCTCCAGAGGAACAGCAGCTGCCTCTTCTCCCACTGGATCTTCAGAGGAAGAATCCATCCTTCTCTACAGGATCCCTGCTCTGCAGAACCACCCCTGACACTGCAGGAGGGCTGAGCCACAATTCCAATGGGACTGCCACCAACACCCTGACCCACAGGGTGTCAGGTTGGGTTCTGACTCTGTCAGTGCTGTTCTAGTGTACTGCATTGTTTATTTTATCCTTTTATTTTTTTCCTTTCTCTATTAAAGAACTGTTATTTCCTGCTCCCATATTTTTGCCTGAGAGCCCCTTAATTTAAAATTTATGGCAATTGGGAGGGGTGGGGAGGGTTTACATTTTCCATTTCAGGGGAGGCTTCTGCTTTCCTTAGCAGACTCCTGTCTTTCCAAACCAAGACAGTGCCCCATGTGCACTCACTGCAGGTGATGGGGAGACGGGGCAGGCACAAGGTCTGCATTCGGAACTGGGAACCAAAATATCTGCAGTGCAGGAGCTGTGTGCACTAACACATTTATTTGTCATTATGAAGTGCAGCAGAGCAGATAAAACCATTAGATATTTAAAAATTAGTTAATGCTAGGATGCAATGATTTGGGCATAGCTAATGCAGCTTTAAATTGGATCAATATTTTCCAGTTCATTTTACTGTAGATTTTTAACCCCACTCTTGCACTGGTGCTCACACAGCAGAGGAAGGGAACATTTCCACTGGGATGTGACCAGTTGTGCTTCAGGAAGTGCATCAGCTCCTGGAAGCTTGCTAGGCACCATCTCTTTTATTCAGGAGAGCTTAATTGTCATCCAGAACATCTGGGATGACCTCTCAGGGGTTTGTGTTGACAGAACATTAACTAACACACGAAGGCTCTGGGATCCCATGACATGATCCATCACTGAGCAAAGACAAGTTGCCTGTTTCACATAGGATGAATTCATTGAGGAGCCAAATCATTAGCATAGAAAGGTCATCTACTTGTCTGTCATTATTGTGTGAGGCAGATAGTCTATAATGTGTGCTGCAGTTCCCCAGGGAGCAGCAATCAGCCCCTTGCTACAGTATTTGATTGTTCTTTTTAAAGCTGGCGAAGAGCTTTCTCACTGAGATCTGCAGCTGTAAACACCTGAAAGGAAATGTATAAATACTGCCTGCTTCTGACTTCTGTGTATAAACATGGACACCCTGAGACAAAAAAGTTTAGGAGTATTACTGCTCTCCACTAGACAGTCAGACTTAAAGATCTGGAATGAATTCTATATTGCTTGTAGGAAGATAGGATTTCAGCTTTAAATTGCAGAAGTTTGCACCTGAAACAAAAACTCCATCATATTTTTCTCCCTGGTTATAGCCAAAGCTGTGTCAGATAGCTCAATGTTCTAGATTGCAATGCAAGATGTTTTCCATTACCATCTGTATGGCAGATTACCTTTGTCAAGTGGGCAGTTTACCTTATCTCTCTCTTTGTCACACCTCCCTCGGGAGGGGACACTGCTGATAACAACTATTGAATGTCCCTGCATGGCTGATAAGAACTACAGCATCCCATTGGGAGATGTGAGCCCAGAGGGAAGAGCCAAGCATTCCTACCCAGATATAATCTGGAGATTCTGGAACACCAGCACGGCTTCTCCACTGGATTCCCCAGAGGAACAGCAGCTGCCTCTTCTCCCACTGGATCTTCAGAGGAAGAATACATCCTTCTACAGGATCCCTGCTCCAACAGAACCACCCCTGACACTGCAGGAGGGCTGAGCCACAATTCCAATGGGACTGCTGCCAACACCCTGACCCACAGGGTGTCAGGTTGGGTTCTGACTCTGTCAGTGTTGTTCCAGTGTATTCATTGTTTATTTTATCCTTTTATTTTTTTCCTTTCCCTATTACAGAACTGTTATTTCCTGCTCCCATATTTTTGCCTGAGAGCCCCTTAATTCAAAATTTATAGCAACTGGGAGGTGTGGGGAGGGTTTACATTCTCCATTTCAGGGGAGGTTCCTGCCTTCCTTAGCAGACTCCTGTCTTTCCAAACCAAGACACTCAACCATGTGGCTTTAGATGTCCACCAACAAATGTCAACACTGCTGATTCCTCTGGCTGCATCTCCCAGAAGTTCAGGCGAATCTTGCCAAGCCAGCGTAGCTGGACAATTTTCACCTCATCAGCCAACCTGCTGAATCTGCAAATAACATCAAGAAAATGCCCCCAAAGCAACATATTTTGGAACAGGACAAAAAAAAAAAAAATCAATCATTTTGTTCTGTCAGTGGTGAGCGTATGTTTTATGTCCTTTCATTACAAACTTGGATATCATCCCATTTGGCACTTGAAAAGTAAAAATCCATCCCAGCTATGAGTATTATTTTATTGTGACTTGGGCTTTGGAGGTTTGCAGGTTCTCCACTCTTTTCCACAGTGCTTGGTTTCCAGTGCTGCTGTAAACGTGAGCTGCTCCTTTGCTCTGTGCATCTCCCAAAGGTGGCACCTTATTGCACAGAATTCACAGAATCACAGAATTTACAGAATTCACAGAATTCACAGAATCACTGGGTTGAAAGAGACCTTCAAGATCATCGAGTCCAACCCAGTCCCAACCCCTCAGCTAAACCCTGGCACCCAGTGCCACATCCAGGCTTTGTTAAACACACCCAGGGATGGGGACTCCACCACCTCCCTGGGCAGCCATTCCAGAACTTTATCACCTTTCTGTAAAAAACTTTTTCCCAATATCCAACTTATATTTCTCTTGGTGCAGCTTGAGGCTGTGTGCTCTGGGTCTGTCAGTGCTGCTGGAGCAGGAGCCCAGCCCCAGCTAAACACAGGCACCTTTCAGGAGCTGTGTAGAGTGATGAGGGCACCCCTGAGTCTCCTTTTCTCCAGGCTGAGCACCCCCAGCTCCCTCAGTGGTTCCTCTCAGGGTTTGTGTTCCCAGCCCCTCACCACTGAACCACTGCTCACTGGGCAGAACACTCTGCCCTCTCCTGCTCTGCAGCTGGAGCAGACAATCAGTGGTAAATTGGGCAGGTGAGTCTTTGCTGTGTCCTTGAAATGCTATTTTGGACAGCTCCTGTTGCCCTGCACATGGGTCTGTGACATTCCCACACTGCTGGCAGGAAGGACAGTGAGCACACAATGACAAAGTTGAATATTTCAGCTGGTCTGAGGGTCAGGATGGCCCCTGATAAGCAGTGACACATCTCTGGAGTGTCAGTATCTCACAGACCTTGCAGGCTTGGCAGTGCATCCTCTCAGAGGCAGAACCATCCCGCCTGCCTTTGTGATAACCTTGCAAACAGATCTATAGCACTTCACAGCATTTCATTTCAGAGGTTCCCATTCAGAAAAGAGGCACTGAAAATCCATAACAATTGAAATATAGTGGAATTTGAACCAAGGTCACGCTAGCTTGAGAGATGACCTGCTGTTCAAAATTAGCCTTACCCAATACATGTGCTGCTCAGTTTACAAGTGATGCTCTGACTCCCTGAAATTCAGAGTGACAAAAAGAAAAATGTTTGCAGGAAGGGGTGGACTGGGCAGAAGGAAGCTGTATGATCATTTCAGCTATCCTCATGCATAAAACAGGCCAGCAAACATTACTCTGAAATTCCTGCTGTGAGATCATAGGTCCTTCTCTGAGCTCCCTTTACCTCTGTGAAGAGTCAGGAAAAAATCCAGAAAAAACCCACAAATTTATTGACCTCTATAGGGCCAAATTTCCAAGGTGCCTTGGGGCAGAACAAAAAAAAAAAAAAAATTTATGTTTTTCTGTGTTATAAGCATGACTGCCTCCCTGCCCAGGAGCAGGGCTGATTGCTTCTCTGAGCTCCATTAATATATTATTGGCATTTTATGCATGGCATGGGTGACCCATTGCCTTGCCTGTTAATAGATGTCCCACCCAGGAATGTCTTTGCAAACCAGATTTCCATGTTCGGAGTGGCACTGGTTGACCTCAGGGTGTTGTTTTTCAAAGGATTTTGCAGATCTATCCCAGAACAGCCGTGTGATGCACTTCTACCAGTTTTGTCCTAATTGGCATGGACTGCAAACAGGCTTAGCCTAAGCCAGGGTGAGTGAAATGTGCTGGGGGAGGCTCTGCACAAGGCTGGAAAACCAGGGAAACTGGTTCCAGCTTCTGTGGCCAAGCTCTTGGGTAAAACACAGAGGTTTTTGTAAAATGAACAAGGGCATCATGGAGGGATGTGAGAGTAAATGGCTGGAGATACCCACATCTAAAGGAGATCAGGGTGATTTGGTTTCTCAAAGCTGCCTTCAAAGGATACATTTAATGCTGCTTGAAAGTTTTCTAAGAAATGCAAGTTCATCAAAATGGAAATTTTCTGCAGGAATGTGTCGACTCCTGAAATATCTAGTTCAGGGGGTAGCAGCAAACCCTTCAGCTTGATACCCCTGGACTGGAGCAGTCAAAGTTTAGTTTCCAAAGTTTTTGGCATCACACCCAGAATGAGCTGAAGGCAGCATGCAGCCTTTCCTCCCCTTGAGGAGCTCTGATAGACCCAACCCCTCTGTCAATCCACTCCGGCAGAAATAAATTGGAAACATTCCACCAGGAGCCTAAGCCTGTGCTAGTATTTGTAATTTCAAACACTTGATTTCCTAATTCCTGTGCTGTCATGGACATCAGAGCAGCCACCCAGGTGTGCTGGTGGTGCCAGGCTGTGCCAAAGCCACTGCAGATCCCATGGGACACTTTGGGAACCCAGCACATCCCTCTGGCTGTCCAGGATGGCCAGGACCCCTGCCAGGGGGCTCAGAAGCCCTGGCACAGAGCCCAAAACACCTCTGGGTCTGATTGTGACCCATGGAGCAAATTGCCAACCTTGTATGAAGATCAGCAAGCCACAAGAGTTTAAGTAGAATAATAGTGAAGTTATCACGGGGTGGAAAAGTAGATTTTGGGGTTTTGGGTATGAAGGCTCAGGAGGCAAGATGGAGGGATCTGGGTGTGTCCAGCCTTTCTCCTTCTTCTTCTGGACCTCCATCTTCTGCTGTGATGGTGGCACTTACAGATTAGTCTAGAGTAGAAGCTCACTGTCTAACACAGGTGATAGGTATTGGGAAGTAATTGTAAACATTGTACATGTAGTTTTTAGTATAAAGACATAACACTGCCTTGGGGCAGGCAGAGTGCCTGGAACTGTCCTGCTGGACGGACCTCAGCAGGACAGGAGAAAATTTTTGTACATAAGGAACAATAAACAATTTTGAGATCGAGAAATGAAGAGCTCTGACTCCTTCTTCAAGCATCCGGGCTGGGAAAAGAAACTTTTAACATTCTTGGGGTCACTGTGACCTCAAAGGCCCCGAGAGGACACCAGGGTGCTGGGCTGGCAGGGACACCCCATGGTCCCAGGGCTGTGCTGATGGCCCTGTGGCACACAGAGCAGCAGCCAAGAGGTGCCACAATCACCTCAAGCTCTGCATGTCTCAAGCAGGGCTGGAAAATAGTGACAAATTATCTGACTTGCAGTTGTCCAGTGTCTACTGTATTAACAAAAGGGGGGGAAGGAGTCTAAGTAATGGATTTTTTTCTGCTTCATTTTACTCCCACCTTCTGTGGCCCCTGTAATCTGATTTTTTACACCTCATTTATGTGTTTTTATTCAGCTCATCTTTGTGTTTTCTTTTTTTTCACACCTTTGGATCAGCTCTCTCCCCATGTCTGGCACCTGTGATTATATCCTTCAGCTTCACAATGCAGACTTGCAGAGCAGCATTTAATAACAGGGAGGATTTGACTGACTGGAGCTTTGATAATGGTGGTGGGAAAAGCACAATCACTGCCTTTTTGACAATATACTTTGCACAGAAAGCCTTCCACAGTGTCACAATCTGATAAAAAAATTCCTGGATTCCACCCATAATTATACCTTCTCTCCTTTATCTATCCACCTTCTTTTCAAAACTAAGCTATTGTGGGTGACACTAGTCTCCAGGAAGGTGGGGGTGGTGGGACACAAACCTGGAGAGAGACATAGGAAGAAAATAGTTCAGTTCACCACGATCCTGCTCAGCCTCTCTGCCTGCCTCCTCTCCCACCTGTCACCTTTTCCTCAGCCATGGGCAGCCAGCACCATCTGGGATGGGGTGAGGTTTGAGGATGAAGAAATATCACCTGATTGGTGCCATTTCTAACAAAAAAAAAAACAAAAAAAAAAAAAAAAAAAAAAAAAACAAAAAAAAAAAAAAAAAGAAAGAAAGAAAGAAGACTCAGGCATTTTCAGGAATTTAGAAAGCCAGGGGTGCTAAGAGGTTTCACAGTGTTCCTTGCCAGTGTGTTGAAGATTGCAGTGCAAGATGTTTTCCATTACCATCTGTATGGCAGATTACCTTTGTCAAGTGGGCAGTTTGCCTTATCTCTCTCTCTGAGTGACCACATTCACACCTCCCTTGGGAGGGGACATCTGCTGATAACAGCTATTGAATGTCACTGCATGGCTGATAAAAACTACAGCATCCCATTGGGAGATGTGAGCCCAGAGGGAGGAGCCAAGCATTCCTACCTGGATATAATCTGGAGATTCTGGAACACCAGCACGGCTTCTCTACTGGATTCCCCAGAGGAGCAGCAGCTGCCTCTTCTCCCACTGGATCTTCAGAGGAAGAATCCATCCTTCTCTGCAGGATCCCTGCTCCAGCAGAACTACCCCTGACACTGCAGGAGGGCTGAGCCACAATTCCAATGGGACTGCTGCCAACACCCTGACCCACAGGGTGTCAGGTTGGGTTCTGACTCTGTCAGTGCTGTTCTAGTGTACTGCATTGTTTATTTTATCCTTTTATTTTTTTCTTTTCCATATTAAAGAACTGTTTTTTCCTGCTCCCATATTTGTTGCCTGAGAGCCCCTTAATTTAAAATTTATGGCAATTCAGAAGGGTGGGGAGGGTTTACATTCTCCATTTCAGGGGTGCTCTTGCCTTCCTTAGCAGACTCCTGTCTTTCCAAACCAAGACACAGTCCCACTCAGAATCCTTGCTGGGAGGAGGAAGAGGAGGGACTGTGGATGTTCAGCTACTGCTAAAATTAAGGTGCATGTGTGCTCTGGTGCCTTGGGGCTTCAGTGGGGGATGGACCCCACAGCAGCTCTGAAAATGTACAAAGAACATCAAGAAAATGCCCCAAAAGCAACATGAGGGTGGTCCTAAGGCATGCATGGTGCTTCCCAGCTTTGGCTGGACTTTGGCTTAAGTCACATGGAGTTAACTGCTCCGAAAGCATTTATAGGCATAGGATGGACTGTTCAAAGTTCTTCAGGAGATGTCCATGTGCGAAAAACACCAGTCTCTTGTTTTTAGGATTTTAAAAGTTTAATAGTAATAAAATGGTTATTAAAATAGTAAAATAATTAGAGTAATAGAAGTTTGAACAATTTGGATTAGGACAATATGAGACAATAAAAACAAAGAGTTAGGGACAGTCTGGATACCTCTTTCTGGGCAAAATAAGCCCAAAAAAGGAGCCACGTTAACAGAGGATTAACCCTTAAAAGCAACAACCTTTTGCATATTCATACACCTCATACATTATGCATAAATTCCATTCAAACACAGGATTCTGTCTGGTCAGTGTCAGCTTCTTCCTCTGAATCCTGACAGCATCTTCAGGACTGAGCAGGCAGGAAGAAGTTCATTTATTCTGATTAGGGAGCAATAAATTCTCTTTCTCTGAAAGATTTAGGTGTCCTGTGACTGCTAACTCAGTGGGAGTACCTCATTCCTCTCTTTTAAAAAAATATCTTACATAGCATAGTTTTTATTTTAACATTATAACTATATTTAATACACTACTTAAGAAAATTAATACAGCATCACTTTCTAACATAACACATATAATATCCATTTAAATATTTGCAAAAAGCCAATCATAAAATATGCATTTTTCACACCATGCCCACCTCTGGCAGCCAGAGATTAAAGCACATTCAATATCCCAACACCACCAAGACCTCAGGATGTAAAACTGCTTTTGGGTGTGAGAGGGGACTGTGGCCACCCCTCCCTCCCCAGGCACCCATCCAAACACTGCAAAGACATAAGCTGAGACCTCCTGTCACTGTGATATTTTCTGAAAAATCCCCTTGCCAGGGTTTCTTCTCCTGGCAAGATGAGAAGCCCCAGCTTCTCCATGTTTTGCTGCTTTGGAATGTGATTTGGAGAACTGTTTACCCAGCATGTGAATTGTTTTTAATTAATGGCCAATCACAGTCAGCTGTGTCAGACTCTCTGAATCTGTCATGAGTTTTTATCATCATTCTTGTCTAGCCTTCTGATGTAGCCTTTCTCTTTCTCTGGTATAGTTTTAAAAGATATGATATGATATGATTAATATAATATAATATAATATAATATAATATAATATAATATACAGCCTTCTGAGAACTTGGAGTCAGATTCTCATCTCTCACCTCGTCCTGGGACCCACAACACTCCAACAATCTCCCAGCGTTGATCTTATGATTTAAACCAGCTTAAATCAAAATAAGGCAGCAGTCTGGAGGGCTGCTGTGGCTGAGGAGGGTCTGAGGCACTCTCAGTGCAGGCAGGGACAGGCACTGAGTCCCTGCTCTGCCATTCCCCACCCTCTGTCTCTCTGCATTTCCAGTAAACCAGGATGTTGCATCCATCAGTGCTGGCAAGGGACCAGCGCTGTGCAACAGTTTTTAAGAAGCATCCCTGGGAAGAGAATCAAGTCCAGGCTGTCCCAGCTGCTGTGGACATGGCACACCTGATGTTAAATGGCTGGGGAAGCAAGAAGCTGAGCAAACATCCAGGAAGGTTGTAAGGATGGGGGTTACTGGCAACAGCTTCTGCCTTAATACAGTAATGTGGAAAAAAAGCTGCAGTTGTGATGGTCCCAGGGCCTGGCCTTTGGCTGCTCTTGGCTGTGATCAGTGCAGAGCTCACAGGGCTGTGGACACAGGAGCTGCTGTGGGCAGGGGAGGCAGGGCTGTCCCCAGGGCCCAGGCAGAGCCAGCTAGGGCCACACAGAAAATCCAGAGTCACAGAATCACAGAATGGTCTGGGTTGGAAGAGACTTTAAAGGTATCTCATGCTCACCCCCTGCTGTGGATGTTCAGGGACAGTTTCCACCATTCCAGGTTCCAAGCCCTGTCCAGCCTGGCCTTGGGCACTGCCAGGGATCCAGGGGCAGCCACAGCTGCTCTGGGCACCCTGTGCCAGGGCATTCTCTCAGTGAAGAATTTCTTCCTAACATCTAATCTAAATCTCTCATCTCTTAGTTTAAAAGCATTCCCTCATGTCCTATTGCTATCTGCCCTTGTAAAAAGTCACTCCCCCTGCTTTTTCATGCGTCCTGGTTAAATACTGAAAGGCTGCTGTGAGCTCTGCCCAGAGCCTTCTCCTCTCCAGGTGAGCACCCCCAGCTCTCCCAGCCTGGCTCCAGAGCAGAGAGGCTCCAGCCCTTGGAGCATCTCCAGGGCCTCCTCTGGACCCAATAGATCCATGTCTCTCATGGGCTGAGGACTCCACACCTACCTGCAGCACTGCCGTTACAGTTACTCACCCCACCTGCTCAAGGATGGAACCCTTCCCTTCAGGGCCAGGGCCAGAGCAAATACTGACATGGGCTTACAAGAGGATGGCATAAAAGCATAAAAGTAAGGTATAAAATAATAAAATGGTTTCTAAGTTGAGTACAGCACAACCAGTGAAGTGCAAGGGCTCAGCATCAGGACATTCTCACAGCATGCAGGCTCCTGCACCTCAGTGCATTTGCCTTGGTTCACAGGTGATCCCACAGCCCTGTGGCAAATAATGGCCCCTGGGGCTGGGCTATGGGAACCACTGTGTTAGAACAATTCCTTTTTTATCTCTGATGCTGTGTTAGGCTGAGCTTGGCCTTTTTCTGTTCAAGCTCACTTTGAAATAACATATCCAAAAAAAAGAGCCCCCCAACTATCACGGAAAACAGAACCCATCTAGTCTACATATGTAACTGAGATTTTACTTTTGAAAAGTGACCTTGTTTTTTAAAATCAGATTTAATATTTGTTATATTATAGCTAAGGCCATGCAAATTCTCTCGAGTACAGGATCTTTTTGCAAAAGAGAAAACTAAGTTCAGTATTGTTAAAATCTCAAAGTTTATGCCAAGATCTACAGGAACATCACCCCCTAGACCCACTGTTCAATTCAAATGTTTTCTAGGTGCACTGTGTTTAGATGTTCTTCTTTTGTATTTACCCAAATGTAACTGAAAGGCAGAGCTGTCCTCAGTGCTGTTCTCTTCCATTCCCCAAACCAAAACACCTAATTTGACATTGAGTGAGACATTTTTGGTAACTCTAACTTTTTATCATTAACCCAGGAGAAAAAAAAATGTTCATCCAACGCATTATGTTTTGTTTAGGCAGTAAATCCAAAGAAAATCTGTATTTCACAGAGCTTTAACAGGAGGTCTTCTTTTAAATAAGAGAGTGGAAAAGAAAATAGCTACTCTTAAACTGTGAATAGCTGAAGTAGTAGAATATCAGAGTAATGAAACAAACATTCTTTGACTTATTTTTTCCTCTCTGGGTGGTGATCAGCCCACCCTCCAGTGTGGATTTTTTGCTTATAAGCCTAAATTAGCACTGCAGCCATGCAATGGGGTTGTGGAGGAGCCAGCCAGCCACTCCTTGTGCAAAGGAACATGAAACTACCCTGTGCTAGTCACCACTTTTGTTATCCCATTGTGCTGTTCTGTTGGGGAAGATGAAACAGGAAAGCCTTATAAATATGATTGTCTGGCAAAAGATTTTGAGAATACAGAAACTATAAGTGAGATTGAAATGAAAGCAAGCTTTGAGATCCCTCAGTTACTGAACAAGTGGAAAACAATGGTGTGGCCAGCTGAAGGTGATCCCCTTTTGATGGAACAATACCCTCTGCTTGCAGACAGGCCCAAGGGTCAGAGCAGACCCTGCAGCTTGGCAGAAGGGCCCAAAGAGGAGTTTTTAGTGTTTAAAATGTAACACAGTGTGGTAATGTAGTGATTCTAATAGACTGTATGTAAATGCTGTAGGATTTTTATCTTGTACTAGATTGGTTAGTGAGAATGGGAATATTCATCACAGAAGAAGATTTATTGTATTGTGATGGGAACATCGCTCTCTTGCCCTTCTTGCCCCTCTTAGATCTTACCCTTTTTACTGTCTTATACTTTTACTCTCTCACCCTCTCATCCTCTCTCCCCCTCTCTTCTCTCAGCCTGCTCTGAGCTGTGTTTGGCAGCTCCCAGCAGGGCCCTGCCCCCAGGCCCTTTGCAATAAACCCCAAGTTCCTGACCTGGCTGTAGAGATCTCTGCTCTCCATCCATCCCCACCATCCTACCCCCATTGCTCCTACACTGTTCCTCTTGGGGAAATGGTGTTTTCACACTTTATTACCAGTGCTGTGTCCTGCTCCACTAAAATCAATGGCAGCCCAGCTGACAGGGTTTGGTCGTGGCCTTCCAGGCAGCTCCACACTTCTGGGAATCAGGAGCACAAGAATAATGCCTTGCAATAAGCAGCTTATCGACCAGGCAGGAGTTAAGTGAACCTGTGGTGTGCTTCTCAAGTTTCTCTCCTCTCACATGATTATTGCACTTTACTCCTGCTTTGCTTTTGTTCTTTGCACAATCAATCCTAGGAAAGGACTCCCAGCCCAGCAGGAGGGGTGTGCTGGAGGAAAGGGACAGTGGCTTTCTCCCCTTGGGCCCACCAGCTCCTTCCTCTCTAAATTCTGGGATCACTGGCTGCCACACCAGTAACCAGCCCACTGGAGGTGGATTTCCAGCTGTCCAACAAAAGCTGGGCTCACAACCTGACCTTCAGAGAGGCACAAGGAAGGAGGAGAGGCTGCACAAGCTTCTGCACAAAGATTTTCTTTTAGAAGCACAGGAGACATTGTCCATGCTTCTGAGGCACTGCAAAGAAATCCAGGGAGGAAAAAAGCAAAGTGCAAAAGCAAAGGCAGAGTTTTGATTTATTTCAGGGTTGAAATGGAGAAGCCCAGAGCAAGAAGCAGTCTGATGAGTCACAGTAAAGCCTAAAGTGAGACAGGACGGACCTTGTGTTTTCTCTTTGGGGATGAAATTATCACCTCTCAGCTCTGGCTTGGCTGGGAGGTCCCACACCCATCACAAACGAGGCCAGCTGGACCTGCTCAGGTGATGGACTCCAGAGCAGCTCTGTGCTCCAGCACACAGAGCTCTGAGCTCAGTGCCTCTCATCACATCCCAAAGCAGAGGAAGGAAATCTTCGTGCAGTTGATGCTCTAGTGTTACTGGAGAGACCCAGCACCGAGCCTGAAAGCCTGCAGGACCTGGAGCTAACATTAGTTAAACATCAGGGAATTCAGGGAATTTGGGGTGTCCAGGGGGATTATTGGGGGATTTAGAGGGGTTTGAGGGTGTCCAGGGGGTTTGGGGATGTCCAGGGGGTTTGGGGGATACAGGGGAATCTGGGGGGTTTGAGGGCAATCTAGGGGATTTGGGGTGTTACCTCCTCAGGTAACCCAGGTTTCCTGACCTCTGCTTGGCACCAGGCGGGGCACACAGCCACTCTCAGAGCTTTTAATGCTTTAATGCCATTATCTGGTATATTTTACAGCAGTTACAACAATATCTGACACTCTCAAAGACAGTGAGCATCCATGGATTACAACCTGTACCCTGCAGCTGCTCTGTGTTGTGCAAAGCAGCATTAAAAGCATTATTTAAGCTCCAGCCAGGGACCATTTCATTGACCAAGACAAGTAGAGGTGAAAGCTTGTTCTGGGCTTCTCCTGTGCTCAAAAGCTGCTCCCGTGCCTGTGGTGTGCACAACATCTGCTGTGCAGGCACCTCTGCAGGATGTGTGGGAAGATTTTAATTACTCACCATGGCAACCCACACTGATAGCTGTAACCCCCCTCACTAAACTGGGCTGGTCCTTCTTTCACATCTGCAGAAATAGCTCCAGGAAGGACATTCACTCTGTACATCTGCTCTTGGGCACCTGATGAGCCTCAGTGTGAGGCCTCGTGTAAAACAGGAGCACATCCCTGCAGGTGTTCAAGGACAGACTGGATGAGACTTGGAGCACCCAGGTCTAATGGAAGCTGTCCCTGTCCATGTGTCCTAGGGTGACGTTAGGATGCTTGTATACCCATTTGTGTGTTCTGTTCATGCCGGATATCATGTTCTGTGCCTTCAAGACTGGCTCTGAAGAGCAGAGTTTTGTTTTGGTTTTGCTCTCAGCCGCTCCCCCACAGCTGGCGGGACACAGACAGGGCAGTGCATGGTGATGCTTTTGCTTTTGGCTTTGCTCTTGCTCCTGCTTTGCTCCTGCTTTGCTCTCGCTCTTGCTCCTGCTTTGCTCTTGCTTCTGCTCAAGAGTTTAGCTAAGCAGTCCAAATTTCTTCCTGGACTGTTTCTCCTTTCCCTTTTTTGGACCCACTCGAGCCTGCTCCGGGCTGGGCCCTGGGAACACCGAGAGTTTGCACCTTGTGGCTGCAGCAGCTGCCCCAGCACAGGAGGGACTGAGAACAGAGCGACCACCCCCAGAGAGACTTTCTGAATTTGTTCTGAATTTGTCATCTTTGTCAGAGCAGTGACAGAGTGGTGTCACCTGGTATTGTTCATTCTGTGTGCTGGGGGTGCTGGGCCTGTTAAATAAACAGGTTCTTTCCACTTCTCTCCAAGGAATCCTTCCCAAACCTGTTGGGGGGAGAGGCCGTGTGAGTTTGCTTTGTGGAGGGGCCCTTTGGAGGTTTTCTCCCAAATTTGCCCTAAACCAGGACACCATGGCAGGGAGGGGTAGAACAAGATGTTTTCTAAAGTCCCTTCAAATCCAAACTTTTCTGTAAAAACCAGCCTGCTCCAACCTGTGAGAGCTCTTTGGTCCAGCTGTCCAGGCCAGATCCCCACCATGTCCATCCCCAAGTGCACAGAGCCTCCCATATTCTCACACCTCTGGCAGCTGAAACAAGCTCATCTTGTTGTGCAGTGAACCAGCTTGCAGCTCTTACAGGTTGGCTTATCCTGAACTCATTGATCTTCCCCCATTGATCCAAAGCTGGGATTAATTTGAAGCTAAACCTCTCCCATCAGTGTCAGGGAGATGGCCCTCCAGGAATCAATGCTGATGAAATATTGAGTCCCTCCTCCCAGCAGACACCCCCGAGCCACACACCTGCATCCTGCCTTCCTGCTGCACCCAGCAGCTCTGCCCAGGAGCAGCTGTGAGAGCCTGAGTGTGATGCTAGCAAGATCCCAACTGTCCTGCATTCCTGCAAGCAAGGACAGACCCTGGGAAGCCCCAAACAAAGGGCAAATTCCCAAAGGAAAACAGAACTGTCCTAGGTTACAATATTAAGATATATTCTATTCCCATCCTCAAGAGCTGCTGAAACCAGGAGGGGCATCCTTTGTTCCTTATTTGCTGTTAATGGGCCCGTCAATGCCTTGCCCATGACTCAGAGATAACTCCCTGCAGAAGCCATTTCTGTTTCATGGACCCCCCACATGACTCAGAGGGTGATTTCTGCCCATTGTGAGATGCTCTGCCCAGGGGGAGGAGCCAAGCATTGCTACCTGGATATAATCTGGGGTTTGGGACAGAGCAGGCAGTCCTTACCCACTGCATTCCCAGAGGAATGGCTGTCTTTTCCACTGGATCTTCAGAGGAAGACTACACCCTTCTACAGGATCCCTGCTCCAACAGAACCACACCTGACACTCCAGGAGGGCTGCAGCCACAATTCCAATGGTACTGCTCCCAACACCCTGACCAACAGGCTGTCAGGTTGTGTTCTGACTTTGTCAGTGGTTTTTCTTTTGTATTATTGCGTGTATTTTGGTTTTCCTTTTCTCTTTTTCTAATAAATTGTATTTCTGACTTGAAGTCTCACTGGTTTTGCTTTCAAACTAGAACAAGAACATAAGTTGCCAAACTGCCTGACTAACCCTTCAGGGGTGGATGAGGAAAGTTCTGCCAAATTCAGCATAGAGATGCTAAAAGCTGTGACCAAACCACAGAGAGGAGACAGGGATGCACCATGCAAGCACAGCTTTGGTGCTTTCACCTCTCCCTCACCTCTCAGTCCATAAAGGTGACCTGGGCCACTGCCAGAACCACCTCTTTTGGCTCTTGGGTTCCACTTCTGAACACACCACAGTTAGCCCCAGATCTCATAAGCCTCCTTGGGAACAGGCTGTAGGGCCATGAGCTCTGCAGCCCCTAGTGCCACGGGCAGCTCACCCCCACAGCACCATTCCTTGGCCAAGAGCAGCAGCTCAGGCTTCCCATGTCTCTGGTACCCACATTTCATATCTGTGGAATGAGCCCATCCTGCTTTATTTTACACAAAACCTCAAAGGGGCTCTGGAGATGACTGGAGCTATAGCACAGCCAAGGCAGGGTGACCCCAGTCTCTCCTCATTCTCACTGAGATGGAATTTCTGAGCATTTCTCTTGGAGCAGTGTCTGCATTGATGCCTCAGGTTTGAGCTTTTGTATTTTTCATATTCTGTGCTGCTTTAGTGTGTGGGTCTGGGCTTCATATCAGGGGATGGTGAGCTCTGTGCACAGAGCAAGGCGACAAAACAATTCCTATTCCAGCTGGGGCCCAAGGACAAATGATCCAAATCTCAGCCCAAGAGCACAAACAACGTGGGCTGGGGAGAGAAAGACAAGCAGGGTGGGACTGCATGGGCTGGAGCTGTAATTGGACAATGAACTCCAATGTGCAAATGGAGCAGAACTGATCAAAGTGAGAGACCCTGTGACTGGGTGTGCATTTTGTGACCATTTTGGTTCACCTGGGGTGCAGCCCTGGCTGGGCTCTTGTGCTGCCCAAGGTGCATCCATCGAGCCCTCCTAATTAATCCCTACTTTATCCTTTAGCTCTGTCCAGCCTCTGCTCTAGCTCAGCCTTCTCAAGGCATCAGCATTCATCTCCCACCACAAGCTGTTACCCCCGTGAGATGAGAACAGCAACATCTGTGGGGGATGAGGCTGCCCCTGGGGCTCAGCATCCCCCAAAACCCCTCAGAGCAGGGGAAGAGAGACCCCCTTATTTCCTTATCCACAGATTTGGAGTCACAGCTTCCCCAGTAGGTGACTGAGCCCCTTCCTCTGCAGGAGCAGGGGCTGAGGGTGACATTAATTACATCAGAGGCAGATGTCTGATAAATAAACAGCCTGGCAGAAAGGATGTGGCACTTGAGCTGCAGCATCCTCTGCCTCGCCCTGCAGGCTCCTGGGAACCTGTGTGGCCTTTGGGCACTGGGAAGGACCGAAGAGGGCAGCAGCTCCTGCAGTTTCCCTGCTAATTGCAAGAGCTTCTCATGTTCCTCGTGCTCACCTCAGACTTGGCTCTTTTTTGTGTTGTTGCTTTTTTAAATTTATTTTTGGGGTGCTTTTTGTGTTTTTTTTTTTTTTTTTTGGTTTTTTTTTTTTTTTGGTGGTTTTTTGGTTGGTTGGTTTTTTGTTTGTTTGTTTTTTGTTTTTTGTTTGTTTTTTTTTGTTTTGTTTCATTTTGGTTTTGGGGGGTTTTTGTGTGTGTGGTTTTTTTTTAAGAGGAAAACCCACTGACTCCAACAAAGCGAAAGAGGTTTTTGGGCAGGCAAGGTTCTTCCTGCATTCACAGAAACACACGCTTTGCACAAGTGTGAATTGGTTTTGTGTGAAGATTTTAATCAGTGCTCCACAGAACAATCCCATGAGATGGGCTGCTATACCTATCTTGTGATAGAGAGAATAAAAACACAAAGGTTAAGGAACCTATTTAACAATGTGCATTTGAGACATGGTGTTTGCTACAGATCAGCTTGAGGGCTGGCAATACTGCGAAAAAGCAAAATTCACCGAGTGCAAATTCCTAAAAACATGTGGATATGATCCCATGGATTATCCATGTGGATAATTTCATTTGGATAATTCCATTTGGATAATTCCATGTGGATAATGTCCAGCATTTTTTAATGGGACATTGAGCTTGTTTTGC
This sequence comes from Ammospiza caudacuta, assembly GCF_027887145.1. Taxonomy (NCBI): domain Eukaryota; kingdom Metazoa; phylum Chordata; class Aves; order Passeriformes; family Passerellidae; genus Ammospiza; species Ammospiza caudacuta. Next base: position 3,718,215 of record NC_080612.1, read on the forward strand.
AGTACCCTGATGTTCAAAAACCCCAATCCCTCCCAGCAATATCCAGGTGACGATGGCCTCAATAACCTCTTTCCAAACAAAAAAGCTCTCACTGGGTAGCACAGGCAGGAGCTGAGTGCTTTTGGAAGGATTGCCTGGATTTGGGTATTGTCCATAGGGAGAGAATGGAATGACACCAGTGAGGTGAGGGTCACTCCTACCATGAGGGAAAGGCTTTGCCCAGCAGCCAACCCTTGAGGCTTTCCCTTTCCCCACAGAATTCTCCTTCCCTGGGGATGTGCAAGAGCTGATTCCCAAATTGCTCTCCTATGGGTGGGATCCATGAGTGCCTGGCTGTCCCTCACCTGTCCTGCACATCCTGAGAGATTTGGGCTGCCTGAAGCCACAGGCAACCAAATTCCACATAAACCCAGTAAAAGCAGTCCTGAATGGCTTCAGATTATAGGATTAGGCTCAGGTGGCTCTTTTGCAGGGAGGAGGGGAGAGGAAAAAAGAGAAAGAAAAAAAAAAGAACAGTATTACATTGTTTATAGATTACTCACTCTTTTTTAAATTAAAGGTTAGAACAGAGCCCTGAAACCTGAGAAAGGACACTTTAGCAGAGGGCAGTCACATGGAACCAAACCTTAAAAACCATGAAAGACCTGATTTATACTAGAGGGCAATAAAACATCAGTGGAAAAAGAACAGCAGTGTCAGTAGGAGCAGACTGTCACCTCACCTTTGACCCTGCTTTATACTGGTGTGTTTCTGCTGGTTTTCATCTGGACTTACTGGTGTAATTGGAACAAATGAGTCCCAAGACTTTGATTGTGGGGAGAAGATCATGCTTGGACACTGCTGAGCAGCAGCCCCAGTAAATAATCTGGTTTTGCTGTGGGCCAGGGGCTTTTAACCCCTTCCACAGGCATTTGAGTCAAAGCCCAGCAGATAATGAGTTTAGATGGCCTCAGCAGGGCCTGGACATTTGGGGTATTCAAAGGGGGGGTGAAACCCTCCAGCAACTAAATTTTGCTGATTTTGTACTGAATTACAGCAGACAATCACACACAGAGAGCTTCAGCATGTCAGAACCCAGGAAACTCCTCTGGCTGCCCTGGAGGACTCGAGACCCTGCCAGGGGGCCCAGAGACCTTGGCACAGAGCCCAAGAGACCCCTGTGCCTTTGATCTTGACCCATGGAAAAAACAATTACCAACCTTTACATGAAGAATTACAAATCAAGAAAGTTTAAGTAGAATGATAGTGAATTTATCACAGGGTGAAAATGTAGAATTTTGGGGTTTTTAGAATGGGGGTTCAGGGGGCAAGATGGAGGAATCTGGGCGTGTTCTGTCCTTCTTCTTCGTCTTCTTCATCATCTTCTTCTTCTTCTTCTCCTTCTTCTTCTTCTTCGTCTCCATCTTCTGCTGTGATGGTGGCACTTTTAGATTGGTTTAGAGTAGAAGCTCACTGTCTTACATAGGTGATAGCTATTGGGAAGTTATAGTAAATAAAGGAGAAGTAGTTTTTAGTATAAAAGATAACACTGCCCTGAGGGTGTCAGTGTGCCTCAACCTGACCTGCTGGACAGACCTGTGGTGGGTCAGAGAAAGAATTTTATAGATAAGAAATAATAAACAACCTTGAGAATGAGAACAGAAGAATCCTGACTCTTTCTTCGATGGCCAGGCTGGGAAAAAGAAGCTTATACCTATCTCAGAGTCACTCTGACCAGCAGAGATTCTGAGACAGCCCACGTGAATTAGAAGACCCAAAATCCCTGAGAAAGGGAATTGCTCATTAACTCCTGTTGAGAATCTGGGCTGCTCCCACTCCCAAAGCTGCTCCTTCCCAGCTGGGCAGGGGCTGGAGGGTGAGCAGGGTTTGTGCTCTGCGTTAGCACAAAGCAGATGCAGCCTGAATTGTTTCAGCTTGACTGCAATTATGAATATTACAATTGTACACATATCTGGCAATGGAAATAAATGCCCCAGGGAAGAGTTACAGGTATTTAACAGAGTTAAATACAGGCATTTAAGAGTTAAAGGTATTTAGCCAGACCTGCGAGATAAGCCTGTGGAAGAGCCATGTGAGAAACGCTAATTACTTGTTTTTAAAATTTTAAAAGTTTAATAGGAATAAAATTGTTATAAAAATAGTAATAATTATATATATAATTAGATCTATAGATATAATTATTACTCTAATTATCTATAATAATTCGAGTAATAAAAATTTGAACAATTGGGATTGAGAACAATACGAGACAATAAAAACAAAGAGTTACAGACAGTCTGGGTACCTTTTCTGGGCAAAAGAAGCCCAAAAAGGACCCACATTAACAGGGGATTAACCCTTAAAAACAATAACCTGTTGCATATTCATACATCTCATACATGATACATAAATTCCGTTCAAACACAGGATTCTGTCTGGTCAGTGTCAGCTTCTTCCTCTGAATCCTCACGGCATCTTGAGGGCTGAGGAGGCAGCAAAAAGTTAGTTTCTATTGATAATAGGGCAATAAATTCTTTTTCTCTGAAAGATTTAGGTGTCCTGTGGCTGCTATCTTGGTGGGAGTACCTCATTCCTCTCTTTTTTAAAAAAGTATCTTACACAGCATAGTTTTTATTTTAACATTATGTTATAACATAAAACTATATTTAATACACTACTTAAGAAAATTAATACAGCATAACTTCCTAACATAACACATATAATATTCATTTTAATATTTGCAAAAAACAATAATAAAATACGCATTTTTAACAGGCCAGCTCCTCTTTCCCATCTCCAGCACCCAAATGAGCTGCCTTGGGGACATGCTCCACAAAGTTCAGTTTGGTTAGATCCCAAGGCAGAAATAAACTGGGCTCTTCTGTCACTTCAGGGGACAGTCACACACCCAGCTGTCATCCAAAGCAAAAGAAACTCCAGGAATGGAAACCACAGGCACGACAAGCAGCACCAAAGCAGTTGCTCATTTCAGGAGGCAGTTTCTGTTTCTCCCTTTTCGTTTTGTTTTGCAGAGTGAGGCAGCAGCTGAGTAAGTGTGAAAAGCCATAAGAGCAGTCTCTCTTCCAGGCAGCTGGCTGGTTCAGTGTGGGCTGATGGAATGATACGACACTGTTTGAACATAGCTGTAACTATAGGGAACTGGAAATATGCTGTCAGGTGAGATGGGGAGCTGAAAAAGACACAGGGTTGAACAGCAACAAGTCTTCAGGAAATGCTAGTATAATAATGCTGGAAAATCTGCAGAGCTAGAGTTGAAATTTTTCTGCATCATCTTAACAATGGGGCAGATCACAGGGCAAGGAATTTGGCCATTTTAAATTTCAAAATACAGAAAATGAATGTGTGCTGTGGCTGAACTTGTGCTGGTGCTAAACAGTGTCAGTCTGGTCCTGAGCCCCTTCCCTGTGGCTCTGCTGAGATGTGCTGGGCATCCATGAGAGCTCAGGGCCCTACATAGGAGGGGAGAAAGGTGATTTGGGGGTTTGGTTATATTGGTGTGTGTTTTTGATTGTCAATTTTTAAAGCCAGAAATTCCTATGAAAAGATATTCTCTCCTGGCTCTTCCTTAAATTTATGGCACTTGGCAGAGTAATGAGAATTCAGAAGTTTCATGGGTGAAGGTAAAAAAGGTTTCTGTCTTTACAAATATCCCATGTTAGGGAATTAGAGCTGGAGACCCCAAAGAAAATTCTCTGAGATAAAATTTAATGGGAAGTATTTTTCACTGAAACACACAAGAGAGAAAAAGCCAGACTGCTTCTGATGAGAGGTGGGAACCAGAGCACAGCACAACAAGGGGTTTCTTCACTGGTTTCACAGGCGACAGCACAGCCCCAGGCTCTGGCATTTGTGAGGAATGCAGTGCTTTGGTCTGTTTGGGGTTTGGTCCTTGCTGGGAAGGACTGCCCTGGCCTGGCTGCTCCACATCCCTCCCATGGCTCTTGGCAACTCACAGGGGTGCCCGACCCTGCCCAAGGGTCAATTATGGGCTCATTAATTGGGAAATGTTAACAACTCCCTAATGGGAAAAGAGAAAAGACAAACTGGAAAGTTTGTCATGCTTCCTCCCACTCCAATGTGAAATTTTAAGGCATGAAGCTGACAGGATCTGAGCAGCCTTGGGGAACAGTGACAGCAACTCACAAACACCAGGTCACTGCAGCAGGCAGGGGATTGTTACAGATGGATAATGAGATGATTTGGTCTCACAATTAAAAGATAACTTTTGTGTGAATATTAAGAAAAGCTTCAGTGATGTACAGTTGTGTTATTGTGGTTTAGATGCCCTCTGTTCTCCCCACAGTTCCCTTTCCCCCCTGTATTGCTGCCATCACACAGCCTGGGCTGTCCAGGACAGGTACAAAGAAGCTGCACAGGTGTCCCTGGCATGGGGCAGGTGGGAATGGAAAAGCTTGGGGGTGCTCAGGGGGTGAGGCATGGCAACACCTGAGCTCCAATCCAGTGACAAGAAAGCAGTCTGCACTGATAAATGGCACAGAAGAGCTGAATGACAGACTCTGGGAGGGGCTGATGCAACCCCAGGGGTATAAAAGACTTTATAAAAGAGCACCCTCTTGAAGAGGAACCAGCCATGTGGTATCCATGAGGGGCAGTTCCAAGAGCTGCAGCCTTTTCCTTATGTAGTCCTTTGTTGTATTTTTGTTAAGGTTTAATAAGCCTTTTTAAATTTTCAAAGTGAGCAGTTGTCTCTCACAGGATGGTCCCCACCACAAGGTTCCTGAAGCAGGCAGGGCCTGGATCCAGTTCCATGGACACCCACCAGGAACAACCCCCAAAAACTGGGAAGATTCATAGGCATGAACAGGATCAGGCTCTCTAAGCCATTAAACAAACACCCTATAAATCAGGCATTTTGGTTTCTGTAGAAGTGCTCCTACTGGCAGTAAATTTTAACAGCCTTTTCTTCCCTAGTACTGCTCTGCATCCCCTAGGTAAGACTGTGTGTACCCAAGGGACTTGGTGGCCCCAGCCAGTACAGCCACTGCTCACCACAGGATGCTATGAATTAAAACAATATTCCAAGCAATTAATCACAGTGTTTCTCTGCTGAAAAGTGGAAGGTGTGAGCAGGGAGAGAGAAGGAGGGGAAGGAAAAAAAAAATTGAAACAGAAAGACAAGAAGCTTATCTAAATCTATTTACATGGAATGATTATTCAATTAATTTTTTCATTACACTTGCCAAAAAGAATTGCCTGTGTCTTTAGTGCTGTGTGTGAAATTTCATTAATAATTAAGAGCAGCAGCTCTTTCTCCTCTGCTTAGCAAGAAATAGCATTTGTCTCTGGAGGTCACAGCCCACAGGGGTTGGGACTGTGGGGTGTGTGGGGACAATCTTGTGCCCAGCTGCTGTCACTGGGGTTTCCCCTCCAGCACAGTGGTGTTTCCACTGCAAATGCTCTGTGGGGCAGACCCTGGATTGCAGGAATTCCTCATTCCTACCAGGCCCATCTCCTGCTGGTACTTCTGCTCTCCATGCCTGTAGGAGCGTTGGGGGTAGGATGGTGGGGATGGATAGAGAGCAGAGATCTTTGCAGCCAGGTCATGGAAATTGGGGTTTATTGCAAAGGGTGCAGGGCCCTGCTGGGAGCTGCCAAACACAGCTCAGAGCAGGACTGAGAGGAGAGAGGGGCAGAGAGGATGAGAGGGTGAGAGAGTAAAAGGGCAAGAGGGCGAGGTTCCCATTACAATACCATAAATCTTCTTCTGTGTTGAATATTCTCATTCTCACTAACCAATCTAGTACAAGATACAAATTCTATAGCATTTCCATACAGCCTATTAGAATCACTACATTACCATCCTGTGTTACATTTCAAACCCTAAAAACTCCTCTTTGGACCCCTTCTGCCAAGTTGTATGGTATGCTCTGACCCTTGGGCCTGTCTGCAAGCAGAGGGTGTTGTTCCACCAAAAGGGGATCACCTTCAGCTGGCCACACCATTGTTTTCCACTTGTTCAGTAACTGAGGGATCTCAAAGCTTGCTTTCATTTCAATCTCACTTATAGTTTCTATATTCTCAAAATCTTTTGCCAGACAATCATATTTATATTTATAAGGCTTTCCTGTTTCATCTTCCCCAACACATACCCAGCTTGGGGAGCCCAGTCCTGTCCCCCAATCCTCTCCCACCAGCACCATCTTTGCTCCTTTCCCCTCAACTTCCTGCTTTCTCTGCAGGAGACTTAAAACATAAACTTATGTTTCTATAGTTGGAAGTAAGAATATGCCTTAAGGAAGTTAGAAATGTATTGATAAGATGGTGAACGGTTTATAATGTAGTAATGTGATAATTTGGAGTAGGCTGGGAGTTTAGAGGTTATAGTAGAAGCATCTGTGTGCATGTGAGAAGCCATTGGACAAAAGTATCCACAGTGCACAGAAGTGAGTAAAGGTGATGGGTCAGAAAAGCAAAATAAACCCTGTGGCAACTGTCCATTGAGCTACAAAGTTCTATATTGTAGCAGAGAACTTGTGACTGCTCCTGAGCTATGGCTGAGTGCCTGCTCCTCTGAAATCTCACAGCCTCTGTTTGTCTGAGCAATAAATGGTTCTTAGCCCTAAAACAGTCCCATCCCTTCATTACTGGCAGTGACAATGACAAATGGTGGTTTGTGCCACCAGCTCCCCCTCCTCTGTTCCCTGCTCCTCTGTGCTGGGTCCCGCACTGCTGGCAGCAGCTGGGATGGAGATTTGCCTTACACTGCTCTGGCTGGATCATAGAGCACTGGGAGTCCCCCGAGGCTTTCCCAGGACACACAAAGAGGGGTTTGGGTGGGGTGGGGGAACCTCTCCAGCCAGAATCCACATGAGTGCTCCAGACTGCAGCCTGCTGTCCCAGGAACTGCAGGTGCTGTCCAAACACAGCCACAGCCCCTGGGCAAACACAGTGAGAGCTCTCCAGAGTCACAACTCCATGGGCATAGCTGTGACGGTGTTCACAGGGGTCTGAGGTTGAGGGAAGAGATGACGACCTGACTCCATGTTTCAGAAGGCTGATTTATTATTTTATGATATATATTACATTAAAACTATACTAAAAGAATAGAAGGAAGTATTCCATCAGAAGTCTGGCTAAGAATAGAATAGCAAAGAATGATAACAAAAGCTTGTGTCTCAGACAGACAGTCCAAGCCAGCTGACTGTGATTGGCCATTAATTAAAAACAACAACATGGGCAAAAAACAGATGCACCTGTTGCATTCCACAGCAGCAGATAATCAATGTTTACATTTTGTTCCTGAGGCCTCACAGCTTCTCAGGAGGAAAAATCCTAAGGAAAGGATTATTCATAAAAGATGTCTGTGATACACAGCTTCCCAGTGCTAGATGTGCAGCACAGGGACCATAGAATCACACGATGGTTTGGGTTGGAAGGACCTCAAATCTCATCTCATTCCCCTCCCCTGCCAGGGACACTATGGGCAGGAACAGACATGGGCAGGTCCATCTCCAGCAGCCCCAGAGCTGCAGAAGAAAACTCCCCCCTTGTGCAGGATCCCTGCTACAGCAGAGCCACAGCTGGCACTGCAGGAGGGCTGAGCCCCCCTGGGATGGGGCTGGGACACCTCCCTGACACACAGGGGGGCAGCTCCTCTGCTGACTCTATCAATGGTTTCTTTGGGTGGTTTTCTTTTTGTGGGTTTTTTTTTTTTTTTTTACTATTGCATTTTTATTTTTATTTTTCCTAGTAAAGAACTGTTATTCCTCTTCCCATATCTTTGCCTGAGACCCCCTTAATTTCAAAATTATAATAATTCAGAGGGAGGGGGTTTACATTTTCCATTTCAAGGAAGGCTCCTGCCTTCCTTAACAGACACCTGGCTGTTCAAACCAAGACAAGTTCTCAGCTCAACCACATTATTTTTGTCTCTTTGGGGAAGTGACTGAGCCTTGCTGGGCTCTATTTTGCCCTGTACAAGCTGGAGTAAAGTTACAGCCTTTTTTTCTCACCATTATTTTGACTTGTCTACTTACATTACAATCTTCTGGGAGAAGAAGCTGTACATGCATATCTACCAAATCTAACAAAAGTGATCTAATCCTGGTAGATTTCTCTAGGTATTACTGTCACATGAATTCCAAGGGCTGTGTCTATATAGATAGCTTAACCCACTCTCAGGCAACACTAAGTGACTTATCTCAGCACTGTGCCCAGGAACCAGGATCTCTGATTATTTTTCATTTGAATTTCAGATCTGAGCTCCTGTTCCCTGGGATTTCCAAGCCCAGAGAGCTGATCCAGGCAGCCAACCCCATGCTTGTGGCTAACATTTCACTCCAGAGCAAGATCTTCCCCTACCATTATCATCTGTAGAAAACTCAGTCTCAACAAATGATATAAATTATATTTGTATAGGAAAGTTTCATCTGTAGAAAACTCAGTCTCAACAAATGATATAAATTGTATTTATATAGGAAAGTTAGGTCAATCACCACCAGTTTTATTCACTCTAGTAAATGAGCCAAAGAGGGTTATTTCTTTTCTGTGCTTTGCTCATTCTCTTTCAATCTGTGGGATATGGTTTCCTCACTCTTATTTAGTTAAGAGCAGGACTCAAACATTTAAAGTTATCTACCTCCTCTTCAAGGACAACACTGACCCACATCCACCCCAGGGTGAAGAGAGATCTTGGCAGCTGAGGCACTTCCCTGGGGAGCCAAGCTATTCTGGCATTAATTTACAGATATTTCCCCTCTCCCCATTTCTCAGCAGACACTGCCAGCACATGCCATGGCTCTGCTCAGGGCTCTGTGCTACTTTCATGGCTCAGAGCATCTTACCCAGGGAAAACCTCACCCAGGCCCCGAAAGAGAGGAGGAGCTGCTGCGATGTGTCTGTGCACGGCTGGACAAGGAGGGATGGGCTTGGAGCAGCTGCAGGCCAGATAAAAGTCACCTCCACATCCCTACAAAGCCCTGCTGCCCCTCCATCCTGCTCTCCCCTCTGGGATGGTTCAGCCTATTCTCACTTTTAGTTCAAGAAGTGGAAGAAGGAAGAAGTGGGAGGCAGAGCAGTAGCCTGGGCAGTCTCTGTGCCTGTTGAAGATTGCAGTGCAAGATGTTTTCCATTACCATCTGTATGGCAGATTACCTTTGTCAAGTGGGCAGTTTGCCTTATCTCTCTCTTTGAGGGACCACATTCACTCCTCCCTGGGGAGGGGACATCTGCTGATAACAGACTATTGAATGTCACTGCATGGCTGATAAGAGCTACAGCATCCCATTGGGAGATGTGAGCCCAGAGGGAGGAGCCAAGCATTGCCACCTGGATATAATCTGGAGATTCTGGAACACCAGCACAGCTTCTCCACTGGGTTCCCCAGAGGAACAGCAGCTGCCTCTTCTCCCACTGGATCTTCAGAGGAAGAATCCATCCTTCTCTACAGGATCCCTGCTCCAGCAGAACCACCCCTGACACTGCAGGAGGGCTGAGCCACAATTCCAATGGGACTGCTGCCAACAGCCTGACCCACAGGGTGTCAGGTTGGGTTCTGACTCTGTCAGTGTTGTTCTAGTGTACTGCATTGTTTATTTTATCCTTTTTTTTTTTTTTCCATATTAAAGAACTGTTATTTCCTGCTCCCATATTTGTTGCCTGAGAGCCCCTTAATTTAGAATTTATAGCAATTGGGAGGGGTGGGGAGGGTTTACATTCTCCATTTCAGGGGAGGTTCCTGCCTTCCTTAGCAGACTCCTGTCTTTCCAAACCAAGACAGTGCCAATGGCTCCTGCACAGCTCCAGTGCCACTCTGGCTCCAAGGTGAAGAGGAGCACTGGGGACTGTGGACACAGCTCTGATTTTATTTTAAAGGCTTTAATATCTGGAGCTGTACTGATTTATCTCAGCATGCCAGTGTACCACTGGTAACCAGGCAACACCAATCCTCTCTGTTGCAGGGAGCTCACGGGACTTTTGCCTATGAACAATTTTACTTTATGTGTATGAAGCTAAATGGACCATAGGCACTATTTGTAAGTGGAGGATATTTGAGTTCCATACTTTTTTTATTTCTTCTTGCTTGTTATCTTTTTTGGAATCTGGAATAGATTTGCCAGAACCACACCTGGGTCTGAGACAAGTTGCAAACTGAGCACACTCCCACCATGACCCTGTGCACAATGCTTTGCACTGACAAATACTTCCAATTAAGGAGCACAATTACCTCAGAACCACAGGTTATTCTGAGTTGAGAGGGGCCCACAAGGATCATCAAGTTCAACTCTTTGCTCAGTACATCTCCAAGATATCCCCAAGAATCCCACAATGTGCTTAAGGCTTTGTCCAAACACTTCTGGAACTCAAACAGACTTGGAGCTGTGCCCCCCTCCTGTATACATGTTATATAAACAGTGCCACCAGGGCACACAGAAAACTCCAGAACAGCTCTGCTTTGTGCTTTCCCACCTTGGTTTAAGGCACCCAAAGAAATCAAGTCCAAAATCCAATTAATTATAAAATATCAGAAAAAAGGGAAGTTCTCTGGGAACAGCATTGTCCATCAAGCCTGATGCTCAGATCACCTTAGAATTAACAGACGCTTTATTTTAGATTCTAAAAAAACCCCCTCACATCAGTACAACACTTTAATTCCTCATTAAAAAAATAAATATATATTAATAACACATCACCTGGCAGCATAAGAGAGGAGATGCTGTGTCGCAGACATTTTTATGAAAAATCCTTTCCTTAGGATTTTTCTTCGTGAGAAGCTGAGAGGCCTCAGGAATGAAATGTAAACAATGGTTATCTGCAGCTGTGGAACGCAACAGGTGCATCTGTGATTGGTCTCGTGTCGTTTGTTTCTAATTAATGACCAATCACAGTCAGCTGGCTTGGGCTCTCTGTCCGGGCCACAAACCTTTGTTATTCAGTCTTTGCTATTCTATTCTTAGCTAGCCTTCTGATTAAATCCTTTCTTCTATTCTTTTAGTATAGTTTTAATGCAATATATAACATAAAATAATCAATCAAGCCTTCTGAAACTTGGAGTCAGATCCTCATCTCTTCCCTCATCCAAAAACCCCTGTGAACACCATCACAATGCTGAGGTGCTGGACAGATAAACCAAAACCCCTCTGATGCATCAGGCACTGCAGGCTCCAGTGTCAGCACTGGGAACAGCACCAAGTGCCTCTCCCAAGCCACTGCAGCTTAGGGTAAATTCTGATTTACCACAACCCACTGAGTGTTCAGCCCCTCCTGCAGCCAGACACACAGCTGAGAGGGCAGGTGCAGGTGAGGCAGCTGGTGCTGCCACCAAAATGAGCTCCACATCAGCAGCAGAGCAGTGATTAACTGATAATACTTGTCAGCAGCATGAGGTGGATTTGCACCAGCCATCCACCAGCAAAAGCCTCCAGCTCCCAGTGAGACTCAATATTAAAAGACATCAGGGACAAATCCAGGCTGAGAGAAGAATGACCACAAATTAGAGAAAAGAGGGCACAAACCCAACAAGAATTTCAAAGGGAAACAAGATTTTCAGATGTCATTTGGCTGGTTTTATCCGCAAATTGAGTTTTATCTGCGGGAGGAAAAATAAACCCTACAGAAACACTTAGCAGAGTGGAAAAAAATAATGTTAAATTAAGCTTACGAAAATGTTTCTCTTTTTGAAAATCTTGGCTGGCAACAAATGGCTTGTGCCAAGTTATAAATCAAGTGTTGGGTTTCTTTAACGCTCAGCATCCCCTGATTTATGATGCCATCACAAGCTCTCGATTGATTTCTGACTCAGTGATCCATCTTCCCCCATCGCTACCTGCCCATTATAACGCCTCTTCCTGAGCAGGCAGCACACTGCACTTCCCAGACGGGCTTCATCCAGCAGGGGTGGAGTGGAGACCTGCTGGATGGCAGGGCACAGAGGAGAGGAGGTGCTTGGGGTTTGCACACAGGATCAGCTCCACCTATGTGAGCACAGCATGGAGGTGTTACAGACGGATATTGAGATGATTTGCTCACACAATTAAAAGGTAACTATTGTGTGAATATTAAGAAAAGCTTTAGTCATGTTATTGTGGTTTAGATGCCCTCTGTTCTCCCCACAGTTCCCTTTCCCCCTGTATTGCTGCCATCACACAGCCTGGGCTGTCCAGCACAGGTACAAAGAAGCTGCACAGGTGTCCCTGGCATGGGGCAGGTGGGAATGGAAAAGCTTGGGGGTGCTCAGGGGGTGGGCAGGGCAACACCTGAGCTCCAATCCAGTGACAAGAAAGCAGTCTTCACTGATAAATGGCAAAGAAGAGCTGACTGACAGACCTTGGGAGGGGCCAGGGCTGGCTGATGCAACCCCCAGGGGTATAAAAGACTGAGCCTCCAGCTAGAAGATGAACTGGCCATGAGGGGCAGTTCCCAGCACTGCAGCTTTTTCCTTATGTAGTCCTTTGTTGTCTTTGTCAAGGTTTAATAAACCTCTTTAAATTTTCAAAGAGAGCAGTTGTCTCTCACAGAGGGGTCCAGGCTTGCTGGCCACTGAACCAGCAGAACAGGGGTGCTGTAGAAACACCAGGAAGGAGTTTCTTGACTTGTTTGGGATGACAGAGCCTTACCGCTTCCCCAGTGTTTAGTTCCCAACAGCAGCCATGCTTTACAGGTGAAAACAAATTAAACCTTACCATCTGGAAGAGTCTGGCTCACCAAAACATTCCACTCAGCCGGAAAGCCTTTTTTCCTCTAAAAGCATCCCAGTCCTCAGCAAAGCCTGTTCCCACCAGCTGAGCAATGCAAGGACATCAGGGCTTACAGGAACAATGCTGGGACACATTCCTGTGCACTGTCATGGCCAAGGTGCACCTCCCCATCAGGTACAGCTGGGTGGGAGTTGTGCAAGGACCTTCTCAGCTGCAAAGGTCACCAACCCCATGGATATTCAACCCAGAGAACATTTTCTAGCCCTCTCTTGCCAAAATAAAGTAGATTATTCAAGCACAGCTACTTCAGCTGAGTTTCCTGTAATCAGACCAGGTGGTTCCCTGAGAGCAGCAGGGAGAGCAAAGGGGAGCAGCTGGAGCACTCAACCCCAAATGCAGCACAGCTGGATGCTCTTAAGGAAACCCAAACACCTTGGAAATGACAGACTGTGGGGATGGCAAGGGGAAAAGGTTACAACTATTGACCACTCAGAGCCCTTTGAGGTTTCCAGACTCAGTGTGTTAGAGCTGTGTCCCAGGCAATGCATCAGCCCTGGGGTGAGCTCAGGGATCCTGAAGATGGGGCTGGAAATCCTGGAGTTCACTGGCTAACAGAGCCTTGCCCATATCAGCCAGGTTATAGATCATTATCTGTCGCAGACATATTTTATGAAAAATCCTTTCCTTAGGATTTTCCCTCCTGAAGCTGAAAGGCCTCAGGAACAAAATGTAAACACTGATTATCTGATGCTGTGGAATGCAACAGGTGCATCTGTGATTGGTCTCATGTGGTTGTTTCTAATTAATGGCCAATCACAGTCAGGTGGCTCAGACTCTCTGTCCAAGACAGAAGCTTTTGTTATGATACCTTCTTTTTCTATTCTTAGCTAGCCTTCTGATGAAATGATTTATTCTATTCTTTTAGTATAGTTTTAATGTAATATATATCATAAAATAATAAATCAAGCCTTCTGAAACATGGAGTCAACATTCTTGTCTCTTCCCTCAACCTGAGACCCCTGTGAACACCACCACAATTATCTAATGCAAGCTCTCCTAAATAAACATTTTCCTGGGGAGCCCAGAAGCTTGCTTTCCACTCAGGTGGTGCCTTTTTACTCCTGAGATAAATAAGACTTTTCTGTGTCACTATATGGCATTATTCACAGTGGAAGGGCCTGTGAGTGGCACCTGCTGTCAGTTCAGTATGTAAATGATGCCAGCCCCATTTGCTACATCCCATCAATTATTTTCACACACTTTTCTTGGCCTTCAGCTGTCAGAGCAACAGACATCACCTTCATGCCTTGAAGTGGTTTTCTTCTCCCATTTCCTTTGGGGTGTGTGACTCTACTTTGAGGCTTGGCGAGGAGGAGAATGGGATTTTGAGAAGAGAGTTGAGAGTGATGTGAGCTGATGGCCTTTTGAATTCCCCCAAAGAGCCAGACAGAACAGCTGCCTCTTGATTAAAAACTGCTACAATCCACAGCATCTGCACTTCTGCACAGGAGCTTCAAGCCCTGGTCTCAAGGGAAGGGTAGAATGTGGTGCTCACATCAGCAGGCAGAGCAGGATCAGGCCCTCAGCATCACCAATGTGTATTTTTAAAATATCCATGTGTAATTTTTCAAAGTACCTTTGCTCATCCCATTTTTGAAAGCTGAGTGTTGCTGGCTTCCACCCTCTTGTGCCTTTTTTTCTCAACTATTTCTCTACTTTCATTAGAAAAGAATTAATTAGATTCTCGCTTAAAAAAATTAGATTGCTCACTTCCCACACTTCTTTGGGTGTCTGTGTCCCATACCTACACAGCACCAGCCTCCCTTTAGACCCTCAGCTGGTACAAATCCAACTTTGTTGGACTGACATTTGCAGTCACTGACCTGACCCAGTGAGCTGTCCCTTAGAGAGAACTGTACGGGGGCTCAACAACTGCCTTGCAGAGCTTTTGGGAGCAGAGATTTACTTTTTTATTACTCTGCCCCTTTCTTGCAGGCCCATTTCCTTGGATACCCTGTGGTATTTTCTGAGACTCCCCTAGCTGGAGGGGAATGACGACTCTGACTCCATGTTCTTAGAAGGCTAATTTATTATTTTATTATATATATATTATATTAAAGAATACTATACTAAACTGTACTAAAGAATACAGAAAGGATACAGACAGAAGGCTAAAAGATAATAATGAAAACTTATGACTCTTTGCAGAGTCCTGACACAGCCTGACTGTGATTGGTCATTAAGTCAAAACAATTCACATGTTGGATGAACAATCGCCAACCACATTCCAAAGCAGCAAAACACAGGAGAAGCAAATCAGATAAGAATTGTTTTCCTTTTTCTCTGAGGCTTCCCAGCTTCCCAGGAGAAGAATCCTGGGCAAAGGGATTTTTCCAGAAAATATGATGCTGACAGATACCCAACTCCAGGAACCCTGCAGTCAGAGCAGCACTCGAGCTCAAAGTGCTCATTCTCTCTTCTGATGCAGAGAGGGGGAAAAAAAAAGAAAATAAAACAAACCCATAAATCACCAAGCTAGCAAATGAAAATAAATACACTTTAAAATATTTCCATGCTGCTTTTTATTATTATTATTTATAATGGTATTACAGAATTTTGTAAAATTAAAGTAAATGTCAAGCAGAATGTAATAATTTTCCTTGGGGTTTGGCACATTTGTGTGCCTGACAGTTTCACATTTTTCTTTATATCCATGAAGACAGGAGCCTGACAGGGCTATATTTTGTTACCCACTTTGTTCAATTTTGTCATAAATTGGAGTGAACAAAACAGTGAAAATACAGACACCAAATTAATCAAAGAAATTACATTTTAAAGCACCTCAGACAAACGTATGAAATAATCATACTGTGCCAGGAAAGCACATTAAAACACCAACATTTCCCTCTCCCAAACACACAGATTTGCCCCAAGAAGGGCAGAGACTTCACCCCAGGGCAATTATTGTTAGCACCATGTGTTGCTCCTTGGTTGTCTAACCTTGCAGAGCACTCAGTGAATTTCCCTCCCATGAATTTCTCTCTCTGTGCCTGAAGTGCACTTCTTATTTGAGTAGATTGGTCAGCAAGGAGGTCAAGAGTTGTACTTGTCTGGTTTATTATTATTTCAAAGACAGCTTGTAACTTAATTATTTGATTTAAATTATGAATGGGTTTTCTGGCACTTGATATTAATTCATTAGGAGTTTATGTGGCTGGTCTTTAGTGTTGTATAATTCATTTAGGTGGCTATTTATTTTTATCTTATTTTTGGGTGTTTTTTCAATTAGGGACAGATTAATTGATTGCTTTTTTAAAATTAGATCATTATATATTTTGATTCTTAACTGATTTTTCTGAATTGGTGGTAGTAGAAAGAACAATGGTTTAATATATTCTATATATCTTTGACTAGTTTGGGGATAATTTGTGGTAGGTATATCAGCCACAAATCTAGTAATGGCTTTTTAAAGCCCAGGTTTTGTTGGCAAAGGGATTTTTTAAAATTTTTATCATTAATGGGTGGGTCAAAATAACCAGATCTCAGCTATTCCATCCCATGGCAATGCATTGCATTTTGTAACACGATGGTCAATGCCTGGCACACAGCAGCTCATTTGGTGTGCCAGCTCACGGGGTGACATTGTCACCTTTCAACAGGTTGTGCTGCAGTTCACACCTGCACCCTCCCCTGCCACCAGCAGCCCTGCAATGCCTGCACAGCACTGTCACTGCCCAAACCTGTCACAGACATATTTCATGAAAAATTCTTTTGCCAGGAATTCTTCTCCTGAGCAGCTGAGAAGCCTCAGGGAAAAAGAAAAACAATAATTATCTGCTGCTGTGGAATGCAACAGGTGCATCTTGGATTGGTCTCATGTGAATTGTTTCTACTTGATGACCAATCACAGTCCAGCTGTGTTGGGAGTCTGGTCAGTCACAAGATTTTATTATCATTCCATTCCTTTCTTTTCTAGCCTTCTGATGAAATCCTTCCTTCTATTCTTTTAGTATAGTAATATAATGTAATATAATGTAATATAATGTAATATAATGTAATATAATAAATGTATATAATTTTCTTTTAATATACTATATATAATAAAATGATAAATTAGCCGTCTGAAACATGGAGTTAAGATTCTCATCTCTTCCCTGTCCTGGGAACTCTATGAACATCACCACAAACCCTCCCTCAGAGCCCTGGCTGTCCCTGCTGTATACAGGGAGACATTTGCAGCTCATAGGAAGAAGCACCATGCTCAGAGAGCTGCAATTTCCATGAGAATGACAAGGAGAAATGCGAAGTGAGTAGCAGGGCTATCCTCAGGCCAATCCTTTCTGCCTGAGTAAATTCGATTTGAATTCCTCTTGAAAGACCAGCTCTGCAGCACTTGGACTGTATTGAAAAGGTCACTGGAGGCAATGTCAGACATACTCTCCAGCTGCACTACAAGTGCACTGATAGAGATTCATAACAATGTGTTACTGCAGCTGGGAGATCCAGAGGGACTCTCTGAGGGATCCTCTCCACTTCTCTGGCAGCAGCAGGCTATGCCACAGCTCCTCTTCAATGCCTGGATGGAGGCATTCCTGTTATAAGTAGAAAAAGCTGCCAATTCTTTTGAAAAGGTTGCAGGAGCCTGCTCTTGTTTTTAACATGTACTGTTAGTTTGGTTATGGTAAAAGGGGTTGAAAGGGTCGTTATAAGAAATTACCTCTCAGTAATGTGCAGCACTCCCCAGGGAAACGAGCCAGCCTGGACAGAACTGTACTGGGCCAATCAAGCACCTTAAACCTTCATGCAAATGAAGGATCCAAACAGACACCGATTCAAGGGGACAAAAAACAGGATAAAAAGGGGCTTCTGACCCAGTGAATGTGTCCAGCTCCACCTGGAACATTGGGGCCATCACTGCTGAGCAGCCCCAGCGCCGGCGCTGCTCCATCCTTGAGGGAACGCTCCTGCTCGGACCGTGGGCCTCCTTGCTTTGGGCCTTTCTTTTATTATAATAAATGCTGAAATCACTTTAGTGCTGGGAGCCTGCTCTCGTTATTAACATGTACTGTTAGTTTGGTAATGGTAAAAGGGTCGTTATAAGAAATTACACCTCAGTAAAGTGCAGCACCTTCCCAGCTAAACCAGCCGGCCTGGACAGAACTGTAATGGACCAATCAAGCGCCTTAAACTTTCATGCAAATGAAGGATCCAAAAAGAAACCAATCCAAGGGGACAAAAACAGGATAAAAAGGGGATTTTGACCCTGGGAATCTGTGCTGCTCCCCCTGGACCATCAGGGCCATCATTAAAGCCATCACTGCTGAGTAGCCCCAGCACTGGCGCTGCTCCGTCCTCGGCAGGAACGCTCCTGCTCGGCCCAGGCCCCCTTGCTTTAGGCCTTTCTTTTATTATTTATTATAATAAATGCTGAAATCACTTTTAGTACCAGGAGTTTAGTCTCATTTTTAATATGTATTGTTAGTTTGATTATGGTAAAAGGGGTTAAAGGGTAGTTATAAGAAATTACACCTCAGAAAAGTGCAGCATCCCCTCAGTGAAACGAGCCGGCCTGGACAGAACTGTACTGGGCCAATCGAGCACCTTAAACCTTCGTGCAAATGAAGGATCCAAAAAGAAACAATCCAAAGGAAAAAAAAAACCAGGATAAAAAGGGGCTTCTGACCCAGTGAATGTGTCCAGGTCCACCTGGAACTTCGGGGCCATCGTTGCTGAGCAGCCCCAGCGCCGGCGCTGCTCCATCCTCAATGCGAGCACTCCTGCCCGGCACAGGCCTCCTTACTTTAGGCCTTTCTTTTTATTATAATAAATGCTGAGATCACTTTAGTACTGGGAGCTTGCTCTCGTTTTTAACACTAGGAAAACCTGAGTTTTCCCCTTATCCCACTAACAAACATGCCCTGGTGCTGGGAGCATTTCCAGGAGTCCCTGTTCCCAAAGGGCTGGAGAGGGGCAGCATCACAGAGCACAGGGGAACTGACCAGCAGGGACCTGCAGAGCTGCCACATTCCCCTGAAAATGTGGAAGTGGTTCAGTGGATTAAAGGATTTTTTTTTCTCTCTCCCAAACTACATACACCCACCAATATATGGCAAATATGCATTTTAAGCTTATTTGTGTATGAGTTGCTAAATACCATAATGGTCTCCAGCTGTATGGCAGGAGGGCCCATTTATTGATATTTTACTGCTCAGTTTATTTTTTTTTTCCTTACTGTATTATCAGTGTATTTCCTCTCATTTTGCTTTGTGCTTGTAGAGTGCCTGATGTCTCCTATCATACCTGTTTTCTATTATTTGTCCTATTATTTTAATTCCCCATCTATTATGTGGATTATGAAAATCATCTGATAAATCCCATTCTCTACTTCTAAAAAAGCCCATGAGAAGGTTCTAATAAGTGAAATCTGTATTTTTCCACACCGTGCTCAATGAAAGTGTCCAGTGAATAACCCCTGATTGTCAGGTGTTCCCATTCCCATCATCTAAGCAGGGGGGATAATTAGCAGACAAATGAAGGTTTGTAATTCTTCAAATATCTCAGAAAGACAATTTGGCTGCTTGATCGGTGGAAGGATATTTTTAAAACTGCCATTTGAGATTCAGCGGCATTGCTAATTAAATGAGAATTTCATAAAAATAATCTGAAAAAAGTCTCTGTTAATTGGAGAAGGATAATGAACAGACTTGCTAAACAGAGGCATAAACGTCAAACAATCGAAGAGGAATAATTAAGTGCTGTGTTATCATAAAATGCCAGGCAGCTTTCCTACTTTTATTTGAAGTTTTAACTTTTAGCAATTTTTTTTTTTTTTTTGTATTTGTGAATGGCATTCAAAAATCTGCTTTGCAATCATAATTTCCAGCTCTTGGATTGGGTGTGAGCAATGCATGACAGCACTAATGGTGCCCTTGCTTCAAGTCTTCTTGCATTCTGTGAGCAGCTTTTGTGCTCTGCAATGAATACCAGGGGGGAAGCACATTAATATTGTGTGGTTGTTATTCCTGCAGGGTAGTGGCATTATTGAATTAGTGATTCTTTGTAACAATAATGACTTCCAGTGCTGTATTGTACAGTAAAATAGTCAGGAAGGAGCTGGGGAGCCTGTGGAAGACTCTGTTGGTGCTGCACCTGTGCACGCAGCAGAGTGTCCCTCCCTTCCCCACATCATCAGTGGGGATGGACCAGGAATTTACAGGCAGCACTGGAGCAGGCAGGGCTGATGGCACTGTGATCCTTGGTGGCCCCATGCTGGTGGGAATGTCCCAGACTAACTCCATAGTTGTGAAAATTGGGATTGCTCAGACTGGAGAAGGGCCCAGGGAGAGCTCATTGTTGTGTTCAGCACTGAAAGGTGTCTAGGAGAAAAAATGGGATAGGCTTTTTAGCAGGGCGGTGGTGGAAGGACAAAGGGTTGAGGCTATCAGAGAGTTGATTTGGATCAGTTGTTAGGGAGAAGGATTTTATGCTGACGGTGGGCAGGCCCTGGCACAGGGTGCTCAGAGCAGCTGTGGCTGCCCCTGGATCCCTGGCACTGCCCAAGGCCAGGCTGGACAGGGCTTGGAGCAGCCTGGGACACTGGGAGGTGTCCCTGCCATGGCAGGGAGTGGAATGAGATGAGCTTTAAGGTCCCTTCCTACCCAAACAATTCCCAGATTCCATGATCTTGCATTAAGAAAAAGCTGGTGCCTTGCAGCCTCCCCTCTGCCATGCTCCTGCCCCAGCCCTTGGCACTGTCTCACAGGCTCACAGCAGCTGACACAGAGCTGCATGGAAAAGTTTGCAGTAAAACCTCATCAATTTTACACCAACAGAGAGTTCTGAACTTGGGGCTTCCTCTCTCAACAAAAAACCTGCTTTCAATTTGCCTCTGAGTGCTGCCTTCACACCCTCACAGCCCAAAGAGAGATTGTGACACAGAGACTTCAGCCTTAGCACAAAACGTCTCTTGGATATTCCACTTCTGAGAAAAAGCCCAAACAAGCTTTGTGAAAGCCCAGTGTAATGAGAATTGACTGTCTTCCATGAGAAATATCTATTAATTACTCTGCAGTGAGAAAAAGGCAACTGTGATCATCCACGTTTCACAACTGCAGCACAAACAATTGCTTTAGAGGCAAGAAGCAATGTGTCATGAAGACACTGGATCCCTGGCAGAGCCCAAGGCCAGGCTGGACAGGGCTTTGAGCAGCCTGGGACAGTGGAAGGTGTCCCTGCCATGACAGGGGTGCACAAGATGAGCTTTAAGGGCGTTTTTCAATGCAGACCATCCCAGGAGTTTGTGGTTCCTGCAGTTTGGGCACAGCTCTGCTGTGGGAGCAGTGGCCCTGCCAGGGTCTGCCCCAGCTCCATGCAGCCCCACGTGCCTCAGCCATGGTGTTTTATAACATTTTCCCAAAGACATTACTTTTACACCCTGAATGATTACTTCATTTAGCACATACATCAGAACTAAAACACCCAATATTAGCTCATTTAAGTTCATGCTCAGTGATGGATTAATCGTTTCTCTTTTCTGGAGCAAAGCCCAGTGCATTTCATCTGAGGACTGAGGAGAAATGTTCCCTTGTATCTTGAAGTCTGAGACATCTGCTGTGCTTTGCAGATCTGCTTGTCCACAAAAAAAAAAACCCAAAACCAACAACCCTGAGATGCTTATATGCTTAAAAAATAAATTGCTGAAGCTGCAGATCACAGCCATTTTTCCCTGCTTTCAGAACAGGTGCAAAGGAAGGATAGCCACAGTTCAGTCAGCAGAGCCTGTGTCTGTGTGTCCTTTGAGGTTTCAGCTGTCACATCATGTTACAGTGGGTATTGCTGTCTCATACTATTGTGTGTCATGGGCCACACAGGGAAATGAGGAGATGGAAACAGGTCCTTAATGGACAAACAGAATGAGAGCAGACACCTGTGCTAGTTCCAGCCAGGCTGAGACCAGAGAATCCTGTGTGCTCAATATTATGGCAAAATAAAAGTGATTAGGCTGAAACTCTTGAGGTCTCCTGCTCCCCAGAATTAATGGAGGTGTTGGTCAGTCAGTGCAGTGAGTAAATGTGTGACAGTGTTCACAGGGGTTTTTGGATGAGGGAAGAGACGAGGATCTGACTCCATGTTTCAGAAGGCTGATTGATTATTTTATGTTATATATTACATTAAAACTATACTAAAAGAATAGAAGAAAGGATTTAATCAGAAGGCTAGCTAAGAATAGAATAGCAAAGAATGAATAACAAAGGTTTGTGGCCCGGACAGAGAGCCCAAGCCAGCTGACTGTGATTGGTCATTAATTAGAAACAAACGACGCGAGACCAATCCCAGATGCACCTGTTGCATTCCACAGCAGCAGATAACCATTGTTTACATTTTGTTCCTGAGGCCTTTCAGCTTCTCACGAAGAAAAATCCTAAGGAAAGGATTTTCCATAAAAGATGTCCGTGACATAAATGATGTGAGGAGACCCCTCTCTGTCACCCTTGTGAGCAGCAGCAGGAGCCAAGGGTCTGTGGCACTTGCCAGGAGCCAAACTGGGAGGCATCACCAAGCCAAAACTACCTGGGCTCCAGTGGCAGTTTCTCAGCCCCAGGACCTCTCTTCTACAGAAGCTGTGCCTGATGAAGCCCATTTTCTTCCAAAGCATGGATAACAGACTTTGGTTGTGGGGTATTTTCCCCTCCTTTCTCACTAAAACACCAGCAGATTGTGAATGGCTGACAAGGAAGGAGGGCAAAGAGAACTGGGTATGGGAGCAGAGATGTTCCCAAGCTTTTAGAGTCACTTTGTCATTGACATCTCTCTGTCTCCTCATCTTGTGTTTGGTCACAGACCAAGAATGCCACTGTATTTTTGCATTGTGAAAAAACATGGAACAAGAAAGCAGTGCTGAAACATTCCAGGCACTCTCCCTTATCCTGCATTCAGCTATTACTCTAATTGTCAGCAGGAAGAAAGAGGTATATACCATTTGAAAGTATTTAGAACTGGCTGTGTGCTTTCAAAACACAGGATCTTGCAAGGAACAACTCTCTTCCCATTTGCTGTCACAGGCAATTAAGTTTTTAAGAGGTTCTCAGTAGCATTAGCAGACCATATAATATTCTTGAAGTGCCTTTATAACATCCTATAAGGACAAACTGCTTGCATCTTCCTTGGAAAATCAAAAGTTCAATTCCAGTAGTAGAAGAAGACCAGATTCCATTTTCTGTTTGACACAAGGTGGCTGGGTGTGCACTGCTGCTGCCCCTCCAGCCAGGGCTCTAATTCTCTGTGGGGAACTGCTCCCCAAAACCCAAATCTCATTACCAGGAACTGCTGCCCAAAAACCAAATCTCATTACCAGGAACTGCTCCCCAAAAACCAAAGCCCATTACCAGGAAATGCTCATCGAAAATCAAAGCTCATTACCAGGAACTGCTCCCCAAAAACCAAAGCCCTTCACCAGAAACTGCTCCCCAAAACAAAATCACATTACCAGGAACTGCTCCCGAAAACCAAATCTCATTACCAGGAACTGCTCATCCAAAACCAAAGCCCATTACCGGGAAATGCTCCCTAAAACCAAAGCCCTTCACCAGGGAGGGAAGGCTCAGTCCTGCCTCTTTGTCCAGCTGCAGGGAGAGTAAAAATCAGAGTAAAAAGGGTAAAAAGGAATAAGGAAAAGCCCTTCCTTGGGACTGGCCCTCAGGTGCTGCAGAAGGATATTTCTATTAGACACTGCCATCCTCTCAGGCTATAATGTATTCCCTCATTATGGTAAACACCCACATGGCATTTGTTTCTGGAATGATATTGCACAAACCTGGGTAATAAAAACACCTCTGATCTCACAAAGCACAAGGCTCAAGACAAATAATATATGTAAACAGTTCTGCACTCCAGGCTGTTTTATGAGCTGGACCAGTGTTTACTCAGGGCTAATGCTGAAGAAGTTCATTTCATCTCCTGGAAAGGCTCTGCTCCCACAGGAGGCTCCACTCCTCAGGGGAGCATTGGCATGGTCACCACCATCCAGCTCCCAACCACCTTCTTCCCTTTGCTGCTGCAAGGCATTTACTGCACAGTTCTCTCTCTCAGCAACACTTCCCTGATATTCAGAAATGTCTATAAATGCCAGCAGGCCAGCAGAGGCCTGGAGGAGTCTGCAGGCAGCAGGGAGGTGTGGAGCTCAGTGCCTTAAGAAGCTGGAACAGAGGCTAAATGGAGTAAAGAAGAGTAAAGGGGATATTTATTGAAGGGCCTTCAAAGGCCACACCCTGGCAGTACCACAGCCACAGTCGTGGCTCTGCCTGGATGCTTCAAGATGGAAGCAAAATAGAGCTTGGTCATGAGATCCCACATTTTTATCAGTTCTACTCCATTTGCACATTGGAGTTAATTGTCCAAGTACAGCTCCAGCCCAAGCTGTCCCATCCTTCTTGTTTTTCTCTCTTCAGCCCACGTTGTTTGTGCTCTTGAGCCTGAGATCTGGATCATTTGTCCTTGGTCCCCAGCTGGAGCAGGAATTGTTTTGTCGCCCTGCTCTGTGCAGAGCTCACCATCCCCTCATATGAAGGCCAGATCCACACACTAAAGCAGCACAGAATGTGAAAAATAGAAAAGCTAAAACCTGAGGTATCAAACTCACTGGGCTGGCTTACACTGAAACCCAAGATCCCATCCTCAGGGTGGACACTTTTGATGTTATATCTCATCAGAACTTCCCACACTGCAATTTGTGCCTGTTGCCCCTTGTCCTCACTGCATCTCCAAGCACAGTCTGACTCTGCCTTTTGCACACCCTCCTCTGAAGGTCATCAACACCACTGAGATGTCCTCTTTCCATCCTTAAAACTCCAGTTTTTCTCATTCTTGTCCCAGTACATTGATGCCTTTTTGCGAGGGAAACCCAAAACTGACCCCAAAACCTCCAGTGCTCCAGGACATGTAGGAACAGCTCTGGGATTCACATCTGCAGCCCATGAGCAGCTCTAGCTGTGCTGCACTAATTTATCACCCACTGGTGGGTGTCAGGAGCTCCTGCAAGAAAGGAGAAAGAGAACTTTCTGGGCTGGTTCCCCTTTGCCAGATGTCAGGCACTCACTCGGCTCTCACCTGGCCATCTTTAAGTGTTCACATATCCATGACCACTCTGTCAGAGCCCCTTCTGCACTGCTGGAAAGCTTCATGAGTTCAGGGCAGGGCACATCCACTGCTCTGAGGGCAAAGCAGGGGGGAACACAACCCATGTTAGTTACAGCATAAGGGAAACCCACTGCAGCCAAGCTCAGCCACAGACTTAGGCTCATTTTATCTTTACCTCACACAAGCCTTTGAGAAAAAATAAAAATTAAAATAAAAAGGTGATTTTTCTAAAAGAAAGATCTTCAAGATACTTTTGGAGCCAGACCAAAAAGCCCAAGGGTTTTGGAGGATACCAGGAGGAAGAGGGAAGGGGAAGATGCCCCCAGACAGCACCAACAGGATGAGATGCTAATAATGCATCAGCTCCTCTGACCATGAACCTTTTCCTTAGGAAATTCCAGAAGGGTCTAAATCTGACAGGTGAGAGGAGAAAACCATTTTAAATAAGGCTGGCCCAGGTCTTCCTCAGGTTTACAGTCAATTCCTTCTTGCAGCTTGTGCCTAATGGGGATTATGTACATTACATGATCACATCAAATGCTGTGGTTCCGTATCTTCAGCAATTTCCTTCGCTTTTTTGAGCACCAAACCAGAGATTGTGGAAAGACAAAGGGTATGACTGAAAATGGGGGAAAAATGGGGGGAGAAATGGTCTTCTGCAGCCCTGACTGAAAAATGGAAAGTCCCCAAGTCAGCCATCCTTTTGGAAACCTCTGGCCTCAAAACACACTTTGTAACTGATGTATTTTAATTCCAGGAAAAACACACTGAGCTTAGACCTTGGGCAAATTCGCCTTTTGGCTCAAACAGCAAAGATCTTGAGCTGAAAATGCCTGCTGCTGACAGCCTGTGCCATGGCTGCCTCCCAAACACTGCTGGCATAGCTGTGGTGGAAAAAATAAAATACATTTCATTCCCCAATGGTCATGCTGTAATGGCATGAAATTAGAAACTCTAATCAATAGTGCTTTACACAGCATGACTCTCATGTCAAAAGAGCCCATAGTTTAAAAAAGAAGAGTCACAAATAAATATGAAAATCAAGGCTGTGAAGCGGCAGTAATGAAGTATAATTCTGTCAAGCAGTCCCAGGCAGTGATTCTCTCCACAAAACCTCCACTCACCCAACCCTTCGTTCTCCACACCTCCCTGATCTTCCATCTCCACATCATTTTCCTGTATTTATTTGCCCTTGGCACATGAAATGTCACAGATTTGAGTGTGAGTGACGAGAATGGGGAGGGCAGGGCTGTGCTGCAGCCCTCGCTCTGCCTCTGTTGCTTCTCAATTCCTTCACCTCTCTGCTGCTTTGGAAAAGCCCCAACCCCTCTCTGCTCATCTTGCTGGGAGCAGCAACACACCTTTCTCCCAAGATGCACCTCTTCTCTTGCTACAAAATGTAAATAAAATGCAGATTATTATTATCTTTATAACAACAACTGTTGTATTTACAAGGCAACCCCGAGCAGGAAGAATGATGCACATCTGACTCTATGATATCAGAAGGCTAATTAATTACTTTATTATACTATATTATACTTTATATTTTACACTGTATTACACTAATAAGAGCTATATTAAACTGAAGAAACTTGTGACTGTCTGCTGACCAGACAGATGACACAGCTTGGACCTGATAGGCTAATTAACATAAACAATGTCCACCAGAATCCAATCAAGCAGTCCCTTCAGGTAAATAATCTTCCAACACCTTCCACATATTCAAAAACACAGGAGCAGAAAACAAGATAAGAATTGTTTTGATCATTCTTTTCTCTGCTTCTCTCTGTTCATGAGAATACCAAAAACAACATAAATTAGAGTTATCCTATTCATATCAAAAATTACAGACAGCTCTGCTAAGACCCTTGTGTTTTGCTTGTACAGGCAACACTGCTAGAAGAACCACAAGAGAAATAAAGTATTTAAAAATAATAAGCAGGCCCCCAAAGGCATGGAGAGCTGACAGCTACAGGGCTCTCTGTCTGTCAGACAAGTCTTTTGGGAGCTGGTGGCATTTTGTTCAGGGACAGGGTTTGGGATTTTTCCAGCACTAGTTTTAAAGTTCCTCTTGCCATGCACTGCTAACATTAGCACAGCTTGGCAAGTGAGGAGTGCCCTGAAAATAGCAGATTTTTAGAGTGGAGATTTTGTTAATTGGACCTTCTTGCTGCACACAGCCCTGGCTCTCCAGGCAGCTCCTGTGGCAGGGGGCAGCGATCAACCAAAGGCTGGATGTCTTCAGGAGCAGAGCAGGTAAGAGCTGCCTTCCAGACGCGAGTGAAAGTCCTCCAGAAGGACCTGCTGAATCCAAAGGATCAGTGGAAAAAACCCTTCCATGGCCTCAGGAGAAGGTTCAATCTTTGTGAGGGGTGTCTCTGGCAGTTTCTGTGTCCTTTTCTTAATTTTGCCACTGAACGCACAGAACTTTGGTAAACTGAGTTACCTGCAGCCTTGCCTTTAGCACAGAGATGGATATTTTTCCCTTGAGCCCATATCAGTGAGGACAAAGGAGCAAGAGGTGACACATAGAGTCCATGACTCCAAGCCCAGATGGAAGCAGTGACACAAACCCAGGTAAGCACTCT
The DNA here is from genome assembly GCF_027887145.1 of Ammospiza caudacuta. Classification (NCBI taxonomy): domain Eukaryota; kingdom Metazoa; phylum Chordata; class Aves; order Passeriformes; family Passerellidae; genus Ammospiza; species Ammospiza caudacuta. Next base: position 3,745,594 of record NC_080612.1, read on the forward strand.
GCCCTGCAGACATGCCAGACCCCATCCCTGAGCAGGGAGGGTGGGCTGGGGACCCCCACAGCCCCTTCCAACCACACCCATTGTGTAGCTCTGTGAATGCCTAAGGACAGGGGTGGGTTTTGGAAAGGGATGTTTGCTCCTTTCTGCTGCTGAGACACCCAAATACCTCCTGGAGAAAGTGTCCCATCAGAGGCAGGGTGATGTTGGGGAAGATGAAACAGGAAAGCCTTATAAATATGATTGTCTGGCAAAAGATTTTGAGAATATAGAAACTGTAAGTGAGCTTGAAATGAAAGCAAGCTTTGAGATCCCTCAGTTACTGAACAACTGGAAAACAATGGTGTGGCCAGCTGAAGGTGATCCCCTTTTGATGGAACAATACCCTCTGCTTGAAGACAGGCCCAAGGGTCAGAGCAGACCCTACAGCTTGGCACAAGGGGCCCAAAGAGGAGTTTTTAGTGTTTAAAATGTAACACAGTATGGTAATGTAATGATTCTTATAGACTGTATGTAAATGCTATAGGATTTGTGTATTGTACTAGATTGGTTAGTGAGAATGAGAATATTCAACACAGAAGATGATTTATGGTATTGTAACGGGAACTTCACTCTCTTACCCCTTTTACTCTTTCACAATTTTGCTCTCTTACCATTTTACTCTCTCACCCTCTCACCCTCTCTCCCCTCTCTTCTCTCATCTTGCTCTGAGCTGTGTTTGGCAGCTCCCAGCAGGGCCCTGCCCCCAGGCCCTTTGCAATAAACCCCAAGTTCCTGACCTGGCTGCAGAGATCTCTGCTCTCCATCCATCCCCACCGTGCTACCCCCAACACTCTGACAGGGCACCATGGGCTAAGCCCTGCAGAGCAGTTCCCACAACATTCCTTCAGCTCCTTTTCTCTCTCTGAACAGTTGCTTTCACTTCAGAGCAGTCACTTACATCATGCCACATCTGAAAAATAGGATGAAAGCCAAAAAATTATGTTTCCCAAGCTCTCCATTAAACCAGTGACTTGTGCAATACATACAAAGCTTTAAGTTAGGGAACTTCAAATCATCAAGCATCTGTTAATCAGCAACATGCCAGTCCCTGGGGATTGTGGGGATGTTAAAAGGTTATCCTGCTCTCCTGCACATTGCACTGCTGAGCTCCATTACACAACCAAAGGATGATTTCATGTGTGGCAAAGAATTTTTGATTCTCCGGATATTATTTTAGATGTGGAAACCCAGCTGCTGAATGCTGCTTTTCAGGTTAAACAAAACCCACAGCCAACACTCATTCTCACACTATTAATGAAGATAATCTTGCCCTGCAATTGACTTTCTTCCAGAAATAGCAGAAGAGGGATTTTCAAATCCTTTCAGGTTTGCAGAACGTTATCTCACTCTATTTCTTTAATCTCCTGATGCTGAAAGATGGATCTTTTTCTCTCATGGCTGGATGTACTTCTACACTTCAGCAGCAAACCATGAAAGGGAATCAGGCTTATGGAAAGAAATAATAAAGAACTTGCAGTGTTAACATTTACGTGGGCTTGTCTGGACTTCCTCAGCTGTGAATTCCAACATGATTGACCAGATTGAATGTTACACAAAAGAGACAAACCAGCTGACAGGCTTTGTGTGCAAAGCACTGCTGGGCAGGGGAAGGGGCTGTGCTCTGCTCCAGGGCAGTGGTGGACAAGAGAATTGGAGAGCTCAAGCACAGCCAGGGAGAGAGGTAAGTTGGACTGGGGAAATCATTCTTACATCAGCACCAGTACTGAGCACTGGGATACCCTGCAGGGTCTCAAGTGTCAGAGTTTTAAGCACATCTTGAGCAAATATGACAGGGCTGAAGTTTATCCATCCTTGGAAGTGCCAAGGCCAGATTGAAGGGGGCTTGGAGCAAGCTGGAAGAGTGGAAGGTGTCCCTGCCTATAGAGTGGGGCTTGAACTAGATGAGCTTTAAGGTCTCTTCAAACCCAAACCATTCTGTGATTCTGTGATGACACTGCCCTGGAGGAAGAAGGCAACCTGGAAATCTCCCAAGGTCCCATTCACTTTCTAGTTTCTAGAAAAACCCACAGATAAACTGCACAGCTTCAGTAAAAGGCAGAGCAGAGCATTCCCTATGAATTGCAGGGAAGGCACAATTCATAGCTTGCTTTTTCTCTTCCATGCATCTTAATTGTTCACATAATAATCACAGAAGTATTTAATAATACAAAACATATGGGCCAGATGTTCAACTGGTGTAAATCAACAGCACTTGGGAAGCTTCAGTGGTGCTGTGCTGGCAGAATCATTTGAAGCTCTGGTGCTGCATCTTTAAGGTGGCTCTCAGGATTTTAGTACCTCCTTATTGTTTCCACTAAAACCAAGTCACAGAGTTTATTGACCACCTAAAAAAGGGCCACCTCCCACCAAATGCTCAGAATTGAAGCTCAAAAACCAAAGCTCAAAATAGATTGACTTAAGGCCACTCAAAAACCTCTGCTGGCCATCACTACATTTTTTCATGGCCTGAGACTCATCCAGCTGACGTCACCCTGGCACAGGCAGCACTCCCTCAACCAGAGGTCCATGCAGTGCCTCGTCTTAGTCACAGCTGGTGTGTGAGCTCTGCTTTATTTGCTTCCCACTAAAAAAAAAGAAAAAAGAAAAGCTTTTAATTCACTTCCTCCTGGGAGTTTCTGTGATGCTCATTGATCCAGCCTACAAGTACTTCACAAACACTAATGGATCCAGTGAAACTCTCCACTAATCTCCTCCTGAAACTTGGCACCAAACTGCTCATTTCTGACAGCTTCTCCTTTTACAGTTGTTTTGCTTTGCTACCTGTTTCAGAGCCACTCCAGGGCTCATTAATTGTTCATCCTTTGTCCCTTGAAAATTTTCCTTTTAATCTTTCCAGTCACACGTTGGATACTGATGTGAAACAGACTTCAATTTGCAGGTCTTTCACACCTGCAATGATACTATTTGAACTGATGCTGGCATTACCAGTTGCACATGGACATCTGTAATTGAACTGAAAAGCTTTGCAAGACACAGTCATTGGACTTGTGATCTCATTTGTTAGAGAGCCTTAGGGAATGAGCAATTTCCACTCCTCAATTTATGACAACTGGTCATAGTTACTTAAATGGAATAAAATAAATCCTGTGGCATGTGTCCCTTCTGGAAAACAGGCTGACAATTGTGCCCAGAAGAGAATTAAATTGCTCAGTGACAGTGCTGTATTGAGAGAAAAATGCATAGATAGAAGAAAGTAATGGTAAAGTTTTTGTGGAGGTTCCCAGGTTAATATTCCTTCTGCTAATGTGACTCCCTGGTTGAGATTCTGTGAAATTTCAATAAATTGTGTGGAGACTATGCAAACAAGCTGGTCTGCTATATTTGAAAATAACCCATCCTTGAGCTGGCTCTGCCTGGGGCTAAGGGGTGACCTACTCCACTTCCATGACTAGGGCTGCATTTTCAGCTGTCAGGAACAGCTGGATTTTCAAAAGATTTGCTGACCAAGCCAGCGTGGCTGGGCTCCTTGGGCAGCCCTGTGCATGCAGCAGGAGTTTTACTGACCACCCAACCATTAGCCCTCAAAATGTCCTTCCTAAACCAGTAAATCTTTTTTTATCCCAGGTAACAACCAACTTAGGAGGTTTTTGCCCCCCTGGGTTGAAATCACAGTACCTGGAAATAAAAGCAGCTGATTCTACACTCAGCCAGTTTTAAAGCTGAGCTTTGTGCTGCGGTCCACACTTCTCTCTGTGCAGCACAGGCTCAGCCTGGCATCCTGCCATAACACCCAACTGGAAAAGGCTGAGGAATTTGGGAGTTTGTTCCTATGTGTGATATTGCAGCAAGAACTCCAACTGAGAGCCCTGACTTTGTCCCCTCCACGTGCTTCAACCAGGGTCCTGAGAGCAGCATGAACCCCAAACAGCCAAGGTTGTTTAATTTAATTAACCTGCAGAGCTTGGCCTGAAAGGAGGCCAAGAAGGACTTCTTCTGCCTTCCAGCCCTGCCCTCTTTTCCACAGCCTTGTTCCTCTGGAGCAAGCACCCCATTCCCACTTTAAGTGTGTGCAGTGACCTCCTGAGGACTGAGGAGTCAGCCCTGGGTGCAACAGAATGTGCCTCAGCTATCAGTGTTCTGCTGTGTGTGAACACCAGTGTGCATTGATGAGATTATCTTAAGTCCAAGATGCACATTTCTTAATTATCAGTATTCTCTTCCTATACAAGTAGAATTTGCATAATTTCCCAGCAGTAGAATAGAGCAACGCCAAGGCAATAAATAAAAAATTTTCACCAATTCATCACAGAATTGTTCTCCAGTTGCCAGAATTGTTCCTTTTTCTTTGCATAGCTAATGCCGACCCCAAGGAAGAGCAGATCATCTATTCAGATTCCAGAGAACCACATTGGCTCGTGCTGGCTGGAGAGCTGGCCCTGCCTGATTCCATGTGTTCTTCATGGAGACAGTTTCAACAGAGAATGCCAACTGGGCCAGACATCCAACAAATCTTTAAGCACTGAGCACTGGAAGTACTGGGTGTGTTACAAGGCATGCTCGTGGCACCAGTGACCAGGGGACACCCTGGGACCAGGGGACACAGGGGACACAGGGAGCATGGGGGACACAATAGTTTGGAGGCTGAGACCTTACAGAGCAAAGACTTTCACCATTTGTTTTTAACAACATGGGAAGGTGCAGCACAAGTAGCACACTCTTCAGGTCCAGGCAGGCCAGAGGTGCAATCAGCAGGGTCCTAACAGCAGAAAAACAGGCAATGGATTCACAGAGCCCACTGCCTTACTGGGGTGTTTGGTCCTCCAGCACACCCATTGGGGTTTCTGTGATTGAAATGACCCCTGAGGTATTAAAGAGTCTTTTTTCCCAGCCCCATGACCAAAGAAGAAGTTGAGATTCCTTGGCTCTGCTTTTCAAGGCTGTTTATTTTCTCTGATCTGTTCCATTCTCTCTCTGACCTGCTGAGATCTGTCCAGCAGCTCGGGTTGTGGCACAGTCCCTGCCCTTGGGGTGCTGTTGGCTTTTTATACTAAGAACTGTGTGTGCTTTATTTACAATAATTTTCCAATACCTATCACCTATGTTAGACAGTCTGTCTCTACTCTAAACCAATCCAGAAGTGTCACCATTACAGAAGAAAAAGAAGAAAGAAGAAGATGAAGAAGACGAAGAAGGAGGACAGGACATACCCAGATTCCTCCATCTTGTCTCTTGAACCTCCATTCTAAATCCCCAACATTCTACTTTTTCACCCTGTGATAAATTCCCTATCATTCTACTCAAACTCTTGTGGCTTGTAACCCTTCACACAAAGCGGGTAATTGTTTCCATGGGCTAAAATCAAAGGCACAGGTGTTTGTGACTCTGTGCCAAGGTCTCTGAGCTCCTGCCAGGGTCTGGAATCACCTAGGGCAGCCAGAGCAATGTCCTGGGTCCTGAGAACTGGGGATGTGGAACTCATCCTGCTCTGCCAGGAGCTCCTGGCCAGCCTCCATCTGCAGGGACAGCTCAGCCACTCTGCCTCTGCTGGGGACTGTTGCAAACAGGAACTGGGAACCAAACTACTGAAGAGCTTTAATCCAATTTCACTCCCTTGCTGTCCACTAAACGCCAATGACATTAATGTGACTTTAGCACTTCAGATAGTTCCAGCTGCCCATGTGAACACTAGAGATATATTTTGACCCTGTCTTGTCTACATTTGTGAATGGTTCAAACACTTGCCATCCTGGCACCATGTAACTCAAAATGTCAGTATCCCAAGTGATATATTTTGAAGAGAGACCACTCTCCTGCTGTACTGTATCAAGGGCATGACAGGTTCTTGTGGTGTACATCAGCAGGAAGATGACACTCTACTTTTGTGTTTTAAGGGCTCCAAGATATATCATAGAAAGTGCTGCCTGATTCCTGGGACCTAAAGGCAGGCACAAGGTGTTATTGTCAAAATAAAAGAGATAAACCAGGGCAGATTGTGAATGTGACTATCCCAGGATGATAGCAACACCCAGGGGGTCACAGAGGCATTTTCTTGTGGCAGATTGGGATGTTTCCTCATCAGTCCAGTCCAAAAATGTGTTCCTAAAGCTATCAGTTCAGAATTCACCTTTTGTTTAAGTTTTACTATATGGTTAATCTGGACTTCCAGTGGATTTGCACATGTTTCATTTTAATCACCTGCTTTGCTGTCATGCTAGCTGGGTGTGGTAATCTGGATTTTATAAGGCTGACCTTAGTTCTGTGTGGTCAGGAAAAAACAGAATAGGGAAATAATTCAGCAAAATATGTGAAGAAAGGACACAATTACCCACTGACTGTTCTCTACACATCCCCTGGCACCAGAGGAGCTGATTCCAGCACAGGTTGAGCCAGAGCCAGGGAGCTGCAGTGGCTCCACCAGCCCTCAGCAGCAGCAGCTGATGACAAAGGCACAGAGGGGTCACAAACCTCTGCAAGGCCCAGATGTGCTTGTGAAACAGGTGACCCCAATGCAAAGTACTGGGTTTAGACTAGGAAAAATAGGGGGAAAAAAGCGCTAATATTTCTTAGAGGCCCAATTCTAGGGCAATCCCAAGTCCCCAAAGTCAGATTTCCCATTTTAGAGCACTGGGGCAGGTTTATCACCCAGCCAAGAGACACGAGAGTGCTGGCCAGAGCAGGAAGTCCCTGTTCCTAATTCCACCAGTGATTTACTGGCTCAGGTTCCATCTCTGCAGATTTAAAGCCTCACACTGGCTCCTAAGGCTATGCTATATAAAATTTGATTGTTACATTCAACGGCCTGTAATAAATTAAATGAACTATCAGTAATAAGTTCACAGGCAACACAATCTTTTTTCAGTCAAGTATACTTCCTTAAAACATACCAGCAGCATCAAATGTAACTAGATTTAATTTCATGCTGAAGAGTCTGTGAATATTCATTTTAAAATATTCATGAAGAGCCTAATTCTAATTTGTGTGATGTTTCTGCTAATACCAATACCCATTAGAAAGCCTTAAGAATATTAACAGGGAATTCTTATGGAAATGCACTGGAGTTTTATGTTTTGAATTACCATTACAGGCTTTTTGGTTTAAGTCCTGTTAAACAGATTTCATTATTAACAAGAATATGTGCAAATTAAAACAAACCCATTAAAATCTAAAATTTCATGCTAAAAAGATTAGGGACATTTGAGTTATACTTCTTCTGAAGGAATAAATGTAAAAAAAAAAGTGTAGAGAGTAAAACCCAATACTCACAAGATGACAGTGGTGCAAAGTTCCTGACATGCCTCAGAATAACCTGTTTCACACAAGGAATCACTTTCCTTGTCTTTTTCTGCTCTCTCACAAAGACAACATATTCTAAAGCCTTTGTCACAGATCTTCTTGGAATGAGATAGGCTTTAAGGTTGCTTCCAGCACAAACCATTTTGTGATTCTCTCATCTTCCCCTGGCTCCAAGGTGCAGGCAGGGGTGGGATGGGGCAGGGAGGAGATAGATGTTCCTGTCAGGCCTTAACCCCAGCCAGAAATCAGGGACAGAAAATCAAGGCAGGGAGAGAGCTGCTCTCTCATTGCCTCCCCAGTGGGATGGGGAGGAGAATCAGGGGGGAAAAGGTAAAACTTTTCAGTCAGGATAAGAACGGTTTATTAATTGAAGTGAAGGAAAATAAAATAGTAGGAATACTACTACTACTAATAACTATTATTGTAATTAAAAGGAGAGATAGAGCTTGTAAATCCTGTGGCTTGTAAATCTTCACACAAAGTTGGTAGTTTTTTCCATGACTAAAATCAAAGGCAAAGGTAGTTTTGACCCCATGCCAAGGTCTCTGAGCTCCTTGACAGGGTCTCGAGTCCTCCAGGGCAGCCAGAGCAATGTCCTGGGTTCCAACAACTAATATTCACCCTGCCCTCTGATCCCCACCTGCCTGCTGAAGATGGCAGTGAAGGTGGGGATTTGAGCTTAAACCATGATCCAGCCCAGAGCTGGGTCTCTGGCAAAATATCTACAAGGCTGGGTTTGGTGCTCTGGACAGGAATGACCTTGCCCTCCACCAGAACAACTCAACAGCCTGAGGTGGGGCTCACTGCACAGCTCTGGAGGCAGCTGGGCTCCCTGGAAGGATGTCCAGCACTATATATGTAGATAATGTATGTTCCTAAAGCCATCAGTTCCTGTGACAGTGTTCACAGGGATCTGAGGATGAGGGAAGAGATGAGGATCCGACTCCATGTTTCAGAAGGCTGATTTATTATTTTATGATATAGATTATATTATAACTATACTAAAAGAATAGAAGAAAGGATTTCATCAGAAGGCTAGCTAAGAATAGAAAAAGAAAAGAATGATAACAAAGGCTTGTGGCTTGGACTCTCTGTCCGAGCCAGCTCGCTGTGATTGGCAATTAATTAGAAACAACAAACATGGGCCAATCACAGATCCACCTGTTGCATTCCACAGCAGCAGATAATCATTGTTTACATTTTGTTCCTGAGGCCTCCCAGCTTCTCAGGAGGAAAAATCCTAAGGAAAGGATTTTCCATAAAAGATGTCTGTGACAAGTATCCTAACAGTATTTTCCTAAAGCCATCAGGGAGCTGGGCTCCCTGGAAGAATGTCCATAGATAATACATAGAAAATACACAGATAACAGTGTGTTCCCAAAGCCATCAGTTCATAGATATGGATCCAGGGGCACTGAAAGCACTTCACACAGAAGAAGCCACAGCAATTTACACTTTTCCTTCTGTTGCTTTGACTCCCAGCTGCTGTATTGATCCCCTCAGCTTCTAAATAACCCTCCATTCAATATAATCATCAATGAAAAGTCTGCTAGTCTCATAAATCACATAGATATTTACACTGCCTTGTGTAAAATGCATCTTGTCACCTCTCAGGGGCTTTATATCCCTGTTCCCGGTCTGGTTACTCCTGTCCCTCTCTTCACCTGTCTCTGGTGGGGCTGGGGCAGCTGCTGACCCTTTCCTTAGCTCCAGCCAGATGCAGCAAATTATCTGTGCTAAAACTCTCTTCTGCCAAGCTGCCAAATCTTTCGCATTAATCCTGAAAATTACAATTAATGAGTGCTAAGAGGATCTTTTCACCTCTGTGTATGGCTCTATTCAGTTGGAATGATCCCTCCTGCTCTGCCAGCAACCAAAGCCTCCTTGGGTGACAGCTTTGGCTCTGGGGCAGGGCAGTGCAGGAAAGGGAAGGGGGCTGGTGGCAGGGGGCTTCTTTCTCTTTTTGCTTGATATCCTATGACAAGGATGCTCTCCATTGAAGGTGGGAGACACCCGAGTTAATAAGAGCCCATGGCCAGCATGGATACCCACCATGAGAAAGGTCCTGTCAGTGTGTCAGGAGCTTGAAGCCCTCAGATATTGTGAGGTGTGCCATGAGGTGAGGGACAGGGCTGGAATCACAAATCACACTGCCTGGGGTCTCCAGCCACACCTGGGCTGGCTAATGTGGCAAGTGTATGGGTTTGAAAAGCCAGGTGTCCGCTAGAAAGGAGGGGCCTCCCTTGAAATGGAAAACACAGCTCTCCTCCCTCTGAATTATTATAATTTTGAAATTAAGGGGCTCTCAGGCAAAGGTATGGAAGCAGGAATAACAGTTCTTTACTAGGAAAATTAAAAAGAAAAATGAAATAGTACAAAAAAAAGAAAACAAACCACAGCCAGAGTGAGAGCAGTCCCTGCCCCCTGTGTGTCAGGGGGTGTCCCAGCCCCATCCCAGGGGGGCTCAGCCCTCCTGCAGTGCCAGCTGTGGCTCTGCTGCAGCAGGGATCCTGCACAAGGGGGGAGTTTTCCTCTGCAGCTCCAGGGCTGCTGCAGATGGGCCTGGGCTCCCTCTGGCCATGCAGGGCAGCAGAAAGCTGCTCCTCTGGCAGTGCAGGGGGCAAAGGCTGCTGTGCTGTGCCAGGCTCAGATTGGATCCAGGCAGGAATGCTTGGCTCCTCCCCTGGGCGGAGCATCTCCCCATGGGATGCTGGCATTGGATCAGCCCTGCAGGGACACTCAGTGGCCATGGACAGCAGAGATCTGCTGGAGGGAGGGTTGGTGTGGGAGAGATAAAGAAACAACTGCCCCATGGACAGCAGAGAACTGCCCCAGCTCTGACAGGTGGGAATTAAAATACCCCCAAACCATAATTTACAACCCAGGACACCAAGGCTCCAGGATTCAATTTCCCAAGGTGCCAACCTAGCTCTCTGAGGACTACCCAAAATCTAAAAAGGCAGTATTTTTAGTTATTAAGAACCAAGTCTGGGAATCTCATTGGTGTGCAAACACATTTCTCTAGGTGTGAGTTAGGGATCTCAACCAGCTCTGGATCAGCTAATCCCCTGACCATGCATGGTGAAATACCTGCAGTAATCTTTCAAATTTGAAAAAAATCTGTTCATGTTTTTAATTGCAGACTGGATGTCATTCCTCCACGAGGATCCTACCTCCACCTGAGCTGCTGAACAGCTCCAGGAAATGCTCCTGTTCTTGATGTTTCCTTGGGTGTGCCCAGGGAGCACTTGCTGGTGTTTAACCTCCAGCAGGCATAAGGAACTGATCAGCAGCCCTGGCTCTGCTCGATTCAGCACTCAGAGAAACTGAAGCATCTCCTAGAGCTGAAGGGCTTGGTAAGCCTTGTGCTCCTGCTCTCACAAACCTCTTCACTGGCATTTCCTCTTCAGCACTATTTCTCTTTTTCTCCCCTCTGTGTGTTCACTTGACTCTAGTCTGGGTTTATCCAAACCACTTCACCATGAATGGAGCATCTGTGCATTTCCAGTGTTTCAGTCCTGGAAATAATCCTGCAGAAATCACCAGAGTTACACTGGGGAAAAGCAATGGAGGTCACAGGAGAAATGAGGTTTACTTCTTTATTCCTTTAAGAGGAAATAAAGAAGTCACTAGCAGTTATTAGTTACTAGTTACATTAAATAACTAACTGCTTCCCTGGGTTAATAATTTCCACTGTCTTCAGTCAAATTATTTTCCATTTGAAGCAGTAATGAATTTAACTTGTAATTACTGAGTTTATTCCATAATATATAATATATATTCAATATATATTATCCTCTATCTTTGATATAAATTAACCTCTATGAGGTTAAGCACTTTTCCTTTCACTTTTTAATGCTCTTTAAAATTGGAGGATGCAAACACAACTGAAAAATTAGAGCAGCTCCAGTATCTACTGCCCTCCTGTTCTGGAGAGGTGGGCACCTGGAGGTGATGGACACCTGGGTGGGACAGAGCTAACAGCATCAGCTGCTCAGGAGTGCACACCCTCACACAAGGCATGCGCACCATTTCAAGCACTTAATGGACTTCTAATCTCAGCTGGGGACTGAAGCTGCTGTCACATAAAACTGTAACGATTTCAAGGCAAAGGGAGACATTTCCCAGTGGTTATTGCTGGCATTAGAAACACCAGCTCTGTCCACACATCACAGAGCACTGTCCACACACCCAGCACTGCACAGAGGCCAGGAGTGTCACAGCAGTGCTGGGCCACAGCTCTCAGCTGTGCCTGTACCCCTCCATCCCACAGTAATTTGGGAATGTCCATACTACCACATGTTGTGGGATCCTCACATACCTACCCAGGTTTTTTAATTAATGAAATTATATATATATATATATATATATATATAAAATGTGTATTATATATTTATATATAAATATTATATATTTATATATAAATATAATATTATATTTATATACAAATATATAATACATATAATTATATGTATTATATAATACATATAAATAAACATAAATAATATTTATAATAAATATGCTACAATATAAATATGTGATAAATAATAAATATGTATTGTGTTTATAATACATATAAATAAGCATAAATTATACTATATTATATTATATTAATTATATTATATTTATAATATATATAAATACAACATTTATATTATATATTCTATTTATATAATATATTATATACTTTATAACAATATATTTGTATTTAATAATGTATATTATATTATTATATGGTTATATTTTTATATAAGACATAATTATATTAAAAAAACATTTATATATATATTTTGTACAGGTAATAGAAGTCTTGGTAGGAAGAGAAAAACTGTGAGACAGTCAGTGTCAGTGAACTGTATTAGTCTGAAACTTGTGAATAACACCCTCAGAGCCCCCAGCCTGTTTGAGGCAGAGCTTGCTGGTGGCATTAGGCACTGATGTGTTCCCATTAGTGGGCTCATCTGTGGGGTCACCTATGCATGGTGGGAGAGCTGAGGGATTATAGGGAGAAGCCATGTGGAAATAGCAGCATGTTTGAGGTTTGCAGGGACTTAAATATTAGAGCTACATGGGAAACAGGTGGCCTGGTGTACAACTGAAAGATTGGGTTGGGTTTGGGAAGGCGCAGGAAAGACAGCAGCAGCATCTCACAAACACAAATATAGTGGTGCTGGTCTCAAAAGAAACCCTGTCATTATAAAACAAATGTTGTGTGGTTTCTATGAAGCAGTGATTGGGCCTTTTGGGGGTGGAGGTCTCAGATGTGCAGGGGCTTTGTGCGCATTGGAGAGAAGGTGACAGCAGAAGGGAGAACAGGAAACATCGTGAAAACACCATCCCTGAAACTGCTGTGTCCTGGGGGAGGTGGCAGAGTTTGGGCAGTGCCTCCTGAGTACAAGGACCACCATGCCGATGGGATCCAGGCTGAGCACAAGGTGTGTGATGGATTTAACCCCTCTTGGATGCCAGAGGCCCTCTTAATGCTGTGCCCACTGCTTCCAAAGGGAGCACAGCTGTTTGTGAGATCACCAGCCTTCTTTAGCTACTCCACTTCTTTGGACTGTGGGTAATTCTTCCTCCGGGAGGGCAAAATTGACTCCCTCCTGTGAGCACATTAAAAAGGCATTTGTAGATGAAGATGATGCTGGGATAGTGGCACTAATAAAATCAGCAGAGAAACAGCATTTAGCAGCTGGGAGGGGAGGGAAACTTTTTTTCAGGAACACACAGGCTCCTGCTTTGATGTTGCATTCAAGCCAAAGCAAGGGCATGTTTTAAATTCCCAATAAGTTCAAGTTTCTTTTCAAGTTACCAAGCCTGGCTGAGCTCTTAAAGACAACAGATCTTGCTCTTGGGGTTGGCTTTCCTAGGCAGTTGCAGCTCTGCTCAGAATACTATTTAAATACCAATTATTGTAATTCTCGGCAGAAATATTACAGGCATTCAGATTTTTTTCTTAACAGCCAAAGGGAGACATTTCCAGCATCTATCAAACCTCTTTTATTTTAATCCACATTAAAATAGCTTTCCAGAAGGACTGGGCGAAGGAGCATAATTTATCAGCACAGTTTAACCATTTGTCATGGCTGCCCCGTGCCAAGCCAGCCTGTCTGGAGAAACCCTTGGGGAGCAAAGGATGCTGCAGCTGAGAAGTGTGGAGGGTGCAGAGGTGGGAAGCAGTGGAAGCAATGTTCCACTCACTCCTGCAAGCAGCAAATTCCCCATGTCCCACACTGTAGGCAGTGCACACAAATTCCCTGGTTTTGAGGTGGAAGTGAGCAAGCAGGGCACACCTTGGGACTTGGCTGGCAACCAGCTGGCAGTGCCATCAGAATTCCTGCTGTCAGGATGGAGTCTGTCACCTGTGGGGACTCCTCCATGAGACCTGGCAGCCTGCCTTAACCCCATTGTGAGAGGGAAAGGAAATACTTGGTACCTTGTCTGTTGAAACTCTGGGTCTGAGCAGCAGTTTCCAGAAGGGCAAATGGTTCTCCTGCTGCCAAGAGTCATCATGCTGCCTGACAAGACTGCTCCAAAGCTGTCATTTTTATTTCCTTCAATAGCTGCTATCAAATCAGGGCAATGGTGCTGGCATGAGCACTGAGCCAGGGGTGCTGGGAGGAAAGTTGTAGTTGTTATGAACAGCCAGTACTAGGAACTGGAAAATGGATGTTAGAGAAATGTTGCTGTGTTATACAAAAAGGGATCCACCTGTGGCTCACTCTGCCCAGGTGCCTGGATGGATGCTGCCTATGCAGGGCAGCAAAGGAGCTTTTCCTGCTCCCTGTGCCTGTGGAGCTGCTGCTTCCCCACCTTGGCACAGCTCTGGTTCCTGAAGGACACAGGGCATGTGAGCCTGAGCCTTCCATCCCACCCTCCTTCACTGCCTCCTCTCCAAACTCTTTCAGCCAGACAGTCAATCCCATCCAAATTTGGCAAAGGCAGGAGTTAAGTATAAGGCTTGTGCAAATTTGGGGGGAGTTTGGATAATGGACTGTGACGGTGTTCACAGGGGTTCTTGGATGAGGGAAGAGATGAGGATCTGACTCCATGTTTCAGAAGGCTTGATTTATTATTTTATGATATATATTACATTAAAACTATGCTAAAGGAATAGAAGAAAAGGTTTCATCAGAAGGCTGGATAAGAATAGAATAAGAAAGAATGATAACAAAGGTTTGTGGCTTACCTCTGTCCGAGCCAACTGGGCTGGGATTGGCCATTAATTAGAAACAATCCCATGAGACCAATCATAGATGCACCTGTTGCATTCCACAGCAGCAGATAATCAATGTTTACATTTTGTTCCTGAGGCCTCCCAGCTTCTCAGGAGGAAAAATCCTAAGGAAAGGATTTTTCATAAAAGATGTCTGCGACAATGGACAGATCCCCAGAGGATTCCTGCCCAGTGGCACCATGATCCCTGTCCAGGCCTGCCTGCTGTGCCTGGGGCAGAGAGCTCACCCTCCCCACCCTGCAGGGACTGGCACCCCCAAACTGCAGCATTTCAAGGAGGGAAAAGGCCTTCCAGGCACAAAGTGTGAGGAAGGGCATGGAGCACAATTACCTGCTTGAGCAACATCTTGTTATTTTTACATGCCAGAGCAGCCAGAACTGATGAATGTGAATCCTGCAGAGCCCCAAAACTCCACCAGCAAACCCCTCCTGCTGTCAGCACAGGGAAACTGGTGCCCGTGCCTCCAACCCCTTCCCAAGATAAGCAGGATCCATAGTTCAAGTCAAGTTAAAGCTGTCTCCCTTCCTCTTGGCTCCTCAGCTGCACCCATTGTAAACGGAACACAGCTGTGGTGCTGGGCCTCAGACTCTATAGGAGCTACAGCAAAGTGCTTAATGTATTCTTAGCTTTTAAACTACTATTCATCAGCTGCAATCAAAGGAGAGAGCCAGCATCGTGTTGCCAGTTGAATTAATCACAGCTCCCCCGTTCCCCCTGCACACACGCAGGCACATTGTGCACAGCTCTGGTGGTCCCCAGACCACTGCAAAAGGCCAAGGTGGTAAATGTAAATCCTGGCTGCTCTTAATCATGCTCCTAATGACCATGTCATCAATCATATGTGTTCTCAAGTGCTCAGCAACCACAGCCCAAGGGTATATTTTTCAGAGAATTCAATTCAGTAAGGTCTCTCAAAAGCTGGGTCACCATTAGTCCCACTCACGTGGGAGGAGGGTTTCTTCTGACTTCCTGGCACTGACAGTGCCCAGAGTCTCAGCATCTCCCTCACAAGCCTGATTGCAATGAGTAAAGTCAATAAAATTTATGCAGAACAGAAAATTTCACTGACCTTTAGAAGAAAACAAGAAAAACAAAACACATCAATAGAACGGATTGGGAAAAACACACTGTTTCTGCCATTTCCCTAATTGTGGTATTTTTCACTGGGGACATGGTCAAAACACTTCAAAAATTCAAGCTTTCTAAAAATGCTGGAACACTGAGAACTAGTGAGAATTTTAGTGGTTACAGATTTCTCCTACAGATCTCCAAAGGACTTGAGACCTTCTGGCTATGGACACACAGTACAGAGATGCTCGTGTGAAACAACCCACACACAAGTGGCAAACAGCCTGAATTCCCAGAAATGCTCCAAAATGAGCCACAAGCAAGTCACCAAACTGGAGCAGCTCCTTTGGCTGGGTTCTGTCACCAGCTGATGGGGTGGGCACAGGGTTTGCATGATGCCAAGCTGACTGGGAAGCCCATGCATGGCTCTCCTGCATGCCGGTGGTGCAGTGCTGTGGCAGTGATTATTGCACTCGTTGCATTTCACAGCCCCAGCCCCAGCTCAGTCTGACCTGTCTGGTGCCAGGGGAGGAGCTGATGGGAGCCTGAACATCTTGGAGGAGAGTTCAAAACGATTTTACGGAAGCACGCCTTGGGGAAATTGAAATGTCAAGCATAATTTGGCACTTGAAACATGAAGGGGAGAGACTTTGCATTTGTTTTCATCTGCATCTTTCCCTCCTCTCAACTGTACATGCTCCATTTCCTGCTCTTCCCTAAGCTTTCATTAGGCAGGGCTGAAATCTGCTAGATTTGAGGAATCTCTGAGGATAAACAAGTATCTGGCATTAACCTGCTCTGTAAAAGTCAAATTGACGTCTCACTGTTCTTCCATTCTTGTTAGGGAAACTAGTCCAAATCAAGCTTTTCCCCTGTTATCTTTCTTTTCCCATCCATTCATTTGATCTTTCATGTAAGACTTGAGGATTACTGCTCACTAGTCCAATTCTTAATAGATAGGGATTCACTTGAAAAACAAAATAAATAAGCTTTTGATCTGAGTTTCAATCTCAGACCTGGTCTCTGGGGGCACAGGCATGCATCAGGGGCTGAGCCCGCAGCAGGCAGGCACGGGGCAGCTGGAAAGGCTGGGAAACAGGAGAGCTTGCTCCTCCCTAAAATAGAAACTCTCTGAGAGCTGTCAGCACGAGAAGGAACAACAGGAGCTGGCAAGCAGGCCTCTGCCAGGTGCAGCTCCTGGGAATGCTGATAATGTGTTCTTGGGAGATAAATTGTGATTTCTTCCCATCAGATGAGTAATTTCTGGCGAGAGAGAGCACAGAGCCCAACAACACTCCAGATCTTTCCCACAAGGATTTTCCATGAGGCAATGCTCACTTGCTGTATGGGGAATTTCTTGCACCAGTTTTCTAAGCTTAACAGAAGTTCATTTTTAGAGAAAAATCAAAAGAGCTTTCAATACTGTAGAAAGATGCACTATTGGAGTAAATTCCTCAAAGATATTCTCAAGGCACAGCCATTATGAGATATAACTTAGCTTAAGAAACATAGAGTCACACCAATATAAGACATTTCAGCTTTTTAAGGAAAAGTGTTTTAATCCACTTGAAACATGGGTTTAATTTAGAGAGGTTGGGACTGTCATTTTCCAAGCCGTTTCTGTTCAAAATTTTTACCTGAGGATATATAAGGAGCTTCTAATAATTCCCAATAAAGTAAAAAATCCCTTTACTACAAGCCTTGGACGTGCCCTTAAGTGACCAACACCATTTCCATCTTTGACAGGGAGCTGCAAGGTGCAGCACCTTTAGTGTGAAACTCTGCCTGAGTTTTGCGTAATAAAAAATGTCAGCATAATCAGCAAAATTTTCCTTTTTACTCCATGGGACAATTTTAGGAAAAATCACTTAAACACGCCCCTGAAGACCTCTTCAGGAGCACCTGAGCAGATTTCTCACCTGAGGTGCTTGCTCCATCAATGACCCATGGTTTTGCATGGCTCCAGCTGCAGGGCTGGATTATTTTGGGGCTACCCTTTGTCACTGGATGCAGAGTCTTTAGAGTGATGAGCAGTTTGTGTCAGTGAAAACAGATTGCATTTGGAACAAACCCCATTGATTTTCCATCTCCACTTCACTCCCTGCCAGCAGAATGAATTCAGGGCAAGTGAACTCAGGGCTGCTCAGTCCTCCCTGGGCAGGGGAACTGTTGGAACCCAGGACATTGCTCTGGCTGCCCTGGAGGACTCCAGACCCTGGCAGGGGGCTCAGAGACCTTGGCACAGAGTCAAAGACACCTGTGACTTTCATTTTTAAACCATGGAAACAATTACCAACTTTATAGGAAGAATTACAAGCCACAAGAATTTAAGTAGAATGATGGTTAGTCTATTTACAGGATGGAAAAGTAGAATTTTGAGTCTTTAGAATGGGGGTTCAGAAGCCAAGATGGAGGGATTTGGGTGTGCCTTGTCCTTCTTTCTTCTTCTTAGCCTCCATCCTCTGCTGTGATGGTGGCAATTTAGGATTGGTTTAGAGTAGAAACACACTGTCTAGCATAGGTGATAGGTATTGGAAAATTACTATAAATAATGTACATGTAGTTTTTAGTATAAAAAGATAACACCTCATCTGAGACAGTCAGTGTGCCTCAACCCAACTTGCTGGACAGATCTCAGCCGGTCAGAGAAAAAATATTATAGATAACAGAGAATAAACAACCTTGAAAACCACAGCTGAAGAATCCTGACTCCTTCTTCGATCTTGGGGCTAGGAAAAAGAGACTTTCTGACACCTTGGGGTCATCTCGAGCACAGAAACCCTGAGAGGGAACAAGGCACAGCCTTTGCTTCACCAGGGCTCTCCTTCAGGCTTGGCAGCTGCCATAGCAATCACAGGTTTAGGTTTTGGTTTAGGTTTAGGTTTAGGTTTAGGTTTAGGTTTAGGTTTAGGGTGGTGCAAACCAGGCTGAACCCGCAAACCTGGGTTTCATCCATCACCCTGCCACAGAGGCACCTGGCAGCAGCTCAGAGCTGCTCCCAGCTTTTGTGTAAATCATTGGATCCCAGAATGGGTTGGGTTGGAAGCAACCTCAAAGCTCATCTAGTTCCAATCTCCCTTCCATGGTGACACCTCCCACTGTCCCAGGCTGCTCCCAGCCCTGTCCAGCCTGGCCTTGGGCACTGCCAGGGATCCAGGGGCAGCCCCAGCTGCTCTGGGCACCCTGTGCCAGGGCCTGCCCGCCCTCACAGGGAACAATTCCTATTTCCCAATATCCCATCCATGCCTGCCCTCTGGCAGTGGGAGCCATTCCCTGTGTCCTGTCCCTCCATCCCTTGTCCCAGTCCCTCTCCAGCTCTCCTGGAGCCCCTTCAGGCCCTGGCAGGGGCTCTGAGCTCTCCCTGGAGCTTCTCCTCTCCAGGTGAGCACCCCCAGCTCTCCAGCCTGGCTCCAGCTCCAGCCAGATTGGAGCATCTCCATCATCTCCTCTGGACCCTCTCCAACAGGCCCATTCCTCTCTTGTGCAGAGGACTCCAAACCCAGGTGCAGTACTCTGGGTGGGATCTCACAAGGTCAGGGTTCTACCAAAACCAAAGTTTGAAGGTGTTTCTGGAAATCAGCAGTTTGCAAACCCAGCAGCAACGATCAGCACAGCTCTTGGCATGTATGAGAAATTCCCTTCAGAGCCATCTCAGAGACAAACAGAGATAAAAAGCAGGATTTAAAGTCCCTTCACTGTGTCCCCCTCACAGTCACCACCACCCTGCTGTGCTGTACTGGTTGGTGGGACAAAAACTTTTCTCCTCCCGAAGCAGAACATTGTTTTACACGAGTAAAAGGAAAAGTCATCTGGGTATCACTGTCAGGAATTTCCCTGCATGATTATCTTGTGAAAGGGAAAAAATAATACCACTTCACTGGTTAAAAAGGGTATTCTTCCTGTGGGTGGATAAGATCTCTCTCAAGTGAAAGACTCTGGTATTTATTATGTCAGATTATGGCACTTCAGTTACGGGTTCAGATTATAACAAAACTGCAAAAACAACCACTTACTAGATATTAATTTTATCTTACAGATTCTATTGTAAATGGGATACAGGCCCCTATGTATATACTACAATCCTTAAAATAGCTCCATCTAAATGCAAATGCAGGCCTCTGTCTAGCACAGAGCTGAAAGCCTTCCCATTAACACACCAAGAGATAGGGGAATTAATTTAATGCTTAAAAATTCCCAGAGATAAGAGGAACTTCTTTCTCTTCACATCTAGCATCATTTTCTCTTCATGGCCAAAGCACCCATAATATGATAATTTTTACCTTTCTCAAGCTTACTGAGGGAAAAGGCAGTACAATCTCTCTGCAGAAATTACTTTACAGGCTGTCTCCTCCTGATCAAAACTCAGCTCTGTGTATGCTTGGGAAGGGAAGCCCAGGGAAAGACAAAAGATGAAGGTGACTTCTTCATATTTTGAAGGAAGATTGTTGGGATTTAATTACTCATCTTTGCAAATTAATCAAAAGCAGAGATAGGGCTTGACAGTGTTCACCTCTCACCAGCACCTTCTCCTCTACCTGCTCCTCTACATCTGTGACACACACGGGGCTCAGGCTGTGCCTACTCCCAGCACACACACACAGTGTGAGGGACTGACTTCTCTTTGGAGAGCTTTGGTGATCACTCAGTGGCACATGGAAGGTGCTGGCTTTCACTAAAATATATCACATAATATTATATTTGTTGGGATCCCTGACAAAGGAAGGAATGATGAATCTGACTCCATGTTCTCAGAAGGCTAATTTATTACTTTATTATACTATATTATAATAAAGAATACTATACTATACTAAAGAATACAGAAAGGATACTTACACAATGCTAAAAACATAATAATGAAAACTCCTGACTGTCTCCAGAGTCCTGACACAGCTCGGCCCTGATTGGCCAAAGAGTGAAAACAACTCACAGCAGAATGCAATGGAACAATCACCTGTGGGTGAACAATCTGCAAACACATTCCACATGAGCACAACACAGGAGAAGCAAATGAGATGAGAATTGTTTTCCTTTTCTCTGAGGCTTCTCAGCTTCCCAGGAGAAAAATCCAGGGCAAAGGGATTTTCCAGAGAATGTGAATGTGACTACAGAATACAGAGATCCACAGAATCACAGAATGGTTTGGTTTGGAAGGTGCCTTTAAAAGCAGCTGGTTCCAAGCCCATAGTATGGGCAGGGATGCCATCCACTAGATCAGGCTGATCAGTTCCTGGACGTTCAGGAGCTGCAAGCATGCATGGCCTGTGTGACAGATGAGCAATGCCATGGTTGACTCTCACAATTAAAAGGCAAATATCATGTATATATGTCAGGAGCAGTTTTAAAGATTTATAGTTGTGTTTTACTTGGGACATTTGGGAGGGTCACTCGTTCCTGTGGCAGCCCCTGAGCTCCAATCAAGGTGTCAGGCAGGGATCTCCAGCACTGGGCAGGGAAGGAGGAGTCCATGGACAGAACTCTGGGAGGGACCAAAGGGTTAAAAGGTGAAACCTCCATGGTGTGGGTGGGTACAAGGTGGGAAAAATCCTCTGCTCCCAATGCTGTAATATTTTCTCTATTCACTCTTCTATTGTATTTTTGATAAGTTTTTAATAAACCACTTAAAAATCTTTGAAAGTGTATATCCTTTCTCACAGCCTGGAAAGCAGGACACAGCTGTGGCTCCAAGACCACAGCACTGGTGCCAGCACAGCCACAGGTGCCCAGAGTGTCCCTGCTGCAGTTCCCAGCCCAGGGCATGGCAGGGCAGAGGGGAAGGGAGCTGGTCTGGCTGTTCTCTGCCTCAGAAGTGTGCCAGGGGAATTGTGCCCTGCAAACAACTCATCAATGTCCATGAAGTTGTGTTGATGAGAATGGTGTGAGAGACAACCGCTCACTTGGAAATTTTAAAAAGATTAATTAAACCTTAACAAAAATACAACAAAGGAATACATAAGGAAGAAACTGCAGTGCTGGGAACTGCCCCTTGTGCACACCACATGGCAAGTTCATCTTCAAGCTGGAGGCTCAGTCTTTTATACCCCTGGGGGCTGCATCAGCCAGCCCTGGCCCCTCCCAAGGTCTGTCAGTCAGCTCTTCTGTGCCATTTATCAGTGCAGACTGCTTTGTACCTGGATTGGAGCTCAGGTGTTGCCCTGCCCACCCCCTGAGCACCCCCAAGCTTTTCCATTCCCACCTGCCCCATGCAAGGGACACCTGTGCAGCTTCTTTGTACCTGTGCTGGACAGCCCAGGCTGTGTGATGGCAGCAATACAGAGGGGAAAGGGAACTGTGGGGAGAACAGAGGGCATCTAAACTACAATAACATAACTATACATCACTGAAGCTTTTCTTAATATTCACACAGTAGTTATCTTTTAATTGTGAGAGCAAATCATCTCATTACCCAACTATAACAAAGGCCGTTGTGACACTGGCACAGAAGCAGAATTGAGTTACATGCAGAGGTTGGCTTTGGATTGTCCCGCATGTCACTGGCTGAACTTAGCCCAAAACCCCTTAAAGCAGAGCATTTGGAGGGAACTGCTGTGTTCTGCTCTCTGAGGTGCTCCACATCACACAGCACCTCTCATTCATTGCTTGCTGCTGAATTGCTCCCAGGGTTACAGGTTGCACTGCCAGGAGCTGGCAGAGGTGCCAGAGCCAGCCTCTCTCAGCAAAATGACATATTTCCACAGCCAGGAAGAAATTCCTTAAGCTGTTTTCTCCCTGTACATTGTCTTGTCAGTGCTGGATGTTTCCTGTGCAAAAATTCAGTGGCTGGGTTTTTTGTAGACCTGATCATCTGCAAGTTAATGCCCTAAGTGGCATAAGAAAACTGGAAAAAGGGTAAATTCTCATGGCAAACAGATGGGCCTCAGTTAAGGGAACTCTCCAGCTGAGTACAGAGTCAGGGTTGCTGAGAGTGGAGTTTCCTTCAGCAAAGCTAAAGGGTCTGGCCTGGCCTTTGATCATCAGCAACTTATAATGGGGATTTAAAGAGACTTGTGAAATTTGGGAAATAAAAGACTCATTGGAGCTGTGAGCTGATGAAGAGACAACTACAGACTGAAAAGATGCTGGAAAACTCCACACATAAGTCACTGCCATAAAATCATCATTTCCCCCAACAGCTTTTTTTTACTTCATGAAACACAACACTTTCAATTTAATTCCTGAAATACAGAAAAACTTTATGAAATATTGACACTGTCAGCATTACTGACATTCCCACAGTAATTATAATTCATAATTATTAAAAAACATGACACAAAATCTGGTGAGACTTGTTCCTTATAACTAACCTCTTAGACTTAATTTACTTTCTGCTCTTACAAACATCGTTTAGAGCCTAAAAATTAGTGTTCTTCACAATCTTCACTGGGCTTTATCTTGACAAGGACAGTATGTGAAAGCAGGATTCTAGTTTTTCTGAGGCTGATTTTTTTTCCTTTTAACTATTTTTCTAGATTAAATTACATCAAATTATGAACTAAAAATGAAGATTCTACTCAATTTTGTTCTTGTTGAGGATCTGGCTTTCTATTGTGGAAATCTTCCCTGACCCCAGCACTACAAATGTTTGCTTTGCAACACACAGGAATCTGCCTCTCCCCATTCTCCTCAGTTTGGGGCCTCATGGATTCCAGATTTGGCTCCACAGTAGAGCAAAAAAATATAACATAAATCCTTTCAAACACTCATTGCAAAGGACTCCAGTTTTATGAACAAGAACTCTTATTTATACCCAGGATCTAAGCTTGAAGGGATCTTGAAACATCAGAAATGGTTGATGAGAGCTTGAGACATTTTCAGTGAAATGTAGGAGATAAAAAGTAGATTCAGGAAAACCACAGGATAAAAGCTAAAGGAAAAATGTAATCCCAAAATAGCTCTGTTTGGAGTGTTCTTCTGGAAGGGTTATTATACTGTTCAGCATGGCAAAACATCAAAGAGGGAATATTTCAACCAAATTGCTTGTGAGCTGAATTTCTAATCTTCTCCCAGATCACCCCAAGTTGCTGGTTTCCTTATTGTGGTCCCGTGGCCAAGCATGGCAGGGGAAGGCTCCAGTGGAGAGCCCTTTGTCCTGCACCCAGGCTGGCACCACGGGCACAAACAGAGCTCATGCAGCTGTCCCTGCCCACAGCATCTTCAACAGTGCCCTCTGCAAGGGGCTTCCCTTTGCCTCCCATCTGCACACAAATGGTCCCAGTCAAACCATGTCAGTCAGAAGACACCTCCAGTCCCCTCCTGTGGCCTGTTCTCATGGGCCTTTGCTGGCTCCAGGACTTGAGGAGAAACTGGCCAAACCTCCCTAAATAGAATTTTCCTCTACTCCTAAAGACCAGCAGTGTTTTATTTGCTTCAGGAAGTTCTAGTAGTGGCTTTAAGTGTTTAATATTATGGGTCAAGCTAAGAAAGCTATTTCAGGTTCTAACCCAGGACATTGTCAGAGGAGGATTTGAACAGCTTTTCATCAACACAAATCCTGCTTCTTTGCATTCCTGTTTCTTCCTCGTGCCCCCCACTGCCTCTCTCTCTCTCATACCCTGCCCTTATAGAGCAAGTCCTTGAGATTAACCACAATATGATTACAATTTAATTGAGGCCAGCTTAGTGTGGGGACATCCTTTTAACTCAGGAGGCCTCAATTCCACAGAACCATAATGAACTAATAATGAATGTGCTAAAGTCATTAAATCAAAATTCATAAAAGGGTGAATATTGCTTTCTTTTATAATAAAGCAATTAAAATCCCATATACTATAATAGATACTACTAAGGTGCACCAAGTGTTCTTTAAAGAGGTTAGTGTTTAATGCCACCACACACGAATTTGGGGAGCTTTTCAAAATAGGACTGCAACACTATTAATAGATGATCAGAACTCTTTTCATGTCTTCTCTGGTTCAGCATTATTGCCTGCTTTAACAAACACTGGCACAATTTCATTAGCACAGTTTATAGAATAGTTATAATCAATCCTGACTTGCAGTATAACTGAGTTTGAAGCAGTGAAGCAGGGTACCACTGCAGATATGCTGCTTGTCACTGTCCTTTTCATCATGACATCCCCTTCCCATCTCTAGTGCTCTGTTGCCTTGAGGTTAGCAGAATTTATGGTAGAAGAGAAAGCAAGAGATGGGAGCTTCTGACTGTGCAAGTCAGGCCTGGCTGGGGTAAGGGTGCTCCAGAAAAATGCATGTCCTGGTGTATGACCACCTGTCTCTTCCCGTGGTTCTTGCTCCAAGGAGAACTCAAGTGAGAAGTCCTGGATTATTTTAAACTTGGATCTCATTGCCACAGGTGTTGGAAAACTGGTGGTTATAGTTGAACTCAGAGAGGGAAAGGGTCAGTTAACAGACTTCACCATGTTAACCATGGTGGTCTGGAGACATCTTTTCAAAGAATTGTAGAATATCCTGAGTTGGAAGAGACACACAGGGATCATCCAGTGCATCCTGGCTCTGCACAGGACAGGGCCAACAACTCCACCATGTTTCTAAGGGCACTGTCTGGGCATTTCTTGATCTCTGGCAGCCTTGGGGCCATGCCCATTCCCTGGGGAGCCTGTTCAGTGCCTCAGCTCCCTCTGCAAGAAGAAGCTTTCCCTAATACCCAGCCTATATCTTCCCTGACACAGCTCCAGCCATTCCCCCAGCTCCTGTCACTGCTCACCAGAGCTGGGGCAGACTCAGAGCAGTTGGTGTTCATGAGGCCTTGTCCCTCTCCTCTTTGGCCACAAAACACTCCCCAGCTCACAGCTCTGCTTATTTCTGCTCAGCCCTTGCAAGGTGGCCTTGTTGAAGACAGACCCATAGGAGAGCTGAACTCCTTGGTCCCCACATTCCAAAGATGCCTGGTGCCCCAAGTTCAGGTTCCCATCTAGGAAAGCCCCTTCCCTGAAGGGCTCCAATCCACCAATGAAATGGGTGAGAAGAAAGAACAAAGTAACTTGCATCAGATAAAAGAGCCAGTAGCAAACACAAACATCACCAATCCCTTGGTGAGACCCTTAGCTAGGGTCTTGGGAGACCTTGGTGTCTCCCAAAGGCCTTTGGCCTCCAGCCAGCAAAAAATTAATTCTTGTGTGCCAAAAAGCCGGGATCTAAGCACAAGACAGTTTATTGCTACTCACAAATCCACACAAGCAACAAATGTTCTCCCTCCTAATGACACAGCCATGAAAACCCAGAACTCTGAAGAAAAACGGATGCAAAGCTCATCCCAGGGCATGTGGGCATGGGTGCCTGGAAGAGGGACAAGAGCAGATTGGCAGAAGAAGAATTATTAAATTGTACATGGTGGAGTTGGGGATTATCTGCAGAACACGATATAAGAACAGACAGATTAAAGGAACACTAAATATTTATTACAAAGTCCTTCATATCATATGCAATAATACATGCCATAGCTTCTGCTGAATAATACAGGCAACAGCCAGTTGCTGAGATTGCTCTCTGAGTTGGATAAAATGGAATTAGTGGCTTTTATCCACTGGAGACTATGTGCTGTTATACATAATAATCAAAATCACTCAGAAGAGAGAGAGAAATAGCTCATTGATCATTATAACTACATCAGACAAAACATATATCCAGGTTAGCACAGGCCAGTGCTGTTCATGCAGGGTGGGGAGGCACCAGACAATCACAGTTGTTCTCCTCCCTCAACTTTGGAAAGGATAAGCCCAAAGGAATACAAGGAATTCAGGCCATAAAGGATTAAAACTGGCATTTCCTGATGAGTCCAGGGGCTCTGCACTGAGCCATGAGCCAGTTTTGGTGCACTGGCCTTACAGTGAGGTGCAGCATGCTTTGTGCACAGCCAAAATGATTCTTTTTCTGTGGCCATGACACAAACACACTGTTTAGGCAGCCTGATTCTAGAGCTGCAAGGAGCAAAATGATATTACAACCTAACAGTTTGTCTCACAAGCCCATTCCTTCTGCTCACGAACACAAGCAGGTGGAGGGGATGCACTCCTGGGTTCCCTGAGTAGGCTAAAAATGAATTTACTTCAATGGAAATTCTCCTTGCTGTGGCAAATTAACCCTTGATATCAACTCATGTCTAACCTGATACACAGGCAGGAAAAGAGAAGGTTACCAAGCAGAAGGGATTTGTCATCTTGTCATCATGCAGCTGCTCTGCACCTCCTTCCCAGAGCCAAGTCCCTTGTGCTGCTTTCACAGCCTGGCCAGGAGCTCCCAGCAAAATGAGATTTCCATTTGGCTGTGTAATGGTCAGCAAAACCAGAGACATCCTTTCCAGTTGTGGGGAAGGGGGGGAAAGGGAACAGAAAGAAAACTGGTTCAGGATTGGGGCTTTTTAAGCAGACACAGTGACTTTTTCAGGACCACTGCCCAGTAGTGGGTACTGCCAAGGAATCACCTGGGATGGCAGTAAGATGGAAACACATTAACGTGTGTGTAGTAGCACCACAAACACAGAAATCAGAGATATCATAGAAATCACAGAAATCACAGAATGGTCTGGTTGGAAAGGACCTTAAAGATCATTCCCACCCTCTCACCATGGGCAGGGACACCTCCCACTGTCCCAGGCTGCTCCCAGCCCTGTCCAGCCTGGCCTTGGGCACTGCCAGGGATCCAGGGGCAGCCACAGCTGCTCTGGGCACCCTGTGCTAGGGCCTGCCCACCCTCACAGGGAAGAATTTCTTCCTAATACATCAACTAAACCTATTTTCTGTCAGATTGAGGCCATTCCCCCTTATCCTGTCACTCCATGCCACGTAAACAGTTCTGTGACCACGTTCACAGGGATCCGAGGATGAGGGAAGAGATGAGGACCTGACTCCATGTTTCAGAAGGCTTGATTTATTATTTTATGATATATATTACATTAAAACTATACTAAAAGAATAGAAGAAAGGTTTCATCAGAAAGCTAGCTAAGAATAGAAAAATAAGGAATGATAACAAAGGCTTGTGGCTCAGACAGAGTCCAAGCCAGCTGACTGTGATTGGCCATTAATTAGAAACAACCAGAGACCAATCACAGATGCACCTGTTGCATTCCACAGCAGCAGATAACCATTGTTTACATTTTGTTCCTGAGGCCTTACAGCTTCCCAGGAGGAAAAATCCTAAGGGAAGGATTTTTCATAAAAGATATCTGTGACACAGTTCCTCTCCAGATTTCTTGGAGGATTCAGTAGATTTAGCAGAGTAAATTCTCCCCCCTCAGAATGCTATTGCCATATTTACTTCTGGGGCTTTTGCACAGGCAGTTCCCACTTGCAGCAGCAGGAATTACCTCGAGCAATCCACCAGGAGCCAGGAGAACAGGGATCCCAAGGAGTGTTGTGTTTCTCCATTTCTCATCCGTACTGAGCAGACGAGAGCTGACTCACTGCAGGAAACCCAGGTGCTGAATTCATCTAACAAGCTGCTTAAAACTCCAAACAGATGTTTCTGTGTCTTCCCTGCTCCTTATGCAGGCTGTGTGGAAGCACCAGCAGATTTACAAAAGAGCAGATGCATGAGCCATACACGTCTTAATATCAAGGCCCAAATCATTGGGAAATGGTTTATAACTACTCTGTGTCCACATTTTTTGAGCAGTGTGCCATAGGAATATCAGATCAGCCTTGTCCATAACGGAAATTTAGATTGACTGGGCTGGAGGAGCAAAATTCCCACTGAAACTGGAAATTGTACCTGTTGTAGTGTGTTCCCTGCTCCTGCAATGACTCATGAAAATGTAGATTGGGTATTTAGGCTGGATCTCATCCAGTGCCTGGGGAGATGTACAAAACAACTCTGACTTTAATGGATATTTTATCAGGGTCCTTAACTTTCCCAAGATGATGGAAGGATCACAGATATGGATATTTTATCAGGGTCCTTAACTTTCCAAAGATGATGGAAGGATCACAGATCGACCAGTAAACACTGTGACAGCTATTAGAGTCTGGAAAAGCTAATTCTCACACTACATCACTTTTTATACTCACAGAGCAATGAAAAACTGTCTCAATACAAAATTCCTCCCTACACCCTCACCAAACACCACAATCCCCAAAACCAGTGATACTGGTTTGAAGAGCAGACACAATTTAAAATCTCATTCCCAGAATTACAGCATGTTCCCAGTGTTTCCTAACATTTAGGATTTACTGCTTGCCATTTTTAATGCCAGACACTATTTTCACAGGAAAAACAGAAATCTGATATTCTGATGTGCTCAGATTACTTCAGGAACCGAGTTTTAATCAGAAATATGAGGATCAGACTTGTAGATTAGAGGAGGTGAATCTCACCTGAGATGACAACAGTCTCCAAATCTGCATCAAAGCACAGGAACAGGATCCACACACAGGGTCCCAGGTGGTCCATTGCCTTTTTTGACTTCCTTATGCATAAAGCTGGAGCTCCTAGGCTGTTGTGGTTATTCAAATGCTTTGACAATGGTTCTTAAGGCAACTGGAACAAATCACATGAAGGTAAATCAGCCAGGCACAGACCACAGCTCCAAAGTGGATGAGGGAACATTTTAAAAATGAATTTCTCCCATCTGTCCATGATCAAGGCATAGCATGAGGATGAACCTTCACAGCATCATCCTGATATTGTAAAAAAACTGTCTTTAAGGAAATTGGAGGTGGAGGTTGAAGTCCCAAAGACTCAACATTTCTGAAATTGTGGAACTCCTGAACATGTAACCCTCTAGGTGGGTATGTCCCAAATTACTGCCCCTGATGGAGCAAACCATATTGACTACAAGCACCGGAGAATCCTCAGGAGAATTTTGCAAGCACCAAGCACACTGATGCCAGAAAACCACTTGTTTAATACACACAAGACAGATTTGTTTTCCAAGGTAATGCCTGATAATAGCCAGTTATTAATCCCTTCAACTGTAAATTGGATTTTCCAGGTACCATAACTTCATTGACAGGGAAGTCACTGAAGCCTGACAGTAGAGACTGCAGGAGGAATCCTGTTCTCACAGCAGTGCAGGGGAACTCTGTCCCTGCCTCTTACAGGGACACGATTCCATGTGAGTTTTCATGAGAAACCATAAGAGATTCTCCATGAGAATCCATGCAGAGATTTCTGCCAACTGGACATCTCAGGGTTACCATTTCAGAGAGTTTCTTCCATCATACATCCCAGGACATTTATATTTTATTTATGAAATATATCTAATTTCTATATTAAAGGAAAAGGTTTACATCAAGCAGTGGATGTTTCTGCTTCACTTGCACACCCTGCATTTCACATGTTGCATTTCCTGACAAAAATGGGTTGCCTTATTTCTGAAATACCAAACATGCAAAGCAGAGTTCTAATGTATGAATTATACAGTGCTGCAAAAGCTATCATCATGTCCATTTTTTTTTGGCATTTCAATGTATAAATATTATCCCAAGGAGCTTTTATACTAATGGATAATTGCCTGCAGTGCACACTTAACCTTTGTCCACTTGAATTGACTTGGTGGTGCTACCTACGTACATCAAATATCAATTCACCCAAATTGGCACCACATGAAAGGCAGGGGGCCAAATTCCCTCTCTCCTGCAAAGCTCAGCTCTACAGGGTTTGAAGAGTGATGCAAAGGAGAGTCCATGCCACTTAGACTAATTGGACTAGATCCTCCAATAGCCCATTCCATTTATGCCCGGAGAGGTGTCCTGAGTTTGGGCTAGCAGGAAATCAGGCACCATAAAAAGTTGGTTGTTGGACCCTCACAGATTCCAATTAACTGCCAGCAAACAATCTCACCTGCTGTGACATTATTCCTCTATCAAACATGAAGCTTCTCAGGGAATAAAACCAAATTACATTTCATAAGGGCACATAAAGGCAGTCCACACAGATCTGGTCAAGATCTACATTCCCTGTGTTATCTTTGAACTTGTATAAAGTACAATTACCTCCTCATTTTACAGCTCTTTGTGGCCATTTAATATCTCCCATTTTCAATAATCAAACATCTCCAGTAATCCAACCCTGGCATTCCTCCTCCATGTGTTAAAAAGCTGTGCTGATCTCCTTGCTCCAGAGAAATAAAACACATCCCTTAAGTTTTGAGAGAAGAGAAACAAGCAGGGATGATAGAAATGGCCATTAGCTCCACTCCAACTCCTCCACCTGTGCTCAATGAGCAGGGGGACACTGAAGGTCACTTTTGGCTGGTATTCATGTACAAGATACAGCCAGGCAGCAGCAAAGTGCTGTGGAGAAACAGGAGCAGGAAGAAATCAAACACAGCTGGTCTGGGCACAGCAGCACTCCTGAGCCTTCCTGCAGAGGCCTTGAGGGATGAGAAATAACCACAGGTGAACCAGTGACAGCAGAGCTCTTCCACTGCCTCAGGGCTCTTTCAGGATGAAGCTGGCGTCTGCAAGAAAGCAAAGTGCTCATATTTGGCTTTTCTCCTCAAAGATCTCATGGCTTCCTACTGCCCCCTGGTTAGCTCAGGCTGACTCAGCCACAGCAGCCATTGAGAGGCTGAGGAAGGTGGCAGGGCCAGGGGTGATGAAGGTGGCAGAGAGCCCCAGGACTGGTGAAGGCAGCAGGCCCAGAGACAATGAAGGTGGCAGAGAACCCCAGGACTGGTGAAGGCAGCAGGCCCAGAGACAATGAAGGTGGCAGAGAGCCCCAGGACTTGTGAAGGCAGCAGGCCCAGAGACAATGAAGGTGGCAGAGAGCCCCAGGACTGGTGAAGGTGGCAGGAAGCCCCAGGGTTGGTGAAGGCGACAGGCCCAAAGATGATGAAGGTGGCAGAGTGCCCCAGGGCCGATGAAGGTGGCAGGCAGGCCCACAACTGATGAAGGTGGCAGGCCCAGGACTGGTGAAGGTGGCAGGTAGGCCAGAGATGATGAAGGTGGCAGGAAGCCCCAGGACTGATGAAGGTGGAGGGAAGCCCCAGGGTTGGTGAAGGTAGCAGGCCCAGGAGTGATAAAGGTGGCAGCTCCAGAGATTATGAAGGTGGCAGGCAGCCCCAGGGTTGGTGAAGGTGACAGACAGCTCCAGAGATGATGAAGGTGGCAGGCAGGGCCAGGGCTGGCCCCATGTGAGGTGCAGGGGGCACACCGAGCACCACACCTGCCATTGAGTGCGGAGATGCTCTGCCTGCCCAGACCTTCCATGGAGACTGACTGACTGACTGACTGACTGTCTCACTCACTCACTCACTCACTCACTCACTCACTCACTCACTCACTCACTCACTCACGTATATTCCCTGTGTTTTAATTCAGCAGGGAGCTGGTTTCCTCATTCCAGAGGCAGTTGCTGAAGTGCATTAACATGCAGCAGAGTCACCCTTGTTCTGTGCCACCTTGCAGGAGGGACAGGGTGTTTGCCTCCAGCAGGGCTGTGCTCACCAGGCTCCTCCAGGCTCACCACAGTGCTCCAGGAAAGCAGCTGGAGACCAGGGACACACCACGTGCACTCTCAGCTCCACACAGCCCTGGTCCAGATCTACATTCTCTGCGTTATCTTTGAACTCCTATGAAGTGCAATTACCTCCTCATTTTGCAGCTCTTTGTGGCCATTTAATCTCTCCCATTTTGCTTCTGACATCTCCAATAATCCAACCCTGGCATTTCTTACAGATACTGCAATTACAACACAGAGCAGCTCCTGACAGGATGAGTTGTATTTTGCTTCCTTTCTGTGGCACTCAGGCCACCAGGCCTGTCTACATGTAACAGCAACAGAAACCACCCCTGATGATTTATGTGGGTCCCTAGCAGATAGTGATACTGCTATATATCTGTCTTAACCAATTAAATGGCTGGAAGCTCCCCAGAATACACCAGCAGAGCTACAATTTACATGTGATTCTGTTTTCAGTAATAACTCTGATTTTCCTTTCCTTTCCTTTCCTTTCCTTTCCTTTCCTTTCCTTTCCTTTCCTTTCCCCTTTCCCCTTTCCCCTTTCCCCTTTCCCCTTTCCCCTTTCCCCTTTCCCCTTTCCCCTTTCCCCTTTCCCCTTTCCCCTTTCCCCTTTCCCCTTTCCCCTTTCCCCTTGCCTTCTGTTTAGGATGGAGACTTTGCAGTATCCTCTCCTGCCTTGCCCCATGTCACACCTTCTGCTTCTGGGGGAAATATTCCTCAGGTTTTGACATGACAATTGGGATCATGGTGCAAGACACGGGAAGGAAAACACTTCCCAAAATACCCTTGATAAATGGGCTTTTGCTTCAGCCAACACAGAAATGGGCCAAGCAACACCTTCTGTCTGATCACAGAACTACAGAATGGTTTGGGCTGGAAGGGACCTCAATTCCACCCCTCTAGTTCCACCCCTGCCATGGCAGGGACACCTTCCACTGTCCCAGGCTGCTCCAAGCTCCATCCAACCTGGCCCTGGACAATTCCAGGGATCCAGGGGCAGCCCCAGCTGCTCTGGGCACCCTGTGCCAGGAGCTCAGCACCCTCACAGGAAAGAATTTCTCCCAATATCCCATCTAATCCTGTTCTCTGGCAGTGGGAAGCAATTCTCCCCCTTGTCCTCTTGCTCCAGGCTCTTGTTAAAATCCCTCTCCAGTTCTCTTGCAGAGGAAGATCCTGAGGATGACTAAGCAGCTTGCAGAAAACCTCTCTACACAGTGCAAGGCAACACCAGATATTTTTCACTACTTTCCCAACTCCCAATATATGCCAGGATGTGTCATATTCCCTTTTTTTCTTGGCCAAAAAAATACTGCCTCCAGCTGCTCCATCAAACTCCAAAGGGACCATTGGCTGGCTTTAAAAACTGGATGAGCCTTGTGGCAGCCCTGCAGCTCCTGCCCTTTCCTTACACCATTTGCAGCAAACCCCAAGCCCAGGAAGTCCATGCACAGATCCCAGTACAGTGGGTTTCCTGATCTCTGGTGTCAGTTAATCCCTAGCTAAGGTGGCATCTCAGAAATAATTGAATCCTTCAAGAACATGTTTGGTTTGCAAAAGGGATGAAGGATTTAAGTGTTCTCCTGCCACTGAATTTGTTTACACCTTATTTATATACATTAATCCCATGCTTTGGGATGTTTGGCTACCTGCAGGAATCAGGAGGGATTATTTTCCCCTGCTGATTCCCAATTTGCCTTTTCAGTTTTCTCTTTATTTTCTGGCTCTTCTCCAAAGTGGTCAGTTTTAAATTCATCTTCAAACCTGGGGTAAAGAAAGACTCATTCCTACCTAATGTGCAGGATTTGTAGCAAGACAAATCTCAGCTTCAGCACCATCATTCCCTGCAGAGCATCATGCTGGAGGTGACCCTGGCCTCAGTGCTTGCTGAGAAACCAAAGTGACTCTTTGTGGTATTTGCTGGGGTCCCCAGGATGAGGGAGAAATTGAGAATCTGACTCCATGTTCTTAGAAGGCTGATATTATATTATATTATATTATATTATATTATATTATATTATATTATATTATATTATATTATATTATATTATATTATATTATATTATATTATATTATTTATGCTATGCTAAAACTATACTAAAGAAAGAGAAAGGATACAGACAGAAGGTTTAACAAGAAAAGATAATAAAAACTCCTGACTCCTCAGAGCCTTGACACAGCTGGCTGGGATTGGTCATTAAGTCAAAACAATTCACATGAAACCAATCAAACAGGCACCTGTTGGATAAACAATCTCCAGCCACATTCCAAAGCAGCAAAACAGGAGCAGCAATCTGATAATTATTGTTTTCATTCTTCTCTGAGTCTTCTCAGCTTTCCAGGAGAAGAAATCCTGGCAAAGGGATTTTTCCAGAAAATATAAGAATGACAACTCTCCAAGAGAAGCCATCACATCCTGCTAAGGAGTCACAGTCCCCTCTGCACCAGGGAGCTGCACACAGGTGTTAAAGGCACCCTTAGGAGGGGCTCAAGGAGGGGTTTTCTGTAGCTCACAACAAATGCAGGGATGTGTGGTGTCACTGTCATATTTTCTGAAAAATCCCTTTGCCCAGGAATCTTCTCCTGGGAAGCTGAAAAGCCTCAGAGAAAAATGAAAATAATAATTATCTGATGGCTTCTCTTGTTTTGCTGCTTTGGAATGTGGTTGGAGACTGTTTATCCAACAGGTGAATATTTGATTGGTTTCATGTGAATTGTTTTGACTTAATGACCAATCACCATCCAGCTGTGCCAGACTCTGGAGAGTCACAAGTTTTCATTATCATTCTTTGTAACGTTCTGTCTGTATCCTTTCTCTATTCTTTAGTGTAGCTTAGTATAGCATTATATCATATCATATCATATCATATCAAATTAGACTTTTAAGAACATGGAGTCAGATTCATCAATTCCTCCTTTATGCTGGAGACCCAGAAAACACCACAGTGTAGCTGTGAGGGGCTGCGAGAAGAGGCAGAGCCCAACATCTGTTTCTCAGCCAAGCAGTCCCACTCTCTTTGTGTGACCTTGAACATGTGCCATCAGCAGCACTGCTGGAAAATCCACCCTGCACTGAGGAGAATGAAACCAACCCACCTGGCAGGTGTTGGGGAGGCTTCTCCTGCACAGTGATTTGTGACTGTCAGAGCACAGAGTACATGCCCAGGGGAGTAGGGTTTGTGTAAGAGGAGCTCAGCTGAGATTAGTACTGCTGGGGCCCCATCCAAGCAGTGGATAAGGGACTGTGCCTGCCTTTGGGAATATCTAATTCAATACCACACAGCTCCTAATGAACAGAAACAAAGAAACTGATTACTCTGCCTGTATCTTGGTAGAAAGTGTCTTAATAGATGCAGTGACATTAGGGTGATGCCTTTTTCCTTTGTAGGTAAATGTAGCAGTGTGCTTGGATATATTCCTTAAAATCAGGTTAAATATTATTTAAAATTAATAAAACAATTATTATTATTATTATTATATTTATTAATTTATATAAATTAATAATAATGATTAATTATTGATAAATGAAAATAACTATAATGTTATATTTATTGATAAAACCCTGGATAAATAATTTTTAAAGAAATTAATGAGTACTTATACTGAAGGGGCAAAGAACATAGTGTTAGTGGGTGTTAAGGAAAACTCACACACCCAGTCTCCAGAAGGCTGTGGGTATACCAGATATATTTGTTGCCAATATTATGACTGGACTAGCTGCAACAGTAGGAAGTTTGCTTTCTTCTCACCCTCATTATAGTTCAACAAACTAATTCCTTTATCGATGACATAATGTGCATCCCTGTGCTAACAAATTATTTGCTGTGTGCAATTGATTTCTGCTGCTGTAATCACTACACACAAATATCTTCTGTATCGTTGCTCTGTAGAAAAATGTGCCTTCCAGCAAGATTATACAGAGTAATAGTGTGATTACTCAGCTTCCATGAAGTTATCTATCTGTTTAACCTCTGTGCAGCCTTTACAGCGGGTTTATACAGATATGCTCCAGGAATTTATCCACCTACACTTTGTAAAACACCTTGTTAAACCACCTTCCATCTCAGCCTGAGGATGAACTTCCAAGTACTTCACAGACAGGACTGTGTCCAAGAGCAATTGCTTAATTTAGGAGAGCCAGCCAGCTTTCCTTTTTGGTGATGTTACTCTTCCAAAGTGAATTTCACACAGATGAACGTCTCAGATCAGCAGCTCTGTGGACTGGACTCCTCTCCTGAGTACAAGCATGGTTTCCTCAGTGATCAAACTCTGGTCCCAGCCCAGTGGAAGGCAATCTGTCCTTCACACCAACTCAGCCTCAAGTTTTACACTGGGAGGATGGACAAGGTGTACAAGCTAATGAGTCACTGCTTCTACAGCCTCCTGTCCACAGGACCATGTCCAAGTGCACTCCACAGCTCTTGCAGATGCTTTTGTCCCACAATAGGTACTCCCAGCCTGCTGGGTCAATATTTTGTCCAAGGGGGAGAATGAAAAGAAGCGAGCAGTGCCTGGATTTGACATGATGGCAAACTGCCACAGCATGGCTGGATCAGCATCCGAGCTCACCTGCTTCACAAAGGTTCCAAATAAAGGTTTGCTGGTAGGAAGCTTTTCTCACCAGAGCAGCTCCCACCACACCAGCTCTGCTTCACCCATCCACCAGCACAGCTTCACCATAGCCTCACAGCAGAGACAGCTGCTGCTGGCATTTCCCTGGATCTGTGAGCGTCAGCTCTATGATAGATGAGTTACGCCATGGTTGACTCTCTCAATTAAAAGGCAAATATCATATATGTATGTTAGAAGCAGTTTTATAGATTTACAGTTGTGTTTTACCCCCTTGTGTTGTTCTCAGGGGTGCCCTGGGTTTGGGACATTTGGGAGGGTCACTCGTTCCTGTGGCAGCCCCTGAGCTCCAATCAAGGTGTCAGGCAGGGATCTCCAGCACTGGGCAGGGAAGGAGGAGTCCATGGACAGAACTCTGGGAGGGACCAAAGGGTTAAAAGGTGTAACCTCCATGGTGTGGGTGAGCACATGGTGGGAAAATCCTCTGCTCCTGGTGCTGTAATATTTTCTCTATTCAGTCTTCTGTTGTCAGGGTACCTGTTGCCAATTCCCCAACTTCTGGGACTCAGGCTGAGGGCTCCCCTGTCAGGGCAGACCCTCCTGGAGTGGTTCTGTGTCAGGAAAGAGATGCACTGGATCTTTTCGGTCTTCAGGTTTTTGTTTATTGTTATCTTATCTAGAGTTTTGCACGCTCTCCACACGAGGCTCAGCACACTGCAAAAGCACCGCAAAAATGGCCAATAATCTCTTGGTACAAGGTTGTTTAAAGCTAAACTGTCCAATTAAGGGCTGACACCTAGATTATTTTCCTTTTTAACCCAATAATTGATCCAAAGAGCCCACAATGCAGATTTTACCACCCAATTACAAATGCCACCCAAACCCATGAAGAAGGAGGAAGAAGAAGCATAAGGAAGAAGCCCAGGATGACACCCTGTGCCCTCCATCTTGCTTCCATCCAAAACATACTAAAAATCCTAAAACCTCAATTTCCCACATAAGTACTACAACTACACTACTGTCTATAATCTATTTCACACTTTTGTGGATTCCAGTTTCTCCTGAGGTCTAGGAAACTTTCTCCATGAACGAGGGTCAAAGTCAGTGCTCCCCTGGGGGTCAGGGCACCCCAGAGCAGACAGAGAAATATTTCCTGTGCCCTAGGTTTCCACATTCTGTATTTTTGATAAGGTTTTAATAAACCTTTTACATTTTTTTGGAAGTGAGCATTGTTTCTCACAGCTCCTCGCTGGCAGCAGCAGCACAGCCAGGGTGTTTTATGCAGCTGAGGATCCAGCCCCTCTTGTTTATCCTGCTCTATAAAACTGCCTTGTAAAGCTTGTTACTGGCCCTGCCTGTGTTTGTCACGAGGCCATTTTGCTCCAGTGTTTTCAGATGTGACTGATAAGCACTCCTCCCGGAAATAATGCAGATTCACAGTCCCCTGATATTCCCAGGTACAACAGTTGCACACCAATCAAAAGCAAATGCCTTTCAATCACAAGAAGAGAAATGTTTCTGCTGCATTATGCACAATTACATGCTCAGCTGTTATGAATAACTCTGAAGGTCCTGCTCCAAAACTATTTCACCATATGTGCCACTTGCTCAGTCACTTTCTGCTCTCTTCTCAGGGAGGGAAGAGCAGGAGAGACAGTTTCATCCTGAAACAGCCATTGTTGAAATCAGCTACAGCCAGGAGGATGATTTGGGCTCTGTAGAAATGTAAAATAC
Source organism: Ammospiza caudacuta (assembly GCF_027887145.1). Classification (NCBI taxonomy): domain Eukaryota; kingdom Metazoa; phylum Chordata; class Aves; order Passeriformes; family Passerellidae; genus Ammospiza; species Ammospiza caudacuta. The sequence continues at coordinate 3,783,867 of NC_080612.1, forward strand.
AAACCATTAAGTCAATTCTGAGGTATCAAATTGAATCCAAGACCTAGAAAGTCCCACCATTCAAAATACACTTAGAAATCTACAGAATCCAAGTGATGTCCTCATCACAAAGTTGTCTCAGAAAAATCTCCCCTTTTCTCACCCAAAATCTCCCCTTTCCTGACCCAAAACTCTCTGCCACAGGTATCTGTGCAGGTAGTACCTGGGATGCCCTGCTGTGATACCCACAACCATCTCTCTCAGCAGGAATCAGAGTAAGTCAAGGAAAAAATAATTATATATTTAGGCTATTTCCCTTTTTATATGTGTGGATGAAGAGTTGGTGCAATTAGCTCTGTAAAAATGGAGTTTTCAGTAAGGGATGTTGTTTATGCTTCTAATTTTAAGATGTTCAATGATGCATTTAGGGCAGTGGTGTGTACCTGGTGAGTGGTACACACATGCTCACATACCCTGCTTGTCTGACAAAGGAAGCCATCAATAATTGCTGAGACTGTGAGCATGGATTGTCTCTTGAAAGGAACTGAGAGACCTCAAGAGCACGAAAGAAAATAAAAGTCAGCTGGGAAAGACATGAATCTGACAGCTTTGCCATCTAAAGGTGTCTCTCAGTTTCTTAATTGCACAGGTTGCTTCTGATTACATGAAGTAGCACCAGAAGTAGGTTACTCTGCAGAAAGAGGTGACAAAATAAGCAGAATTCCAACTATGGTATCTTTGATCTAAACTCTGTTTCACCAAGGCTCTAATTTCTGACAAAAATAGAAACATTTGCATCATCACATGGCAGCATCACCATCAATGTGACTGCTTCATCCACTGATCCCTGCCTCAGGCTCTGCCTACTCCCCCAGCACTACAGTGATGACCAAACTGGAAAGAGATTTTAAAGATTGGAAGCTAGAGAACAAAAGTAGACTGGTCAAAAATATGCTGGTTAAAATATACTGGTTAAAATGTACTGGTCAGTCCTCTGAGGGATGGGTGGAGAACATAAGAATTGAGATTAAAAACTCATATATATATCTATATCTATCTTTATGTATGTGTATATATGAGTTTTTAATCTCAATTCTTATTGAGATTCTTATATATAAGAATCTCAAAATATAACATTTATTTTATATATATATATACACATATATATATATATATATAAAACTCATTATATGCTAAATCCTGAGGAACAACTTGGCCTTCACACAACTTCACATTCAAAAATGAGTCAGAACAACTGGTAAATATTTATGCCAGTGGATAAAGATGGGATGGGTAAGAGGGATGGGTGAAGAACACAATAATTGAGATTAAAAACTCATAAATACATAATACATATACACATATATGCACATATATACATATTGATATATCTATATATATGTATAATTATATATAAATATATAAAAGTATTTGTATAAATATATATTTTTTATATATAATTATATATATATATATATATTATATATATATAAAATATATACATATTTTAAATATATATATAATATAAATATAACTAAAACTCACTATATGCTAAATCTTGAGGAAGAACTTGGCCTTCATACAACTTCACTTTCAAAAATGAGTCAGCAAGACTGGTAAATATTTATACAAATGGTAGGTGCTTACCTGGGGTAAGCACAGCCAGTTTCCCCTCCCTGCCAGCAGCACAGTCAGGGGTGTGATGGGTGAAGGCCAGGTTTGGTATTTGGGCACAACTCTCCTTGCTGTTCGCTCCAGCAAAGATGATTATTCACCATGGGATTACTCTTCTCAGTAAATATTCTTGGAAAGAAATCACAAAGAAATACAGAGAGGGCATCTGGCTTTCCTTTTGCAGCCAGGGAAATGAAAGAAAATCCAGGATGGCAAACAGTGCCATGAACTCAGAGCAGAAGAGCAGCTCACCTCGTGCCATGGCCATCAGAGGGGTGCCAGGGTGGAGCCGCTCCTTCAGGACATGAATGTCACCAGCAGTGAGAGGTAGGAAAGGGCCCAAGAGCCTGAGGAGTCAGAGCTTCTGGTTGCCTTCTCAGGCACTCCCACAGAAACAGCCCAGCTGCTGGTTGGTGAACACAAACTAAAGCTCAAGGGTTTCAGGAAGAGGGTGCTGTTCCAGATTGCAGTGCAAGATGTTTTCCATTACCATCTGTATGGCAGATTACCTTTGTCAAGTGGGCAGTTTGCCTTATCTCTCTCTTTGAGCGACCACAATCACACCTCCCTCCATGGGACATCTGCTGATAACAGCTATTGAATGTCACTGCATGGCTGATAAGAACTACAGCATCCCACTGGGAGATGTGAGCCCAGAGGGAGGAGCCAAGCATTCCTACCCGGATATAATCTGGAGATTCTGAAACACCAGCACAGCTTCTCCACTGGGTTCCCCAGAGGAACAGCAGCTGCCTCTTCTCCCACTGGATCTTCAGAGGAAGAATCCATCCTTCTCTACAGGATCCCTGCTCCAGCAGAACCACCCCTGACACTGCAGGAGGGCTGAGCCACAATTCCAATGGGACTGCTGCCAACACCCTGACCCACAGGGTGTCAGGTTGGGTTCTGACTCTGGCAGTGTTGTTCCAGTGTACTGCATTGTTTATTTTATCCTTTTATTTTTTCCTTTCCCTATTAAAGAACTGTTATTTCCTGTTCCCATATTTTTGCCTGAGAGCCCCTTAATTTAAAATTTATAGCAATTCAGAGGGGTGGGGAGGGTTTACATTCTCCATTTCAGGGGAGGCTCCTGCCTTCCTTAGCAGACTCCTGTCTTTCCAAACCAAGAAAGGTGCCCTCCTCAGGGCACATAATTTCTCACACACCCTTTGGAAATGGACACAATTCAGTTAATGCATTTCTTTTCCCCCCCTTCTTTTTTGTCTCTTTTTTCCCCTTTTCCTCCTAAATTGCTTAATTTGTCAGAACAGTGCACTCAAAGGCATCAAACCCTCTCCCTCCCAGGGCCAAGCATTTCTCCCCAGCATTCCAGTGCAGCAGCCTGGGGTTGCCTTTTATACATGCTCAGCTGACATATCTTGCATGATTAACACTTTTTTCTAGTCCAAATAAAAGCCCAAATAAGTTGTCAACTTGCTTTTTTGTTTAATTCCACACAAATCCTACAAAAGCAGCCCCAATGCTGCCACAAATACATTGTCCTCATCCCACACCCTTCCAATGCCCAAATCATACCCAAAAAAGATGTTTATTCACCTCCAAAGGCAAGATGAGCACCTCAGAGACAGAGAGAAAAATCTAGACAAACACCAAACACACCAAGAGGCCAAGAAAACTGGGTAAATATCAGCATTTTTTTGATCCTGCCACATTTAAATACATTTTAGTGTTCAGATTTGGATAGGAGTTTCTGGGGAAGCAGCACTGGAAAGTGGCTTATGAACAGCAGAAATTCACAGGGTCAGATAAAAACCGTCTACGTGCTCACGTTGGGGGGAGGAGGGGATGCCTGGGATAAAGGAGGAAATTAAAACTGTGGAATATGAAATTATATCCAGAGTCCTGCATGATTCCAATGCTGCCGAGTTCAAGACAATGAATAAATAAGAGAAATTGAAACCCAAGCAAATCTCTAGGATGAGACAAAATTCGTTGCAGTGTGTTAGAGCAGATTTGAGGAAGGAAATGTGTGTGCCAACAGCAATTACTATGGAGAACTCGCTGAGCACAAGTCTAGAAGACTGGAAAATTGGAAAATAACAAACCAAATGTGGTATCAATATGCAAAAAATGAGAGCGAGCCTGGCACAGGAAATTACAGGGCTATCAGCTTAATATTCATTACATATAGGAAAACACAAGGTCCCTATTGTATACAAGAGTGTAATTAAATCAAGGGGTTCAGCTGAAATCAACTGCTTGTGATGTTTATGAATTAGCAGCAGATTCCAAATGCAGCCTCAGCCTCAGCATCCAGCCCAGGGCCTGGGGTTCTCTGGTACAAGCTACAAACCAGCCCTGGGGGGAGTTTTCTCCCAGACACTGAGTTTAAATTCTCTCACTCAGAGGTTTGGGGTTTTTTTTTTTTGCCTGGCATGTGATTCAGTGCTGAGGAGGATTAGCACAAACAGGCCATCTGAGGACAGTGTCTGGGGGAAAATGTTATGGGCTTATTTACTGATTACTGCTTATTTGTTTGCTGTGTAGAGCAATGGCAGTGAAGCATATCTGCAATTCCTCCATGACAGTAACATCTGCAGCTACCTTTGTATTTCCTGGGAAATGTGGGAAGCAGGGCCAGACATTCTCAGCATCACAAAAAGGGCCAGGTTGAAAGAGACCAAGGGGGTCATCTGGTGCCACCTTCCTGCTCCAGGAGGGTCATCCCAAAGCACAGGGCACAGGATTGTCTTGAGGGTCTGGAATAGCTCCAGAGGAAGACTCCTGCTCTCTAGACAGCCTGTTCAGGGGTCAGTTACTGCACAGAGAAGAAGTTCTTCCTCATGATGGGGTGGAACTCCCTGGGCATCAGTTCCTGCCTGTTTCCTCTTGTGCCATTGCTTGGCACCACTGACAAGTGTAGGAGCAATGGGGGTTGGACAGTGGGGATGGACGGAGAGCAGAGATCTCTGCAGCCAGGTCAGGAACTTGGGGTTTATTGCAAAGGGCCTGGGGGCAGGGCCCTGCTGGGAGCTGCCAAACACAGCTCAGAGCAGGCTGAGAGAAGAGAGGGGCAGAGAGGATGAGAGGGTAAGAGAGCAAAAGGGCAAGAGGGCGAGGCTCCCATTACAATACAATAAATCTTCTTCTGTGTTGAATATTCTCATTCTCACTAACCAATCTAGTACAATACACAAATCCTATAGCATTTACATACAGCCTATAAGAATCATTACATTACCGTACTGTGTTACATTTTAAACACTAAAAACTCCTCTTTGGGCCCCTTCTGCCAAGCTGTGGGGTCTGCCCTGACCCTTGGGCCTGTCTGCAAGCAGAGGGTGTTGTTCCATCAAAAGGGGATCACCTTCAGCTGGCCACACCATTGTTTTCCAGTTGTTCAGTAACTGAGGGATCTCAAAGCTTGCTTTCATTTCAATCTCACTTATAGTTTCTATATTCTCAAAATCTTTTGCCAGACAATCATATTTATAAGGCTTTCCTGTTTCATCTTCCCCAACATACAAGACCCTGGCTCCATCCTCTGGACACCCATCACCTTTCAAGGGGCCATCACCTGATGCCTGTAGAAACCCCCTCTTGCATTTCTCCTGCTGCACTCTCCCTGCTCAGTCTGTAAAGTCCCATGGGGGTTTTATTTCCAAGGGCTCTGCCAGGCTCTGCAAGTGGAGCAACAGCAACACTCACCACCCAAACCCTGCTGAGCCAGAATGCTCTGCTGGTCCCCTTCAACAGCAAGGAAGATTTACATTGAGACCTCCATTGCTGTGCAAGTACCTTCAGAAAACTCTGAAACAGCATCTCAAGTCCTGGGAAATGCCAAGGATGTGGCTCAGCCTTCAGGTGAAGGATTTCTCTGGTTTCCCAGAGCAGCTGTGGCTGCTCCATCCCTGGCAGTGTCCAAGGCCAGGTCAGACAGGGCTTGGAAAACCTGGGATGGTGGAAGGCCTCCCCATGGCAGGGGTGTATTGGTGTAATTTCTGCCCCACGGGTGGGAGGAATGATGAGGAGGACTCCATGATATCAGAAGGCTAATTAATGACTTTATTATACTATATTATTCCATATTACACTACATCTAAACTGAAACTGCACAAGCAATCAAAACAAAATCTCTCCTGACCGACCACCAGGACACAGCTTGCAGAGATTGGTCAAGAAAACAAAACACTCACACCAGAATCCAGTCAAGCAAATTGCAAATTCCTTCAGGGAAATAATCTTCCAACACATTCCACATGTTCCAAAACACAGGAGCAGTAAATGAGATAAGAATTGTTTTGATCTCTGTGCCTCTGCAGGAAAAACCTGAGAGAGAGAGAGAGAATTATGTCTCTGTTTAGAGAATGTGAATGCCACAGTGGTGGAATAAGATGAGATGTAAAGTCCCTTCTAACCCAAACCAGCCTGTGATTCTGTGAATTAGATGTGTTCAGCCCTGAGTAATGCACATTAATCCTCACCTGCTTCTCCTGGACAAGTCACATGTAGGAACATGAATAAGCACTTTAAACACCCCCACAGTGCACCCAGCTTTCAGAAAGGCATTGCTCTGTGCTTTACTGCCCTTAATAACCTCCAAGAAAAGGTATGAATGAACAGAAAGAGCCTGTTTTGAGTGTGCAAATACTGAACATGATTTTGAAACAAAGCAAGCAGTGCCAGAGATAAAATGCAAGTCTCTTCACTTTCATCACAAGATTCTTGTATCAAGAAAAAACATATGGAGGAATGACGCAGAACCTGACTGTGTTTTTTAAGTCAAAATGAGATCTTTGAAGAAATATCCTCTGAGATTTTGTACTTACACCATCAACACTGGATAAAAAAGCTTGCCACTTTTTACAAGAAGCTAAAATGAAAATCCCACAGCAGCCCAAACATAGAAAGGATTTGCAATATAGATTCTGATTCCAAACCCCATTTTTTGCAGGGCCAGAAGCTGATGATGATCTTTTTAAGTCCCTTCCAACCCAAGATATCCTAAGACTCTATGATCAGCTGTGGAGAACCAGCCAATTCTTTGGATTATATGGATTTTCCTGACTGCACATTGAACAGGAGCTGAGGGAAAGCCACCACAGCAAGTCCTGGCCACAGAGCTCAGCCCAAAGGGCTCCAAGGGCAGACAGAAGAGCCAGAAAGTGAGGAAAGGTCACTTCTCCAGCTCATTGCTATTAAGAGGTCTCAGCCCTGTCCCAGCTTCCCTGTTCTCCACAAAGGCCTAGGCTGAGATAGCAAAAGCAGTTTTGGCAGCAGCTTGTACAGGGCTGATGGAACATGGCTTAGTTAAAATGCACCTCACAAGGAGGAAATGAAAATCCTCAAGGCCACAAATTAAAAATTGTGACTTGATAGAACAACAATTTATAAATAGAAAGACCTATTTCCTGCAGAAATCCTGTGGACTGAGTATTGGAAACTAATTAGTGGACTGAATCACCAGGAAAAAAAAAAAAAAAAAAGCTGTTTTCCTGTTACTCATGAGAAGATATTACTTTTCTAGCACTTTTCTTTTGGCACTGGTGATTAGCATAACCCTGTGGGCACTCCACAGCCCCTCCTGGGTGAGTTTTCTTCCTATTCCAATAAAACACCCTAAAGTAAAGGGCAAAACTCATCATTAGCAATTGCTTTTACAGCACCAGCACTGCACTCTGTCTTTTTCCTCCTGGTTATATAATCATGGAGCAGGAAGGTGCCAGTGCACCTAAAATGCTTTATTACAAATGCCAGCTCCACTCAAGAAGACATTCATAGAATGGCAGAATGGTTGGGTTGGGACGTTAAAACTCACCCAGTGACATGGCAGGGACACTTTCCACTGTCCCAGGCTGCTCCCAGCCCTGTCCAGCCTGGCCTTGGGCACTGCCAGGGATCCAGGGGCATCACCCTGTGCCAGGGCCTGCCCACCCTCACAGAGAAGAATTTCTTCCTAACAGCCTATTAAAATCTCTCCTGCTTTGGTTTGAAACCATTTGTCCTTGTCCTATCACTATAACTATGTAAAAATTCACTATCCCACTTTTTTTTTTCTAAGACCTCTTGGGAAAGCTGCAATGAGCTGTCCCCAGAGCCTTTTACTTTGAAGCAGAGACTTTCCTACTAAACTCATTAAGAAGATAAGAAAACCCAAACACCCCAGGGCTCACTGGAGGACAGAAAGTGCAAGTGACCTCTGTGCAGGCAGCCTGGCTGTCATTCACTTGTCAGAGAGCTGCTGGTGTGGGATCTGTCTGCAGGAAGTCTTGGCTTCAGCCAGCACTCAGCTCCAATATCAGCTGTGCAGTGCCACCATGCATTAAAGCAGAAAAAAAATCAGCACAAAACAAACTTCTCAGAATGGTTAAGACCCAAATTTGCACAGTGCAGAGCTTTTTCCCTTGTGACTACACCCACACAAGAGCACACAAGGAAAAACTGGTGCTCAGTGCTGATTCTAAATGAAAACCAAGCCCCCAGGGGATGCAATGTGGACGGATCTTTCTGGATCTCCTGCTGGTTTGCCTGGTGGTCTCAGGACACAGAGTAGACCCACACTGCAAAATTCCCAAGCACTGGTGGGAAAAGCTCTGGGACAGCTCACAGAGCAAGAGGGGACCAGAAAAACCTTTGAGAAAGGGGAGAGAGGCTGCAAGGCTCTTGTGCACACAGGAGAGAGGCTGTGAGGGACGATGTGATTGCCCTCAATCCTCAGGTCTCTTTGGGCATCCTCTTCTGGCTGGGACCATGGGCTGTCCCCAGGAGTCACCACACCACTGCCCAAGGTCACCACCTACCCCAGTGAGCCAGCAAAGGAACACAACTCTGCTAACTTGTCACTGTCACATTTTCTGGAAAAATCCATTTTCCAGGATTTCTTCTCCTGGGAAGCTGAGAAGCCTCAGAGAAAAATGTAAATAATAATGATCTGATTGTTTCTCCTGTGTTTGCTGCTTTGGAATGTGGTCTGGAGATTGTTTACCAACTGGTCATTCTTTGATTGGTTTCATGTGAATTGTTTTTACTTAATGACCAATCACCATCAGCTGTGTTGAGGCTCTGAGGAGTCAGTCATGAGTTTTTATTATTCATTCTTGTTAAGCCTTCTGATGTATCCTTTCTCTTTCTTTAGTATAGTTTTAGTATAGCATAATGATATAATAATATAATATAATATAATATAATATAATATAATATAATATAATATAATATAATATAATATAATATAATATAATATAATATAATATAATATAATATAATATAATATATATCAGCTTTCTGAGAACATGGAGTCAGATTCCTCATCTTTCACCTCGTCCTGGGAACCTCACAAACTCAGCCCTAACTCCCTGCAGAAATCAGTGTGATGAGATACAAAACAGTCCTATATGAACAGCCCCAGCTGAGAGTAGTTTTTTTCAGAGAAGGAAGTGTTCTTTTACTACCAAATTAACTTTAAAAACCACATCCAGTTCGCTTTCCACATCAAAGATCATAATCTCCATGTAAAATAGAGGGTTGATGAAAAAGGAAGTACTTAGAAAACACATTTTAAAATTTAAACACACATTTAAAGCACTGAGTCTTCTTGCTTGTAAAGAACTCTGGCTTTTTTTGTCCAATAAACTACTCCAAGATCTCATTTGCAAGCTACCACTGCTTGCTACTCTGGGTTTTGCTGGCTGCTCATTTACTCTTTAGGGATTTCATATTCTTCTAAATTTTGTAAATGGCCACTAAACTGGACATGAACATTATAAAACACATTTCAATCACCCTCACAATTTAGAGTAATTCATTGGCAGCCGTACAAAATGCTATTTACAAGGTACTTCCATCAGCTGGTATCTGGCATTAAGTATTTTGAATCAATCTACCTTCATTTTCATCTCTTATTTTTCATACAAGGGAAATTATTGATTGAAGCTTTTCAGCCTCATTTAATATACTGGAATAGGCTTTAAATTTTCCCATGTAAACCTCAGTGGATATGGATATTAGCAACTCTGTCTTGCTTAATGCAACACAAATCCTTCTCCCTGATGAGACCACAATATTGAACATGATATCATGGCCACTTTACTCATTGATGGGCTCTGAGACAGGCACCTCTAGAAACTCCCCAGGGGCTCCCACTGGAGTGTGGTTTGAGTTTCCAGGTGCCTTAAATGGAGAAATCATTGAATCGTCAAGGCTGGAAAAGACTTTTAAGATTATGAAATCTGATTGTCAGCGTGGCACCACCACTAAACCATGTCCCCAAGTGCCACATCTACACATATTCTGAACACTCCTAGGAATGGTGACTCCCCATTTCCATGGGCAGCCTGTTCTACTGCTTGACAACCCTTTCCATGAAATTAATATTTTCCCAAATATCCAATTTGAACCTGGTGCAGCTTGAGGAGCTTCTCAATTTCCTCCTTTACCTCTCAAGGTCATTACAGTCTCACAGAGTAATACCCAAGATGGATTTGGGGGCAGGCAGACTTTCTCCATTGCTCCTATCAAGTTTGCATTCAGTTTTTGAATCACATGGAATTTTGCATTCAGTTGCTATTGTGATGGGTGTGTTCAAATGCTCGATTAGATCTCTGTATGTTGAGGACAGAAAGCTTGGCTGAATTTTGATGAACTCATTCTTGAATAAATAAGCAAAACATCACAGAAAAAGATATTCAGCCAGCTTCAATAAATACATATGGTAGGAAAACAGCCAGCTAGACAAACAGAATATATCACACTGGAACAAGCACTGATGATTTTGTAATGACTCCAGGAGCTCTCAGCATATTAGATACTACTGCAAAAAACAATATGCAAATGTCTCAGTCCAGTTTACAGTAGAAAACAAGTTCTGCTCAAGTTACCAAAGCAGGAGTGAGCAATCCAGCATGGAACGCCCTCCTCCCCCTCATCAAGAGCTAATTGGCAGGCAGGCACAGGAGCTGCCAGGCACATGGTGATGCTTCCCCAGGCAGCAGGATTTCCAAAGGTCCTGGTGAAACTCTGCATTGGAGATTCTGTTAGATAAGGACATCAGGATGGATTGGGTGGGAATACAAAAGTGTTTTCTTGTGAGGAAACACACCACTGCAAATGCTGTTACAAGCTAAACCCAATACAAGATAAAAGTGCCTGGAGCTGCTGTGGCATCCCTGATACTGCATTTGATGCTGAAAAAGAGAATGTGCTCCAGGGCTGAACTTCCAGTGGTCCATTGCATGGGCTAATTTGTGTGCAGGCTGATACTTCAGGATATTTCTGTACTAACAGAGAATAATCATAGGATAAGTAGAGCAAGGTAAGTACATATGCTGCCCTTGTTTTCTTGCAGCATAATAGCATCATCAATGAAGCCTGAATGCAGCCCAATTAGCATAGAGTAATTAGAATCATGGCTGATTTTTCATTTACTTTTGCACATGAGAAGGAGGTGGTGGTTGCAGCATGTGGGGCTGCAATCCAATGGATAATGCCCACCCTGCAAAGCATGTATCCTGTTCTTTCATCAAAAGAAACAAGGGAGACACTAAATCTCCTCAAGCTGCTCAGATTTCAGTTGTGGCCTGAGTTGCAGAGAAGGATGGTGCAGCTCAGCAGCAGCCCAGTGTGGCCAAGTTGTTTATCCCACACCACCCCCATCATTGCTGGCAGTGTGGTTTGGGCAGGGAAAATGGAAGTGCCCCATCTTGCAGAGGAACTGCTGCCATCCAGCCCTGCAGAGCTGGTCCCTCTGCCACCCACTGCTCCCCCTGCTCCTGTTTCCTCTGAATTGTGGCTGCAGATGTGTCACCATGATATTCTCTGAAAAATCCCTTTGCCCAGGATTTTTTCTCCTGGGCAGCTGAGAAACCTCAGAGAAAAGGAAAACAATTCTTATCTCATTTGCTTCTCCTGTGTTGTGCTCATGTGGAATGTGTTTGGAGATTGTTTACCCACAGGTGATTGTTCCATTGCATTCTGCTGGGAGTTGTTTTCACTCTTTGGCCAATCAGGGCCAAGCTGTGCTGGGACTCTGGAGAGAGTCAGGAGTTTTCATTATTATCTTTTTAGCATTCTGTAAGTATCCTTTCTGTATTCTTTAGTATAGTTTAGTATAGTATTCTTTAATATAATATTGAATGTATTATAATAATAAAATAATAGAATATATAGAAAATAGAAAAATATAATATAGTATAATAATAAAATATAATAATAATAATAATAATAATAATAATAATAATAATAATAATAATAATAATAATAATAAATAATAAATTAGCCTTCTGAGAACATGGATTCAGAATTATCATTCCTCCCTTCATCAGGGCACCCTGCAAATACAATACAGCCCTGAGCCCACACACTCCTGACAGAGGGCAGAGCATCAGGCTCCCTCCATGGGACCCTCCTGCACTTCCAAATCCAACCTGCAGCATCCAAAGCTCCTCCACAGCTTCTTGCCCAGGGGAAATTCCCTCTCCTGCTGCATCTCCCACTCCCAGCACTACAGCACACACCTGACCTAACACCAAGAGTCACACAAACAAAACACACCTAAACTGGGGTTTACACCAGCTCTGGGAAGCCAGAGGGACTGGTCTGGAGGGTCTTAAAATCCTGGAGATTTTTCATGTGTTTTGGTCATATAGTGTCCAGGAGAAGGAAATCACATAAGCCAGGGTGTAGGACATGGTGCTTTCTATGACTGGAAATGATGATACAGCAAGAAAGGGCATCTAAGGAAAAGTATTATATAAGATGTAGGTTTTACAAGCTTTATAAAGACTCTCTTAGCACTCGTTAGTGGCAGGAACCTCCCTGTGGGCCAAGCAGTCTGAAATGGGAAGGATAGAAAAGTGCCTTCCATTTAAAGAAATGGGCTGTGAACGTGCCGTCAATGTCTGTGATTCTTTTTATTGATTTACAGTGTGTAAGCCATAAATCACTCTACCATTTACTGAGCCCATAACTATGCATCACTTTGTCAGGGAAACTCCTCAAATTTGAAGGGGGTCATGCAAGAAAACAGACTTCTCTTTCATTGACTGGGCTCAGCCAGGGCTAGATTTAACACACAGGATGGGGTGGTACACAGAGATAAAACACTTAAATTGAGCATTTGCCCATACCTGCTGCTCTCTAGCTGTCATGGATTAATCTTTGGCCACAAAGGGACAGGTGGAAGCCCTGCTTCCATTGCCAGCCACTGCATAGGGGTTTGCCTCTCTTGCCAAACAGATCTCACACCCTCAACTCCTGTTCCAGGGCAGCCCAGATGCTGAGGAACATCTGATGGCACCAAAGCCTGGCTGGGGAGCAGGGCTGTTAGCTGGGGCAGGAGCAGTGCTTGTCCTCAAGTTGGTTTTGCCCAGGGCAGCAACACCACCATCCACTCTGCCAGAATCTTAAAAAAATAGCAAAAAATGTGTCACTCTTATCTTACAACAGATTTCAGGACAAAACCCATGATTAATGAATTATAGATAAATTAATGGCTGGCTTCAGTTTGAACAAGATTTCCACCTACTCTTTCTTAATTCTCGAGAAGTCCTGCAGAGTTAAATAGTTCAGGTTTGGTTTATCCACAGCATTCAGCAGTTACATTCTTGGTACAAAAATCTTACCTGAAGGGCAAGACTTACCTAAAGAATTAGAAGATCCAACTGCTTTCTGCAGAACATCTATGAAAAAAATGCCAATCACTTGTTTTTAAAATTTTAAAAAGTTTTATAATAAGAAAATGGTTATAAAAATAGTAATATAATTAGAGTAATAATAATTTGAACAATTTGGATTAGGACAATATGAGACAATAAAAACAAAGAGTTAGGGACAGTCCAGGTACCTCTTTCTGGGCAAAATAAGCCCAAAAAAGGACCCACGTTAACAGAGGATTAACCCTTAAAAGCAACAGCCTGTTGCATATTCATACACCTCATCCATGATGCATAAATTCCATTCAAACACAGGATTCTGTCTGGTCAGTGTCAGCTTCTTCCTCTGAATCCTGACAGCATCTTCAGGACTGAGCAAGGTGGGAAGAAGTTAGTTTCTTCTGATAATGGAGCAATAAATTCTCTTTCTCTGAAAGATTCAGGTGTCCTGTGGCTGCTATCTCACTGCGAGTCTTTTCTTTAAAAAAATATCTTACATAGCATAGTTTCTATTTTATCATTATGTTATAACCTAAAACTATATTTAACACACTACTTAAGAAAATTAACACAGCATAAATTTCTAACATACATATAATATTCATTTTAATATTTGCAAAAAGCCAATCATAAAATACGCATTTTTCATAATCTAGACATATATAAATGTGTAGATTCAAGGTTCACTCCCAGCAGAGTCACAACCTCTTCTGCCATGGGAGCAGCACTGAGCCATGAGAATTTTGGGGTGCTGCATAAATCTGGGGTGAGTGTGGATTCACCCACTCAGGGGGCTGGCAGAGCACCATCTACAGGCACTAAGAACTGCTCCTCCCTTGGTGGGACCTGTCATGCTTGGGTTGTTTTATGTTTTAAATAACCTGGCCAATCTGCCTTGTAAGGCATTCCTTCTTTGTATGCTAATTCAAGCCCAAGGCAAAAATCCATTCCTCTTCAGCACAAGCCCTGCACACCTTCCTGAACCCAGCCTGGTACCTGGGCTTTGCACAGGTGTAAAATTAAGGTGAGATTTAGTGCTCTGCTGAAGAAGGACCGCTTGCTGCAGAAGCACTGAGCTGGCTGGTTTGAGACCTTGCTGCTTTAAGGTTTTCTGATTAAACATCCCCACCAGATTACACTGCAGGAGGCTCTGAAGAGCAGTTCTCTGCCAGACTGAAGCAACTGGGACAATTCAGGTCTTTTGCTTGCTCAGGGCTGATCACTGAAGGGGCAGAAATTAATTTCCTATAAACACAGGCATATTTTTTTTCACTACCTTGGCAAATGCAGTTGTAAATAAGCCATTACAGGAGCTGATCTTTATGATGCGTGACTCTGGCTTGTCCCAATGGGGGATATTTTATGAGTCATTTACATAAACATATACAAATCAAAACAGCCAGCTGTGCTTCTCCTGTGCCTGCAACCTACAGATACTTCAGCTAATCCTAGGCTCTCCAAAGTGGAGCCAGGTCAGGTGGCTGGGCTGGACAAACTGAAGCAAGATCCGATAAGGATCCCCAGTCCCCAGGCTGTGAGGTTTGAGGAGCTGCTCAGCACACAGCCCTGAGTCCCACAGAAGAAAATAAACCATCAGATTCCCCACAGTGCCTTTCTTGGATGATACTGTTCATCAAGGCTCTGCTATGATCACTCTAAAATACATTAGTCAAAACAGTTGACTCTGGGCTTACTGAAGAGGTTTTGGAGTCTTTGTTTTAAATATATTCTGGGCATTGTTTGATGGAAACTTGTAGTGGGTTGATGCTGGTTGGATGCCAGGCACCCACCAAAGCTACTCTGTCACTCCCCTCACATCTGGACAGGGAGGAGAAAATATAACAAAGGGTTCATGGGTGAAGGTAAGGACCAGGAGAGATCACTCATCCAACACCACCAGGGGTTAAACAAGCTTGGAGTTATTAACTGAATTTGTTACTAAGAAAATCAGAGCAGTATTCACCTTGGTATTCATCTTGGCCAGGGCCAGGGAAGGAGCCAGTGGCAGGAGCTGAGTCCCTAATTTCTGCCCTGCCATTTCCTCCATTCACCTTCCCAACTTCCACCTCCCTCCAAACCTCTTATCTTTATCCTAGCGGGCATCAGCCAGTTGCCCAACACCTTTTCCTTTATTACTGCTATTTTCTTTCATAACATCAGTCTTGGGCAGCTGATGTCAGTTCAGACACACAAGTGACTCTGCCAAGAGTCCTCAGCTCCAACAGTTGTCTCCCCATCAGGAATTGCAAGGGCTCAGAGAGTTTTTCCACTGTGGCCTCAAGCACAGCAGCATGTCCCTCCCTCCTTTCCATCCCTCTGCTGATGCCCGTGGGGAGCCAGGCTTCACACAGGGCAAAACCTGCTGATTCAGCCTGATCTGGAGCTGGGGGAGATGTCTCTGAAGGCTGGCTGTCAGGGCAGGTTTAGCAGCTGATTGAGCTGAATTAGATTTCCTGCAGCCTGTTTATTTCTTTAAATAACAGAGATCAACGAACAGTATTCACATGCCCTCTGAACAGAGAGAAGCTGAGAAAAGAATGATCAAAACAGTTCTTATCTCATTTGCTGCTCCTGTGTTTGTGCCCATGTGGAATGTGTTCTGGAGATTGTTTACCCAAGGTGATTGCTTGATTGGATTTGGTTATGGAGTTTTGGATTCATTGACCAGTTAGATCCACGTGTGTGTGTCGGGACTCTTAGGCAGAGAGTCACGGGTTTTCGCATTAGTTAGTGATAGTTATTAGCGTAATACTCTGTAATATAGTTGTTATTACAAACAAGAGCAGGCTCCTGGTATTAAAGTGATTTCAGCATTTATTATAACAAAAAGAAAGGCCTAAAACAAGGGAGCCCAGGCTGAGCAGCAGTGTTCCCGTTGAGGATAGAGCAGCGCTGGGGCTGCTCAGCAGTGATGGCCCCGATGTTCCAGGTGGAGCTGGACAGGTTCCCTGGGTCAGATACCCCTTTTTATCCTGTTTTTTGTCCCTTTGGATTGCTTTCTGTTTGGATCCTTCATTTGAATGAAGGTTTAAGGCACTTGATTGGCCCATGACAGTTCTGTCCAGGCTGGCTCCTGGTGCACTTTACTGAGGTGTGTTATGGTACCTTGAGTACTGTATTTCTTATAACTGCCCTTTAAACCCCTTTTACAATATAACGACCAAACTAACACTACATGCTTAACAACTATCAACTATTTTACAACAGTTTCTAACCTATTTTTAATACTTGTAGTATAATATAGTATAATGAAGCAATTAATTAGCTAATGTAAATCAAAGGTGACTCCAACAAAGGGGGAGACGATGCATCTGGCTCCATGAATATTAGAAGGCTAATTAATTACTTTATTATACTATTCTATATGCATTTAATCTAAACTGAATCTGCCAAGCACTCACTCTGCTCACACCTGCTCACACTGCACTGAATCTCGTGACTGTCACTTGACAGTCCTGACACACACATACAGTTGGCCCTGATAGGCCAAGGAAACAAAACATCTTCACTTTGGGTAAACAATCTCCATATTGCATTCTACTTTGGCACAATACAGGCACAGCAAGTGATAAGAATTGTGTTTTCCCTTTCTCTGAGGTTCAGGGAATGTGAATCTCAGAAATCCTTGGGAAGAATTGCGCCTTGCTTTTCTCTGTGAAGAGAAATGTGGCAACAATTAGCCTTCTGATATCATGGAGTTCTACATATCATTCTTCCCAGACGTTGGGCATCTTAGCATCGATAACAAGGCACATGGAGTGTTCCAGCCCTTCTCCCTTCCCCAGCCATGCCACAGTTACACTCACCCTGTTTGATCTCTGCCAGTACTTAGAAAACCTCAGGCCAGCTGCTCCCTGATCATTCAGGAAACGACAGCCAAAGCCTGTACAAGAAACTACATTCAATGGATGGGGAGAGAAAGAACACATTGCTTTGATTTCCTGATTTCCTCTCCATTCCCATCAAACAGACTTTTCCAAACCCTTCTGCTTTTGAAACAAAGTCAATCCTTGAAGCAGCCCTGTTGGATTTCACTGGGCTGTGCAGCCTGATCAATAGACTGCCCCTCCTCCCCACTCTCCTGGGCTGTTCTCATTTGCTTGAAACTGCACCTGAGTTCCCCCTGTTTCCCCTCCATCTCTCTAGTGACCTGGCTGTGTTCAGAGGACAATTGCTTCCCTGTGCCACAGCTCCAGAGAAAGCTCAGGCTGATTTAGACAGGCCATGTTGTCTGCAAGATTGTTATCTGGTTATCTGGCCTTTTAATTATAGATTAAACAATGGTACTTAGCTCGCTAGAAGGTTTTAATATCCTGAAGGTGCAGCGAGGTGGGCTGAGAATGAAGAGAGCTTGTTGTGACTCAGAGCTCAGCAGGTCCAGCTAGGTGTGTTTTGGGACTGGATCCAGGCAGCAGAGAACACAGGGTGGGATGAGACAGGACGTTTCTGGGGGAAGATTGCTGATTCTGGCAGTTGCAAGCCAAAAGGGAGATTCCTGCTCTGCAGCTGCAGGGCCTTGATCCCGCAGCCCTACAGCTGGATGCTTCCCTATCAGCGATGAAGAGAGAGCTGGGGACTCATGAGATGGTCAAAGAATCCAAATTTATTGTGGGATACAAATGCTTATATTGTATTTTAGAAAGGCTAGTAATGTTTTACTACAATGATTGGGTTAATCATCACATAAACAAATTTATACATTTTAAACATCTCTTGCTTGCAGAAGTCTGGTGTAATTTTCTTTTTCCAGTAAGTCAGCCTGATTGAATCTTCTTGCAATCTTGATTTAATCCTTAAAGTTCTGTTTGTTGTTGCCAAGGCATCCTGTTATCAAATCTCTTATGCTGACCAGGTCCAAAGTCCATCATCTTTATCCCAATACTTCCCCATGCACAAAGCACACAGAAAGCTCTTGCTTTCCACTCAGGCTGTGTTTTAGGCTGGACATGTGCAAGTTCTGTGTGAGGTGCACAGTGAATTTAGATAAGGGGAGCAGCTTCTCTGAATTTTTAGGGTTGCAGTCCTCCAGTGTTACCATCTCCTGTTGTCCTCCAGTCTGGCTCTGAATGATCCCTGCAGACAGGCTCAGGTAAATACAAATGTATTTGTCAAACCACTAAGCTTGATTACACTTTATCAATGCCATAGTGAGAGAAAGGGAAGCCTTTCCTTCTTCTCAAGCTGTTGTCTTTAACTGGACATGAGTCAGCCCAGAAAGCATCACCAGTTCAAAATCACTCAGTAGCATTTAACAACTGGGTTAATTAGAAGTTGGCAAAGCTTTCACATCAGTTTGCTGCTACAAAATCCAGCCCAGCCTTTCAGGAGCTGAGCAGTCCGAACAAAGCATCAGTTCAAAAAGCACTCAATGGTATTCTCATCCATCATTTCCTGTCCCTTGATTTATTTATTCTCCCCAAACTGGTGGATACTGATTACCCCCTCTACAGACTTGCATAGATCAATAATGTTTTCAAAAGAATATTGTGCAAAGCTGAAGAAATTAGTTTATTTTGTAATGGGAAGAAACAGGGTGTCAATCAGACCTCTGGACCTTCCTGCCAAGGCACAGCAGTGCTCCATGCTAAAGTACAAAAATATGAGACAGCAGAAATAGGCCAGGCTGGCAGGAAAAAGGACCTGTGTTCTATAGGAAAGGAGGAGGCAACAGAAGAGGAGCCCCTAAAGATCTGCCACT
This sequence comes from Ammospiza caudacuta, assembly GCF_027887145.1. NCBI lineage: Eukaryota > Metazoa > Chordata > Aves > Passeriformes > Passerellidae > Ammospiza > Ammospiza caudacuta. Next base: position 3,802,824 of record NC_080612.1, read on the forward strand.
CCCTCGTGCTTTCCCTGCCACAGCTCTTCCTTTCCTGCAGCACAAACCTGGCCCCTGGCTTTGCAATGCTGACCAATTTGTGGTTTCACCTGGAGCAGGGAGGAGAAACTGATGCATTTTCTCAGTCTGTGCCCAGCAGTTAATTAGACCCCGCCTAAGTACTGCTTCAGGGCAATCAAAACCCAGCAGAACTTGAGGCTGAAACGTTCACATCTACCTAATTGCCAATAAAAATCAACAAGAAATAGAGGATGACATCCCACAGATACCTTAAATTTCCACCTTAATACCCAAACCACAGGTTATCAGCAGTCAACAGCATTATGAGAAGATTTAAGTGACACTGCCAAGACTTTGCCCCAACTTGAGGTTATGAGTTTGACCATCTACACTAAGAAAGGTGGTGTTGTCCTGATCATCTCCCTAAGAACCAAGCACAACTCATACAGAGAATATAATACTTTATAATTGACTACACAGTCTTGTAAGAAAAGTAAAAAAAGAAATCTTCCCCACAGTTTAGGACACAATCAGGATATTTTCCTGAAGAATTCACTTGCTCCTACGAGGCTCTTCCACATGCAAGTTGTTTGTTGAATTTCTGTCACATAGCCTGGGAGCAGCTGGCCCCAGGAGAGATGAGCTTGGCTGCTTTAACAAGCACGTTCAGAGGAAAGCCTTGCCAAGATCAGTGTTTGCAGTTAGAGAAGCAAAAGTCACTGGACTGCCCATCTCTTTTTCTTGAAACTGGCGAAGGCATCACAGGAAAAATCTACAAAAACAGTTCCTGGAATTGGATACTGTAAAATGAAAACCTTCCCCTGGCATAGGTGCTCACAGGAAATTATGGCTGTGCTCAGAGATTCCTTGAGTCCCCCAAGGTACAGCTACATTATTCTTTCACTTGCATCTCCTGTCCAAACCTGAGTTTATTTCTCAGTAGAGCCATGCTGGTGCAGCATTTCTGTTTCTCCTAAACTGTGCCCTGTATGTGGCACAGCCTGTGCAATGCTCTGCACTGCTCTCCAATTAAACTGCATACTGAGAACATGTTGACATTGTTAAGGTTAATGACCTAATGATGAGCACCAGGAAACAGGTTTGCAATAAAATGGTCTGTACTGATTGCTTCCATGATGAATGTGAACAATATGTTGGACTGGGAACAATATGTTAAACAATATGTTGTGGTTTATCAATGTCAGGGTGAAGTGCTGCTGCAGGAGATCCCAGGGAGGGTCACTTTGAAATGAGCACAAGGAATGTTTGGCTTTCACAGAGGAGGAAGGAGCAGAACCAGCCCCAAAAAAGGCAGGAGGAGAGCCTGATCCAGCCCAGCTCAGCAGCATCAGGAAGCATGGGCCAGAGCTGGCAGGAAATACAGACTTGTTACACCTGCCACTAGAAATGAACCACCTTCTAAAAGGCTGACTTAAAATAATACAGGAACCAGAGTTTAATGCAAGACAGATTTGGTGCCCCTGAGAAACAGGCACAGTGAAGCAGACATTAGTACAGAAGAGCTGCTCAGCTGTTATGTGAATAGATATAAAAAATTTAGGAGCTGGAAAACAGAACTTCTAACAAAATACTTTCCTTATTCATGGAAAAGTTAATTTCTTGGGATAAAAAAATAGGAAAAACAAAAAAACAAACCCAGAACTCCTTTCATCCTAAAAAGCCTTGCTTAGAAAAGTAATTGCAGGGCTTGGTGGAGGTAATGCAGAACCTCAAAGGGCTGCTCTGAGCCACAGCTGCTACTGCCTTGTGCCTCTGCCTCCCCAGCACCGACAAACCCCACAGGAGCAGCACCCACCACACAAACCCCCAGAGCTCCGTTAATTAGAACTAAATTAGCATCAGGCAACACAGAAACCAAGGCAGGCAGCTGAGCAAGGGGACTCCAGTAGCTCTGCTACTCTCTGTGTTCAGTAAAGCCAGAGATTAGAGGGTAGCACCAGGCTAATGGCAACATGTCCATGAAAGCCACGAGTCAGGCAAACAACCCAACCTCCTGCCCCTCAAACAACTGAAAGCCCAGACTTGCAACCTTCAGAAACACTGAACACGAAAGGAAGCAATGCTCAGCTTAGCAAAACCAATGCCACTTCACATCAATACTGTTGACTATATGATGCTTTTATCCCGTCTTCTTGTCCTGTTTATGCTGAGTAATAAGTTTTGCCCCTTTAAGACTTGTTCCAGAGAGTGAAGGGGGCAGAGAAGAAGCAGCAGTTTGTTTTCAGACACTGCACTCACTCCTCCACATTCCTGCTCCGGGACTGTGTAGTCTGTGGATGAACAGACAGTGGGACAGAGCTCTCTTTTGCTTTTAGTTAGTTTTAGCTAGCTGAAGCAAAGAAGTTCCCTGGACTGTGGTTCTTTTTCAATTTTTACTTTTTCTTTGGCCCTGTTTAACCTGCTCTGGACTGAACACCCAGGGGAGCGCCGGAACCTCCACCCATGGCCCACCGGGCCGGGCCTGGCCTGCGACATTTCCAGCACCGGAGGGACTGATCAGAGCCTGAGTGAGCTGAGCTGCAACCTGGGGAGGGGACTTTCTCAGTTTGTCATCTCTTTTGGAGCAGCAAGGGGTTCTATTGATTAATATTGTTCGGGTTTTATTGTTTAATAAACAGTTTTTTCCCTTTTATTCCCAAGGAGCTCTTTTCTCCTGGACCGGCTGAGGTGAGGGGCCAAATGAATCTGCTTTCCTAGAGGAGCCCCTTTGGGGGTTCTCTCCCAAATTTGCCCTGAACTGGGACATATAAACTTACTTTTCAAATGAAGAGAGATAAACAGACAATCCTAGTAGTCAAAAGATAGGCCATAATTTTAGAAGGTACACAACCCCTAACTAGGAAGGGCACAGACACCTCACCAGACAAAACCCTCTGCAGACTCTCTCTCCCAAGCCCTGGGCACTGTGGAAAGACAAAGCTGGAGACTCCCTTGGGCTTCCTCCATGCCCCCTCCTTCCCCCTGTGCTCCCCCAGCCAAAGCAGGGTTACAAAATGAGTAATTTCCCTGCATGAAAGGGAAAGCCTGGCCTAGGCAGGCTCCTGAGGGCTCCCCGTGCACGGTGAGCTGGGCCTCAGCCTCCCAAGGCTGCATTTTAGCAGATTGTCAGCAGTGAAAGATGTCAGACAGGTTTCCTTGTGGCTAGAAGTAGGTGGTAATTTCTGCAGGAGGAAATACCTACAGCTGGAAGTAATCCATGCCCCCTTGGGCAAAAGCTGTCAGTGAAACAGTTTGCTCTGGCAGATAATCTCACCAGAGAAGAGACTGTCCAGGCTGATTTGTGGACTCAGAAAAGATGGACAAGGTTTTAGACACCTCAGTCCCAGATTAGGAGAGGGAAGGGCTTCTCCAGGGGGCAATTCAGGGCACGTTTGAGGAATGTATCCTTAAATCCCCATTAAATATAAACAGACACTAACTCCTTAATTGAATTAAGTATGCAGTATCTGGCAGTACCTCCTCCCACCACACATGCTCTTCCTGTCAAGGGCTTGTGTGAATTTATTTGCTGCTCATGTCTCTGACAAAGGAGAAATATTTAGAGCACTGGACTGGGAGCCAAGAGCCTGTGTTCCTGCCCCTAGGTCTGAGCTAAGAAAAATCATTTAGCTCAGTGATCCAGGAAAATGAATGCCCTACATTTTGGCAGTGAGGCTGGATAACCATTTCAAACACTGAGCTAATAGATTTTGGGCTCCTTGGTCACTGAGGAGCTTTGAGCAGGTTATGCTGCAGCTATCAGAGTGAGGTGGATTTTCTACACTGCATTTGAGGGAGGCCTTCCTAGGAAAAGGAAAGGAAAGGAAAAGTTCCAACAAAACCCCTCTATTTAGGGTCTTCTCTGAAGTCAAGCTCTCCCTGAAACTGTAAGGTTCAGAGGTGCTGACCGCAACACTGAATTCTTCAAACTTTCAGGATTTTTCACCTTAGTATCAAAGTGGTAAATTTTTCATCTTTGATTCACAAAGTAAAGGAAAAAAATTATTCCATGGAAAGAAAATGTGCTATTTGTCAATACCAATCAACTTTCAGAGCAAATTATTTAATTACAAATTAAAAAAAACAAACCCCAAAGAAAAGCCAGTCCTTCCCCAGATGCAAGAACATGTCAATTTGTTTCTAACTCACTTTGACTGGTGATATATCCTAAATGATCTCCAAAAGTCATTCAAGTATTTATAATGATGTTAGCTGAAATGAAGGCTTGGAAAGACTCTGGCTTTATGGAAAGAATTTGAAGACCATATGCAGGGATTGAGCTGTGCGACTCCCATTAAAAATCAGTAGGTTCCTGCAGGCTAAAATCCTTGAGAACTGACCTCTACCAACTTGAAGTTGTCTGTGTCATCACATTAAAAGTTGCATTGCTTATAAGTTAATGCTAAAACCCTCTGATGAGAACAAATAAGCTTAAAAATTACCAAGCCAGAATCCACCTTGCTTTTAGTGCTCTGGAAATACAAAGGCAGTTAATTGAAGTTCAGATGCTGCAAAATTCCTGAAAATAAAGTGCAGTCCATTTGAACTCCTGTCTGTTCTGGAGTGCAGAGACTTTTATCCTTTGGAAATTTTATTTCCAGCAACCTCAGCAGTTCTGAGGGGTGTCTCAGATTTAGCTGGGTGTGTATTCTGTTTACCATCTGTCAGAGCTGGGGCAGTTCTCTGCTGTCCTTGGGGCAGTTTTTTCTTTATCTCTCCCACAGCCAACCCTCCCTCCAGCAGATCTCTGCTGTCCATGGCCACTGAGTGTCCCTGCAGGGCTGATCCAATGCCAGCATCCCATGGGGAGATGCTCCGCCCAGGGGAGGAGCCAAGCATTCCTGCCTGGATCCAATCTGAGCCTGGCACAGCACAGCAGCCTTTGCCCCCTGCACTGCCAGAGGAGCAGCTTTCTGCTGCCCTGCATGGCCAGAGGGAGCCCAGGCCCATCTGCAGCAGCCCTGGAGCTGCAGAGGAAAACTCTGCAGTGGTTTGTTTTCTGTTTTTGTACTATTGCCTTTGTATTTTTATTTTTCCGACTAAAAACTGTTATTCCCATATCTTTGTCTGAGAGCCTCTTAATTTCAAAGCTGTAATAATTCAGAGGGAGGGGGGTTTACATTTTCCATTTCAGGGAAGGCTCCTGCCTTCCCTAGCAGACACCTGACTTTTCAAACCAAGACAAGGGGTCAAACAGAGCAAATGTGGGGGACACCTTGCCTTGGAAACTTGGAAGGGGATTGCCCAGGGGTGCTAGTCCAAACCTTTCTTTTCCCTACAGCCTCTTACAGGAAAGGTGACGTGGTGGAAAACAGCTGCGGCTCCCCATGCCTTGCCCTGCCTCACCTCACAGGTGAGGGCATGCTGGAACACTTGTTCATGTGCTGTAGCTCCCATCACTGTAAACAGGCTGAGCCATCCTTCAAAGGCTGTGTCTTTGGAGGTCTCAGGAAGGAAAACCAAGTAGCTGAGCAGCTCTGGGTATCACAACTGCAAATGTGAATTCCCTGGCCTGTGGCAGGAATAAAAGGCTCAGATACGTGTGCTTCAAATTCAGGAATGTTTTAGGAACCATCACCCTGCTGTGTTCATGTTCCCAGTGCAGTCCCTGCCTATAGGCAGGTCCCACTGCAAGCCTGGCTGAGCCCAGCTGGTCTTGGGTTTCTGTGGTTGAAATGACACCAAGGTGTTAAAGAGTCTTTTTTCCCAGCCCCAAGACCACAGAAGAAGTTGAGATTCGTTGGTTCTGCTTTTCAAAGTTGTTTGTTTTCTCTTATCTATTCCATTCTTTTTCTGACCTGCTGAGATCTGTCCAGCAGGTCAGGTTGTGGCACAGTCCCTGCCCTTGGGGTCGTGTTGGCTTTTTGTACTAAGAACTACATGTGCTTTATTTACAATAATTTTCCAACACCTATCACCTATGTTAGACAGTCTGTCTCTACTCTAAAGCAGTCCAGAAGTGTCACCATCACAGCAGAAAATGGAGGACAAGAAGAAGGACAAGAAGGACAGGACATGCTCAGATTCCTCCATCTTGAACCCCCATTCTAAATCCCCAAAATTCTACATTTTTATCCTGCGACAAATTCACTGTCATTCCACTCAAATTCTTGTGGCTTGTAAATCTTCACACAAAGTTGGTAATTGTTTCCATGGGCTAAGATTGAAGGCACAGGTGTTTGTGACTCTGTGCCAAGGTCTCTGAGCCCCCTGCCAGGATCTCAAATCACCCAGGGCAGCCAGAGCAATGTCCTGGGTCCCAACAAGCTGGTTCTGGGAGCTTAGAGCAGGTGAAGGACTCTGACAGTGAGTACAAGGCAGCTGAAAATGTCCTTCCCTGACAGCAGAGTCTGCCAACAGATCTCTGTCTGTAGAATTATCAGGGCACCCCCAATGAAGGGAATGACTGGCATCTGATTCCAAGGCTTTGGAATGCTGAACACTCACTTTATTAAAACTATTTTACATCATAAATATAGTAAAGAGAGATACTATCCTATACTATATCATCCTTACTACTAAGTGAAAAACTCGTGACTGTCTGCAGGCCTACAGTCCACACAGCTTGGACCTGATAGGCTAATTAACATAAACAATCTCCACCAGAATCCAATTACCAAATTCCTTCAGGTAAACAACCTTCACAACACATTCCACATGTGCAAAGCACCAGGAGCAGCAAGCAGAAATAAAAATTGTTTTCCCTCTGTGCTTCTCTAGGAAAAAACCTGAGAAAGAGGATGATGTGTCTCTCTGTTCAGAGATTGTGAATGCCACATCTGTCAGCTCCAAGTGCTGCAGTGTGCTGCCCCATGTATCCAACCGTTGATTTAGGAAAGGGAAGCTCAAAGATGTCCTAAAACAAGCCTGGCTCAGCAAGGAGCAAGAAGCAAAGAGAATTCTGGGGTCACCTACCACTGACATCTCAGTGGCAGACATCCTGCCTGAGCCACCTGAGGAGAGACATCCTCCCCAGTCAATGGGTGATTCATGCCGTCAGTCATGTGTTCTGGGAGGGGAATGAGTCACACTCTGAGCCTGCCAAGCTCTCCCAAGGGAGCCTGGAAGCATGATTTTCAGAGCAGTGGAATTATTTAGGCTAGGGCTGAGCTCTGGTTATCACAGTTACTGTTTCATCTACAAATCAAAACTGAGTAGCACTAATACAAAGCATCCCACTGACATCAGCAAAAGCAGCAAAACTACTGATTTCCACTCAGCACATGTCAGGCGGGATTGGACCTTGCAGCTCAGACTGGGATCCTTCCACAGAAACCACTAGCTCCCCCTTTGATGTGTGCTTATCTCCTGCTCTGTGCTGCAGAAGGAAAGGGAATCACCCCTGTTTGCATGTTGAGGTATTTGCCTTGCTAATGAAGATGGTGCATATTCACTTTTGATCTGCAGAGAAATGGAAAGTGAAGAATTAAAGCAGATTCCCCCTCCACTAATATTGTCACTGAACATCACCAAGCTGTCTCCTGGCTGTGATCTCTGTGCCTGCTGCTGCCATGGAAGCTGGTGCCAGTTAAAAACAGCTCAGGCTGCTTGGCCCAAGGGATGCCTTGAGTTGTGAATCCCCCAGTGCAGCACTGCCCTGCCTGGGCTTGATGAAAATATTGCTGAGTGCCCAGAACAGAGAAAAAAAAAAAAACAAAAAACCAAAAAAAAGCCCAGCATGTTTAAATCAACAGCTTCAGTGTTTGCTGTAAAACTGGATCTCAGTCAAAGGCAGATATTAGGAAAAACCTGGCACATGCATCATCCCTTCCCTTCAGTCCTATCCCATCCTCTCGGTGGGTTTGGGCCTGTGAGGTGGAAACAAAGTGTTGCTTGGCCAGCTCTCAGGTGGTCTGTACCCAGCACAGGCTGGTGGGTGACTGTGAGGGTCAGGGTCATTCAAGGGATAAATAGCATGGACTGGATACAGGGGAGCTCCTAAAAATCCCATCTCCCTTCAATGCAGCATCTCCTTCTGCATCTCCTTCATCTCTCCCAAATTGCAGAATAATATCACATAGAGCAGCAGAAATTGCTGTTGTTCCCTGGAACAGAAGAGATCAAATCCTTGGCCCACTGAATTTCCTGGCTAAACTCACAAAAAGCAGACTGTGACCCTAAAAACATTGAGGTCTGACATAAAGCATGTTAGTAGAAAAGTTTCCGTGGCAGCATGAACGGAGTGTACATCTGGGCCCTTGATCTGGGCCAAACCAAAGAGAAAGTGTGGATAAAAGAGGGTAAAGCCACAGAGGGACCCAGTGTTTGACAGAGCCACTGAAACAGGGCTGGAGGACACACACAGGGTTCACAGGGTCACTGGGGGCTGTAAATAGGTGTGTTGAACTCTGGGGTTTTGGTGTCTGTCACCTCTTCAGGCCAAGCTCTCCATCCTGTTCCCTACAGGAAACCATCCCTGGCCAGCCCCGTCCTGCTGTGCACATACATCCTCCCTCTGCAGTCAAACTCCTTTTATTGACTCCATCTGCAACGTGTGAAGGTCATTGCCTCACTTCACACGTCTCAGCAGGGCTGTATTTCCACATTTAGCCACTTCAGTTTGTCAATATTAACATCTGTGACTATTTAACACCTGCCACTGCTCCCAGGCAGGCAGGTTCAGCCCCCAGCCCCAGCCTGGCACCGGCTCTGCAGGGCAGGGCCCCTTCCTTACAATGGATATTTCTGCCCCCAGCGAGGGGGAGAGAAATGATGAGGAGGACTCCATCTCATCAGAAGGCTAATTAATTACTTTATTATACTATATTATTGTATCTCGGATTTCTGTGGTTGAGATGACCCCGAGGTATTCGAAAGAAGTTGTTGAGATTCCTCAGTTCTCCTTTTCAAGGTTGTTTATTTTCTCTGATCTGTTCCATTCTTTCTCTGACCTGCTGAGATCTGTCCAGCAGCTCGGGTTGTGGCACAGTCCCTGCCCTTGGGGTGCTGTTGGCTTTTTATACTAAGAACTGTGTGTGCTTTATTTACAATAATTTTCCAACACCAATCACCTATGTTAGACAGTCTGTCTTTACTCTAAACCAGTCCAGAAGTGTCACCATCACAGCAGAAAATGGAGGACAAGAAGAAGGACAAGAAGGACAGGACATGTCCAGATTCCTCCATCTTGCCTCTTGAACCCCCATTCTAAAACCCCAAAATTTTACTTTTTCATCCTGTGACAAATTCCCTATCATTCTACTCAAACTCTTGTGGTTTGTAACTCTTCACACAAAGTTGGTAATTGTTTCCATGGGCTAAAATCAAAGGCACAGGTGTTTGTGACTCTGTGCCAGGGTCTCTGAGCCCCCTGCCAGGGTCTCAAATCCCCAGGGCAGCCAGAGCAATGTCCTGGGTCCTAAAAATTCTGTATTACATTACATCTAAACTGACTCTGCCAAGCAGTCAACTGCACTCCACTGCACTCATCTCGTGACTGTCAGCTGACAGTCCCAACACATACACACACACCTGGCCCTGACAGGCCAAGGGAACAAAACACCATCATTCTGGGTAAACAATCTCCATATTGCATTCTACTTTGGCACAAACACAGGCACAGCAAATGAGATAAGAATTGTTTTTCCTTTCTCTGAGGTTCAGAGAATGTGAATCTCAGAAGTATTCTTGGGAAATCGTGCCTTGCTTTTCTCTGTAAAGTTCTGCAGGAAATCCTGGTCTCCAGCATTCCTTATTGCCCCACATCTGCTCCCCAAGCTCCTGGCCCCAAGAGGCAGAGCCCCAGTGCCTCATGTAGTGACCAGCAGTGATGGCTCAGCCAGAGCCCCAGTCCCATGGCATGTGCCCAGTCCAGAGCTGACTCTGAGCTTAGTCAGCAGAGAACAGAGCAGGCTTGGGACTAAGGCTGGTGCTGGCCACTGAACACGGCTTTGGCAGACAAACTGTAACTTCAGGCATTACTTGGACACTGCTGACATGGCCCAACAAAGCCTCTTGCATTAACACAGGACAGCTGGAATGTCAGATAAAGTAAGAACTGGCTCCAGAGCAAACTGAGATGGTGCAATCCCACTGGAATCAGCTTTCATTTCCACCTGCCTGTGCATTTCCTGCTGTGACTGGGAGCAGAAATGCCCACAGAGGAGCTGCTGGAGAGGTGTCTCATGGTTCTGCAGGCTGAGAAGTCCTGAGAAACACTGACATGCAAAGGAAGGCAGAACTAAACTGAATCATTTTGTTCAAAGCTCATCTGCCACTGTAGATCCCTGACTGCAGTCATGATGGTGGCATCTCTGGTAGCCAGGACAAAACCACAAAAACCAGAGTAAACAATACTGAGCAGATGCAGCTGTTTCCAAAATCCCTCTGGGACCAGCAGGGAAAATTCAGTCTCTTTGCTTTTGGGTTTCTTGTGCTGAAAAGGGCTCTTCATCTCTGCCTTCCCTTGAACTATGTGGGATTTCATTTTCTCATGAGTCATGTGTCTCATGGAAGCAGTGTCCAACTGGGACATCATTACAAAGCTTCAAAACATTGCTTTTGTAGCAATTTCCCAGTAGAATAAAATTCACAAACTTCTATTTAATTAATAGTGTGGACAATTACTTACAGATTCTCCAAACCATGGCAACAAGCCAGCACCAATGTCTTTAAAAGAGGTTTCAAGTATCAGTTTTCCACCTCTAAAATTCCCTCCCTCCTTTGACAAGACAAATGTAATTACTGTTTATTTGCTTTACTTCAGGTAAAAATCCAGCAGTTTCCTATCCTCTCAAACAGCTGCCTTGAAATTCCACTGTTTGTTTAAAATCTGATTAATTGTTAGAAGTTTTATGTCTATTCAGCTGTGCCTGGCTTGTGGGAATTTTACAGACTCCTAATTCTATGCAGACAATATCCACTTCAAACAGGAGTGACTGATCACCCTAAGAAACCAAGACAGTGCTTGTGGTTCTTCTCAGCTCCTAAAGAGGATGAGAAAGAAACTGGAAAGAGAAAAATGAGACAAAAATAAAAATAAAATAATGGAAAGAGAGAAGGAGGAGGGAATGGAAGGGAAGGGGAAGGGGAAGGGAAGGGGAAGGGGAAGGGGAAGGGGAAGGGGAAGGGGAAGGGGAAGGGGAAGGGGAAGGGGAAGGGGAAGGGGAAGGGGAAGGGGAAGGGGAAGGGGAAGGGGAAGGGGAAGGGGAAGGGGAAGGGGAAGGGGAAGGGGAAGGGGAAGGGGAAGGGGAAGGATCCCCCCCTCTGTACAGCAGTGGAAGCTGCAGCACAGCCAGCTACAGCTAATGTGAAGAAGGTGAATCAAGATCAGCTTTTCAAGATCAGCAATTTCAAGATGAGCTTGGCAGGCTGATCTTGAAAGAAGCAGAATTTCAGCTCTCCTAAATGCCTTCTATTCCTCTGCATCTTCCAGTGTCTCCTGTTACATCAGGGCCTTTCACAAAACACAATATTGCCTCTGCTTTCTGCAGGAGCATCAAGGCTTCTCCATCTATGAGTTTATCATGCACTTCCTTTCCTTGCTCAGGGATGCCAGAGGGTCTCAGCTGTCCCACAGCCCAGGGAAGCATGAGTGACACCCTCACAGTCCTGTGTTTCCATCAGGAAGGTTCCTCAGCTGTGTCCCAGGGCCTGAGGGAACAAGTGGGGCCTTGATTCAGAAATCTGAATGCTTGAAGTGTAAAACACTGGAACAAGAAGCATTATTACTGGCTACTATGAGGAACAGGTTAGTAATTTTAAAGACCAAATAAGATTCTCCAAGAATCACACCTACAATGCTTCAAGTGATGGCTAGAGCCCTAAAAAACTGAAGATGGAACAGGAAGGTTTTCACCAAATAACTGAATAATATAGAGACAAAAGAATTTCAAACTGTCAGTATGGTGAAGTTCAACACTGAAGAAAAAAAAAATAAAATAAGAAAAATACTACTTTGGTAGTTCTTGCACAGATTTTCCGAGGACTGGGAACATATGAAATAAAATCTGGCTTTCAGCATCTTCCTCTGCCTATTTCCCCTCACCTTGCTACAGCCTTCTGTTCTTGCTGGTAAATGTAAAAGAACAAATGTTTGAAAGATTTTCTCTAGAAACAGAGAAACATGAATTGGTACACAAATATGGCGATATCTTTGCAAAGATCTTCTAGAGTTTAACAATTCCTCTGTTCAGATTCCCTCCAAGTGGCCAGTTACCAGTTCCTACACCATCAAATATCCTCAAAAGGATGAGCAGCAGCAGGTTTTTGACAGACCACTCTCACTCACCCACCAGAAAACATGAAGCAATATGTGAGAAATGAAGTCAGATAAGCTTCCAGGCCAGCAAATATTTCAGATTCTACCTTGGAAGCAAACTCACTCCCACAGCAGCAGTAGCAGGTTTCAGACCACTGGGTATCTGCCTTTTAATCAAAGATTTCACCTCTTGTCTGGTAGAGCTGTCTTTTGACACTACTGACAAACAAGAGAGAGCACCTAAATACAAATGTCAAAACCAGTGATTAAAAGAAGGAGGAAAATCTTCAGAAGGAGATATCACAGCTGATGTTGAACTTGTCCTGACAGCAGCCCCAGCATCTCCCAGATGTCTTCCAAAAGAAGAGAGATGAAAAGGGAGAGAGTTTACAAGAGTCTAGGGGGTGATGGCATCAACTTTGAGCCAATTTTACCAGCCTGTGACAACTGACAAGGCTGTCCCAGGGCAGAGAAACCACTTCTGAAACCATGATAACACTCCAGTCTTCAAGGTAACCCAGAAAGAAACACCCTCCACAAGGCAAAAAGCCCCCCATATTACAGGTATAATAAATTTCATAATGGAATGGTCTGGATAAGACAGTTCCAGTCCCAGTGGAAGGCTAATGAGTAAAAAACAACCCAAACATTTAGTCTTGCTGCAGTTTTGACACCTTAGAGGAAGGTAAAAGCAGATTTTGTTTTCCTGGAAGGGATCGTTCCTGTGGGCTTCTCCAGATATATTGGTGTATCAGAGGTGTCACTTGCAAGACAGAATGTTCATTGAGTCCTCATTTCTGCTAGCTGCCCTCTCTTTACCTCCAAACTATTCCCAGCAGACTTTGATTTCCAGCACAGTCCTAATAGTTCATTTCACTCCAGAACATTGCAGAGACCTCACAGCACTTTACAAAGAATTGTGCAAGAAATCAGCAGAGCCTTAATCCTGGCACAAACATCTCCAACAGGATCACAGCTAGGGAGATGACCAGGAATGTGTGTGTGGCACAGACAGATGCACCCAATCCTATTGTAAATGGATTGGGGGCCACTGATGAAGGCAGGAATGATGAGGAGGACTCCATCTTATCAGAAGGCTAATTTATTACTTTATGATATTATATTAAAGAATTCTATAATATACTAAAGAATACAGGAAGGATATTTACTGAATGTTAAAAAGATAATAATGAAAACTCCTGACTCTTTCCAGAGTCCCCACACAGCTTGGCCCTGATTGGCCAAAGAGTGAAAACAACTCACAGCAGAATGCAATGGAACAATCACCTGTGGGTGAACAATCTCCAAACACATTCCACATGAGCACAGCACAGGAGAAGCAAATGAGACAAGAATTGTTTTCCTTTTCTCTGAGGCTTCTCAGCTTCCCAGGAGAAAAATCCTGGGCAAAGGAATTTTTTTTCAGAGAATGTGAATGTCACACAATCCCACCAGAAGAAGTGCAAAAGGAAGAAATGTTCATCAGCACCAAAACATTGACCTGTCTGAGCCAGGAGCTGTGGCTTGTGATGGTCACAAAAGTGCCTGGATTTTGCAGTGGTTTGGGGTCTGATGGAGGGAGATATTCTCACACTGGTGGAGCAAGGAGGTGACTTTGGAGGGATTCATCCTGAATAATAAGATTCAACTTTAGTATTCCCAACATGCAACAAGAAGTGTATCAGAGTTTCCTGAGTAGGACATGGAAACAAGGAAATTAACTTTCATCATCTGTTATCTTCTATAAAAGAGGGAATAGAAGATGTGGAGTGACTACAGAAATACTTGCTCTTCCCAAGCACCAGATATCTTGTGCTGACAGGGGTGATCTTGGCAAAGGGAGAAAAATGGGGAAGATACTGGATGGAAATTTCATGGATGGATAATTTTTCTGCTTTAGCTTTTAATGTGTCCCTGCCTCTTGTTTTCAGCTAGCAAAGGAATTCACTTGGACATCCAAGAGGGAGAGCAGACACTTCCATCTGGAGAACATGCCAGCCTAAAATGGACATAAGAAATCTTAACCTAAACTTTTCTAAATGCCCAGTGATTTCAAATTAGTGATGAATTTTGAGGTTAAAAAGGCATCTTTGATAGATGCTCAGTGTAGTCATCTAAAATCAAACCACATCAAAGTGTAAGCATGACAAGTCATCAGAGGTAAAAATAAGACCCCTGGTTCTGATCACTGCACAGCCACCCTGCAGAAAATTCTGCATTTCACCTATTGCCCAGACACACAGAGAAACAGGACAGCCATTAAACTTGCAGTGAGCAGAATTTGCACGGGCTTTGCCAAAAGCATGTCATGAATTAGTAATCCACAGCAGAAATCAGAGCACTCGCATTCCCTGAGAGATGAAAGAATGGCTGAAAGTTGTGGCAAAATGCCTTCCTACTTCAAAATGCTCTGCAGCAGGGAAAAAAGGACAAAAAGAATATGGACAAATTTTCCTGAGCAGTGTGTTCCCTTTGATCAGCTGTGTGAGGCAGTAAATCCTGTATGCACAAGTACATGGGCACTAATTGAATCAGCTGTGTGCTTTAATAATTGCCATTGACTGCAGAGGCTTTCAGTGGGTATTTTCTCAGGACCCCTTTCCTCAGCATATCCCTTACATTTCTTGTCTTATTTACTCACATTTCAATTTTAAATCCTGCCATTGGTAACATGACAGCAGTGCTTTCATGAGCCTGCCTGGGCCCAGGGAAGGCTGTCAGAGTGAACAGGCTGATCCCAGGGAAAGGGAGGCTGATTAAAAACCTCATTGTGTCAGCCAGGCAATCAGCTGTTCATTATCCTATGACACATGACTACTGAAATGAAACATTCACATATTTTAAACTTGAGAGATTTGTACTTTAATATAATTATTTTTGAAAGATTCTTCATCAGAAAGGTTAATAAGAGCAATATAGGTTAATAACAGCACTAAGGCAGCTGACATAATCAGATAATTGACCTTATTGATATGTTAAGTGCCCTATGCTTCACCTTGGGATGTGTGACTGCTCTCCACAGTCAATTATCTTATAATGATGCCTGCTTCTTAAGGTCTTATTGCCTGAATATTGGACTTCATCCAAGGTTTTTGGTGCATCCCCCTTCCCTCTCCTGCAGGATTTCTGCTCCACTTTCATCTAAGAAATGTGCTAACATATTACAGGCACTTTTCATAAATACACTGATTCAGAGTCTCATCAGTGGCTTATAAATTCAGTTTCCTCCAGCAAGACTGGAGTGATTCCTGATGTCTCCCTGCAGCAGGAATGGCTTTTCCCAGGCGTGGGGTGCCTGCAGTGCTGCTGGGGCTCCTGCCCATCCCAGCAGAGAGGGGCAGCTCGCCAGTGGGGCACAGAAGGAGGACATGTGGTGTGGGAGCCTTGCTCAGAAACCCTCCTGGGATTCCTCCCTGGAACAAGGCTGTTTGCTGAGGCTGCTCTGCAGATTCAAAATGACCCCATTGCTTTTATACAACACCAAGAATAAGGAAAAAGCTGTATCTGCCTGAAAAGCAACAGCAATTCCCCCACCCTGATTTTTCCTGCCAGGCAGGTGTTGTGGCTCTGCTCAAACATCTCATTCCCACACTGACTGTGTGTGCCTGCTCCAGATTGTGCTGAAATGCCCAAATCCAGCACAGCCCTGGGTGGGAGTGGGGCTGGTTGGTGGAGCAGGGGGAGCCTGTGCTGGCTCTGCAGGGCAGTGTGGGTCTGGCTGTCACCCCCAGCCAGGAGCACTGTGCTGGCTGCTGCTGGTACTGCCACCTGTCACAGCACATGCCACAATACACAGAGCATCATTGTCGGATTAAGCCCTTTTCCGACCCAGAGATGGGGCAACTGAGAGGTGTTTGAAAAACTTTTATTCCATTTCCAGTCTCATGTGAAGGGTGAGACAATACAGATGTTATAATTCATGTCATAACAAGCACAAGCCAACTATTTCCTAATTACAATACACTATAAACATTTCTTGGCCTATCAGCTTTAGCCACACCATACTATAAATGCCTTAAGGCTAATTATCTAAAATAACCCCTGGTGGGTCCCACTACAATGCATCTTTCATAGTTCTATTTCTCCAAAGTATCCAGTCTTATTTGCAAGGCAATCCTTTGAAACTTGCTCCCCACACATCACCACACAATTTCAGAAAGCTTCAACCCATACAGAGTGTCACCACACCACTTCAGAAGGCTGCAAGCATCTGTCCTTCTTATTCTTTAGCCCAGCCTTTTACACCCCTCATGTTCATGCACTGCACTGTGTGCCCTCTGTTCCCTGTGTGATTGCTCAGCACACCTGGGCACTCTCATTGCTGTCAGTGCTGCTCACCTGCTGCTCACAGCTGGACCCACTGGGGATGAGGCTGGGCCACAGCTCCATCCCAGTGACCCCAAACTGTGCCTACAACACAGCCCCATCCCAGTGACCCCAAACTGTGCCTACAGCACAGCACCATTCCAATTAACACAAACTGTGTGCTTCACACAGCCCCATCCCAGTGACCCCAAACTGTGCCTACAGCACAGCCCCACTCCAAATTAACACAAACTGTGTGCCTACAACACAGCCCCATTCCAATCACCACAAACTGTGTGCCTACAGCCAACTGCCCTTGTTGATGGCAAGGAGAAGCAAGAGGGGTGAGCTGGGCATGAGCTGCTGCACAAAGATGTGTGTGTAACCCCCACTGCCTCTCCAGGGCAGGTCCTCCTGCTTCTGAAGCAAGGAAATCACTGAGGGCCTGCCAGTGGCAAAAGAGCTTGTGATAGATGAATAATGGCATGGTTGACTCTCTCAATTAAAAGGCAAATATCATGTATACATGTCAGGAGCAGTTTTATAGATTTATAGTTGTGTTTTACCCCCTTGTGTTGTTCTCAGGGGTGCCCTGGGTTTGGGACATTTGGGAGGGTCACTCGTTCCTGTGGCAGCCCCTGAGCTCCAATCAAGGTGTCAGGCAGGGATCTCCAGCACTGGGCAGGGAAGGAGGAGTCCATGGACAGAACTCTGGGAGGGGCCAAAGGGTTAAAAGGTGAAACCTCCATGGTGTGGGTGAGCACATGGTGGGAAACATCCTCTGCTCCTAGTGCTGAAATATTTTCTCTATTCAGTCATCTATTGTATTTTTGATAAGGTTTTAATAAACCTTTTAAATGTTTTGGAAGTGAGTATCATTTCTCACAGGATCATTAGAAGGGGCCAGTCCAGAGCTGCTTCTGGGTCTTCCAGCTGGCTCCCCTGCCCAGCTCCTGCTTTAGAAATCCTTCCTTAACCTCACTGTGCTCATGCCCACACAAATGCTGCTTTTATCTCAAGGGTGGCAAAATTAAGTCACAACATACCAGAGAGTCATAAAATTTTGCATATATTTGGGGTTCTTTTTCCTTGAAGCAAAGTGTGTGTGATGGTGTTCACAGGGGTCTCAGGTTGAGGGAAGAGACGAGGATCTGACTCCATGTTTCAGAAGGCTTGATTTATTATTTTATGATATATATTACATTAATACTATACTAAAAGAATAGAAGAAAGGATTTCATCAGAAGGCTAGCTAAGAATAGAATACCAAAGAATGATAAAAAAGGCTTGTGGCTCAGATTCTCTGTCCAAGCCAGCTCACTTTGATTGGCCATTAATTACAAACAACCAACATGGGCCAATCACAGATGCACCTGTTGCATTCCACAGCAGCAGATAATCATTGTTTACATTTTGTTCCTGAGGCCTGTCAGCTTCTCAGGAGGAAAAATCCTGAAGAAAGGATTTTCCATAAAAGATGTCTGCGACAAGTGGGCATCAGTGGGCAGGAAGATTTTTGGAGGTGAAACAGGAAGGCCTGATCTTGGAGCTCCTGGTGTCTGAACAGTGTCTGTGATCCTGGCTCTGCCTTGTGCCTTCATTCCCCCTCTCTATCTGCCCCCTCATCTCCTTTACCAGCCTGGGCACGCTCTAAAACCTTTCATTCCCTCAACAATGAATATTCTTATCATCTAATGGGCTTAAAATTGGGATGAAATTCAGCTGAAAGGCATTGGGTAATTTTGTGCGAGGCTGGGTCTGAATCGCCGCTTCAGAGCAATGTGGAGAGAGAGATTTACTCTGAACCACTGGGAAAATGAGGGTTTTGGGGAAGCCATTATTTCCCAGGCATTTTTCAGTTCTTCCCCAGCAGGCCTTTGAAGCACTCTGCAGTGTTTTAACCTCTTACTGATGGAAATGGCAGGCCAGCCTAGTGCTGCCCTGCAGTTTAACAAATGCTGCAATGGAATGGCTTGGTAGCCTCTCAGGCAGGACCCTCCAGCAGCAATCTGTTGTGCTCCAGGCTTCTCACAGACTTCAGAAATGAAGGATTGCTCTGCACTATTTATTAGTAAACCTGTTCTCTGCAGTTCTACCTGGTGGGACTGCTCTGATCATCGTAATTCAAGAAATAAAATTTCATCTGTGTGAGCTGGTATCAGTTAATAATTTAACAGGGATATCTTTACAGCAGCTTCAGCCCAGTAGTGCAATTAAGTTGCACAGGCAGGGTAACTTCCATAATCTCAGGCACTTTGAAAGCTTTGGGGATGGACTTGCTGAAATAAAATTGCCTCATCCTGGCACCAGTGCCTTCAGAAAGACAATTCAGGGCTGTAGGTACCTCCATGAGACAAAGAATAAAAACACAAAAGGTGGATCAGGCCAGAGCAAACCACACCAGCCTGGGAAATGCTAAAATAATTTCCAACTAGATTTCTGCCTGACAATCTGCTGCCTGCAGGGCAGTGGACACTGCCATTAGATCTGAAACCACTCCAGCCATCAAGGTCCCCGTAGTTCCCTTCCAAAACTGGCTTTTCATTTTCAGGGACAGAGGACAGATGGTCAGCTTTAGCTTGGCACTGTCCCTCTTACCTTTGCTTTTCCTTTCATTCATTTTTAATCTACCACCCTTAATACCCCACACTGGGAATGTCTGGGAAAATGGAGATGTCTGTGATTAAAGCAATGAGGAAGAAGGGAGCCAACAGGATGCTTTAAGTGCTTTCCAGCTCATATGGAACATATAACACCAGGTGATCACATCTGGTCTAGGCAGAGGACTCATGATGGCAGGAGAGGTTACACTTGTGCAATATGCTTTAGAATTTGCAGAAAAAGACACCACACACTAACAGACATCCACATTTTCAGCCCTCTCCAGTGACCAGGATTTACAGTCCTTCCCATAACATTATCTATTAGTAGCCACAAAGCACCCAAGCAGAACTAATGGGTTTAAAGCAACCAAGAAAAAATACCAGCTCAGAGGAGCAACTTTTTTCCTGATCTATCCAGAAAAGGGAGATGGGCCCTGTTAAACACATCACCCCAGTGACACACAGAGGGACTCACCTGGCCAAACCAGGTTTCAGGGCAAACTTGTTCCCTTGACAAGTAAAAATATTAAGTGAAAATATCCTGCTGCTGTAGCTCTGCTCTGAACAGGATCCTCAGGAGCCAACAACCTCTGTAGTGTGTGCTGGGCACTGAGGCAGGGGTGTGAGTGTTTGGCACTGTTTGAAACCACTCACATCACCGCTGGGGATGTGGATTTGGCCAGAAAAAGTTAGTGCCCAGCAACTCCATAATAACCTCCAGTGGCTGTTGTGCACAGACACAGAGGGAGAATCCCTGACAGTTCAGGCTGGGGAGAGAGAGCAAATAGAGACAGTCTGCCCTCCTTTTATGAACACAAGGTTGCTGTACCCCTTTGCATATGAACTGCATACCCATGTGTGGCATTCACATCCTCTGGAAAAATCCCTTTGCCCAGGATTTCTCTCCTGGGAAACTGAGAAGCCTCAGAGAAAAGGAAAACAATTCTTATCCCATTTGCTTCTTCTGTGCTGTGCTCATGTGGAATGTGTTTGGAGATTGTTTACCACAGGTGATTGTTCCATTGCATTCTGCTGTGAGTTGTTTTCACTCTTTGGCCAATCAGGGCCAAGCTGTGTTGGGACTCTGGAGAGAGTCAGGAGTTTTCATTATTATCTTTTTAGCATTCTGTAAGTATCCTTTCTGTATTCTTTAGTATAGTATAGTATAGTATAGTATTCTTTAATATAATATAGTATTATAAAGTAATAAATTAGCCTTCTGAGAAAATGGAGTCAGATTCAGCATTCCTGCAAATACAATACCCATGCATGTTCATAACCTTTGCATATAAGCTGCAAGGTAATTAAGAACCTGATTGACTTTTTAGACACTGAAGGTAAGTATTTTGAAGAGCTCAGGGGTTGGGTGTGCTGTAATGAATTAAATTGATAGGTGCTCCCAGCAAACCCAGACACTGCCAGTGAGCGGCTGTGGGGCTCCTCTGCCCCAGGGCAAGTCCATCTGCAGAAGGATGGGATGTGCAAGATGGCTTTGTTGTTGTCACTCTGTCCCTGCTGATGCTCATGCTGGGTGCTGAGCAGAAACAGGCTGGGGCCACTCTGAATAGCACTGAAAACCCCATCTTTTCTCTTCGGAACAGCCAAACTAAGACAGCTCATGCTGTTTCAAACACCAACAGTATTGCTGAGCTTGCAGGAAGTACTGGCAAGCTCCAGCAAAATCCCTGGGACTGTCTGGAGCTCACAAAGGGGAAAACCTTAGTAAAGCAGAGACTTTTATTCCACACAATCTATTCCTCTGGTGAGGTGGAGCTTCTAGAGAAATCATGACCATGGAAAGCCAGTGAGCAACAGATCACTCACAAGGAGAAGAGTGGAATAATATCCTGATCTAAATTATTTGTACATTGTCCCCCCCAAAAAAGAGCCTCCAAGATGAGCTAAACCCTAATCAGACACAAAGGAAACCTGTGAAAATCCTAATCCATGCACAACACCACATCAGACACCAGAGAATCAAAAGTCAGGGCATAAATCCCTGAGGAGCAGCTTCAGCATTTCCCCTGCTGCTTATGTGTTGGGTTCAGAGCAGTGAGAATCTTTTGAGCAAGGACTTCCACCTGCCTGTTTCACTGCATCAACTACCAGGACATTTGTGACAGCATCCAAATAATACATAGCAGTGATTAATAAATAATCCATGAAACACAAACTCTGCACTGAATCAATTTCCTGTCCCAAAGCTCTACAGCAAAGCCAACACTTGCAACTGCATTACAGAAAATATATTATTTGTACAAAAGTTGAAAAATACTGTTGTCATAATTAGATTTTCCATTAGGCTTGTGTGGCATAATTAAAAGTGTAATTTCTCTGTAAGCACATAGCAGTGCTCTAGGAAAAGGGTGTCAGAACTTATTAAGGGCATATACAGGTACTTTAACAAACCACATAAATTGATTAAGTACTAAACTAGGCTATGGAGTCTAATTGTTTTGAACAAATACCTACTTGCTGCCTGTGAAAGGACACATTGCCTTGCCTGTTGGAAAATGCAATTTATTCCAACAACTAATTTTACCCATCAGTAATGCCATTCTCGGCTCCAGGTACCCAAATGTGTCCTGTGGACACCACAGAAGCCTCTTGCAGATAGCAAAAGTACCTTGAGAAGTCAGATGAAAGTAAGAGCTTGACAGGTTTGTGCCCTGTCCCCCTGCAGCTCCAGATGATCCATGGAGCCCCTTTGGGACTAATTTGCCCTCAGCAGACTGCAATAACTTCTCCTGCCTTTGCAACGTCCTGGCTAAGTCCCTGTGTAAATTTCCCACTGAGATTTGGATGGAGGACACAGGAGTTGGGTCAGATGAGCCTCTCTGAAATCCACACCTGCTATTATTAGCCAGATTGGGCATGTTTTTACTCAAGCAGGCAGTTGTGGTTTGTGTGAGTCCAAGATTTAGTGATCTGCTTTTCACAGGCACGTGACACCCTCAAATCCTTAAAAAGCCTTGGAGGAGCCTCTGAGGAAAACCCTATGGGTTTGTATTTCCAGGAAGGAATTCTGCATTCTCTGGGAACTCCTAAAGCAGCAGCACTGGAACAATGAGCTGTGCAGCCCCTCAGGAGGGCTCACCCAGCTCCCACTGACTGGCTGCCACCACAGCAGCCCAGTTCTGGCATGGGGACAGGCAGGGGCTGGCACCTGATGCAGCTGCAAGGATACATCCATTGTTGTATTTGCAGGAACCCCCATGGCAGGGAGGAATGATGCATCTGACTCCATGTTCTCAGAAGGTTAATTTATTACTTTATTATATTATATTTTATTAAAGAATACTTTACTATGCTAAAGAATACAGAAAGGATATTTACAGAATGCTAAAAAGATAATAATGAAAACTCCTGACTCTCTACCGAGTCCTGACACAGCTTGGCCCTGATTGGCCAAAGAGTGAAAACAACTCCCAGCAGAATCCAATGGAACAATCACCTGTGGGTAAACAATCTCCAAACACATTCCACATGAGCACAATACAGGAGAAGCAAATGAGATAAGAATTGTTTTCCTTTTCTCTGAGGCTTCTCAGTTTCCCTGGAGAAAAATCCTGGGCAAAGGGATTTTTCCAGAGGATGTGAATGCCACAATCCACCTGTCCTGTGCTGTCCCAGCAGAACTTGAGGAGCTGGAGGAGAGAGCAGGGCTTCCCAACATGAACTTTAAAAAAGGAAAAAGGACCTGTCAGTCTGGGAAGGTTTGAACCAATAAACCTCATTTCCCCAGTATACTGATTTCCTACTGTTGTGCTTGCATAAAGTCATCTTACCTTTTGCTGCTAATAAATGGGAAGACAATCTGACCCAGCCTGTTCATTGACAAGCTCTGCAAAAGAAACCTCAGGACTATTTTATTCCTCCCACATTAGGAACGTACAGAACATACAGAGAAACTTACCATCACATAATAATCCCCATTATGCAAAGCAAAGCTGACAAAATTTCCATCATTACATCCCTGACAAGTACTCAGAACTGCGGGGGCTTGCAGGCTTTCTTCTGAAAGAAAAAAGACCTGCAAAGTAGTTTTAATGTCTTAAATATGGAGTAGGAACTTCATCCTCTCTCTATTCACAAACACCTTAAATACATCTCCTTCCTTCACAGCTCGTTAATCCCTACTCCTCTGCACTTCAGACATTTAAATTCTTTCCACAGATCTAACACAGGAGAGGTGTTTATATCATGTTTAATCAGCACTCACCAGCTCTGAACACCCTTCATGACCTTTTCAGTTACTGAGTGACCAAAGATCATTATGGGATCAACCAAGTGAGGACCTTGTGGGAGCCTAAAGCCCTTGTGCCATTACCAAACCACAATCCTGACACATTTCTCCTGGTTTTGCATCCAAAAATGCCCATCAAATGGTTCCATTAACATCAAAACACTGATTAAAATCCTGAACCTGAAGGATAAGCAGTGAATTAGCAGCTTTGCTCAGTTTGATGCTGTTTTAGGGTGCAGATTGGATCCAGTGCCTCTCTGGTTGGAGGCTCCAGAGGTGCCAGCCCTGACCCCAAATGACACTGAGGTGATGTGCTCTGCTCACTGGTGTGGGCTGCACACACAGAGTGACATTCCAGGGCCATCTCATCCTCCTCACTGGAATACCAACACAAGGAAAAACCCAGAGAGGTATGAGGAGAGAGCGTGTGGGGCTCACAGGCACAGCACCCACTGGCTAGTTTGCCTTCTATGAGAAAAAACTGCTCACTTTTAAAATTATAAAGTTTATTAAACCGTAACAAAAAATACAACAAAAGGATTAAATAAGGAAAAATTCTGTGCTGGGAGCCCCTGTGACTATCAGCCACATGTTGGTGTTCAAAATGGATGTTCCACCTTTTTTACCCTTAGCCCCTCCTAGAGTCCTGTCAGTGACCCCTTCCCTGCCATCCAGGGGTGCAGATCACTTTCTTACACCTCGATTTGGGCTCAGCTGCTGCCACAGTAACAACCCAACCCTCCCAAATGCCCCTGTGTGCCCAAGGCCATCCCATGATAACAATCAATGCAAGGGGGAGGACACATTGCAGTGACACAACTGTGCATCTACAGAGCTTCTCTTAGCACACACACAATGTTCACCCTTCACTGTGACAGCCACCATCTCATTTCCCATCTGTAACACTTCCTTGCCTTTTTTTTTGTCCTTTCTGTGCATTCCCCTCCTACCTCAGATCTGCATTCAGATCTGCCCTGATTTCCTTCTCTTATGAATTTCCTTCTCTCCCTGATTTCCTATCCCACTGTAGCTATCCAGACCCTCCCAAGCTGGGGTTCTTTGCCCCATTTCAGCCCCCCTGCCCATTTTCCTTCCCTCTGAAGCTGAGCAGAGGAAGGAGCAGAACTGTGGGTATTAATGAGCATCACTCAGGGCTCCTGCTCCCAGCACTCTCCCTCTCCCATGTGGTGGGCCGGGGCACACGTGAGCCCCAGAGCAGCAATTAAGGGATTTTAGGAGCAGAATGCCCTCACAGGGCATCAGCAGATTGACACATGGTATTTCTGCCCAATAATGACTGTCCTGAAATGTATCGGGTCTGTGTGCTGCTGTGTTTCCAGCAATTTGTGAGAACTGTTCAATGTGTAGCCAGCTGGAATGCACAACAGCACATAATTGTTCTATTACTGCAGACTTCAATTGTTTCTCTTTTATTCATTAAATGGGCATTTATTGGAAGAAAGGTCCTTTTTTTAGATTGCATTTTTACACAGCTCTGGATTGGACTTGCCAGGACTGAACAAGAGCAGGCCTTCCCTTTTCTCACTGTGCTCTCCGAAGGAAAATGGAGAGTACAAACACTGGAATTTTTGTGTGTTTTTTTTAAATGGAGATGTTGAAAGCCTTTTACATTCTGCGCTGGAACAAAAATGAAGCATTTTGAAATGCTGCATGGGAGTCAAGGCAGAAGGCCACCCACGCTGGCTGTGGGAGAGGGGAGAGCAAGGGCAGCCTTGGGCATCCTTTGGAGCAGGAAAGCACCCAAGGACTCAGGGAAAGGAGGATTGCTATTGTGGGAAGCCACAGGGCAGGGGAGAACACCAACTGCCTGGAGATTACAGTGCCAGGAGTCATCAGGACTGAACTGCAGCCCCAAGAGGGTGCCCAGGTGGTGATGTGGATCTCTGGTTTGCACCAACAGTTCCTTAGCAGGCCAGGAGTTTCTTAACAAACCCTAAAACCACCCCACTCAGACTTAAAAAGTGCTGTAGAACTTACTGTGCCATCTCAAGAAGTGTTTCCTGTTTAAACAGCATTGTCTTGATTTCAAATAGATTTTAATATTTTACAGAATACAAGGGACTGAATCCAAACCCAGGAACCCCAAGGCTGAGGTTCCTAATTCCCATTTCAGCTGCTGCTCCCCCAGTATTAGGTGGATCTTTTAACCTGTCCATTCTGGTCAGACCACACTATTGGCCAGCCAAAACTGTCCTGCACTTCACTCTGCAACAACAACAACAAAAAAAAGCCTAACATTAAAATGTAAAAATGTAAAAAAAAGCCTCAAAACCTTAAATGCACATGTATATACAGTAAAATGCATATACCGGAGGAAATTCCCCATGCTCTCCTGACTTTTCCTTAAGCTCTTGAAATGTGAAATGGCCCTTAAAAAAAGAGAAAAAGCAAGACGTAATTGTTTCCTGTGCAAACCTTGTGCCAGACTTTATTTTTATGGGCTGTATTTATTGACTTTAGCTATTTTTCCAGTATGCTGCACAGTGTTAGACTTGGCAAGGAATCCTACAAAGTGAAATAACATCTCTGAAAAAGTGGGAATTCTCATTGTTTGGCATGGTCAAAGGAAACTGCAGCCAAGCAAACTTATGACCTTCTCTTGTGTCAGACTCAAATCCAGGCCAGGCCAATCACTAGATCAGACTCTTTATTCCTCTTAAGTCACCAGAAAATCCAAATTTGAAGGCTGATCCAACACCTAAGTGAAGCCCCATGTGCTCTGCTACACATTTCCACAAGCTGCTGTTTACCAATAAGACACCCACTGTATTCACAAGGTGCCCCCCAGACAAAGGAGGGAATGATGAATCTGACTCCATGTTCTCAGAAGGCTAATTTATTATTTTATTATACTATATTATATGAAAGAATACTATACTATACTAAAGAATACAGAAAGGATACTTACAGAATGTTAAAAAGATAATAATGAAAACTCATTATTCTCTCCAGAGTCCTGACACAGCTTGACCCCAATTGTCCATTGAGTCAAAACAACTCACATGAAACCAATGAAACAATCACCTGTGGGTAAACAATCTCCAAACACATTCCACATGAGCACAACACAGGAGAAGCAAATCAGATAATTATTGTTTTCCTTTTTCTTTGAGGATTCTCAGCTTCCCAGGAGGAAAATCCTGGGTGAAGGGATTTTTTCAGAGAAAATGTGAATGCCACAGACACCCAGCATCACCAGGAGCCATGAGTGAGTTGATTGCACCTGTTTGAGAGCTGGGTCTTGCTGTGCCTGTCAGCTCCAGGCACTTGCTGCACTTCCCAGGATTCTGCAAACATCCAAGACAGATGTCTCCAAAGCAGTCAGGAGAGTCCCACAGTACACACCGAAGAAGGGAGAAGACAACTGAAGAGATTTATGCTGGATGGAATGACAAGCTCAAGAGTTTAACTGCACATGGCATTTCTGGAAGCTTGCCAGCCTCTAAGTTTAGTGTGTTTTGTGTACTTCACTCATAAATGTTTATTGTGACAGGTAAACACTTGTTTTGAAAGCTTGCAGGCATACTATTAAAACAGAAGTGTTCCTGACATAGTCAAGCTGTGCTGTCAAATGTTTATCTTTTGAATGATGAATGCTGGCTTCCCTCTTTGTTCCTCTCAGTGTGCAGGGAACAGATCTGAACAGTCTCTCCCAACTTGTTCGGGCTCATTTCACCTGGGGCATGGCTGGCACTGCTGGCTCAGGAGCAGCCCTGGAATCCCCAGATGCCCATCAGTGCAGGGGATCCAGAGAATAAAGGAGGAACAACAGGGTGAGACACGAGCATCTCAGTGCCAGCTCTGTCTGCAAAGGCAAATTGAGGTTTAGAGACCAGAGTTCAACAAGCTTAGAGTATCTCAGAAACACATATTTCACAAGCCACATTCTGAAGATTTAAGCTAACTAAAAATCTTAGAAGCAACTGTAACAAATTTTTCACAAAAGTATTTTTTACTCTGTTTTTTTAAGTAATAAGCTAGGAAATCTGGAAGCTATTAAGTCACAGTATTGGATGTATACATAGCCCATGAAACTGCAGACAGTCATAAAAGCTATTGGCAAAAATGAACAAAGAGTCTTATGGGTGAGAATTAAAATTCTCCACTTGGTGCAAATATGCCTTCTACAGAACTAGCAGAAAAGCCTGTGAAAAAAAAGACAGTAATTTCTGTGTATCTCAGTGTAATTGCATATGTTAAAAGGCTGTGGAATTCAGCAATGATCCCATGGGCTTTCAAGTGGATTTCAGATATTTCACAGTGTGTCAGTTATAGATTGAGATGTAAGACTTTGGGGAAAGCAAGTACAATCTTTGATTAGATGAAATAGCATCAGATTTCCATGAAAATGCAAATGTTTAATGCATTCATTGCTAATGCAGCTCTGCTACTTCTTTGTTCTGCTGCAGAGGTACCTCAGCCATGGGTTTTCTGACCTGCAATGGGGCCAATTTAAGCAGCACCACTGTGACAGTTCCCTGCTGGGGGCACAGGGATGACAATGAGAATCAATGATTTATCACTGACTCAGGAAATCAGCCTTACACACGGTGTAAGCCCTGGAATACCCACCACAGGAGGCATCAGAAATGATCCTCTCACCCAGGAGCTAGAGGAGGATTGAATATTTGTCAGTATACTGAAAATACTAGAGTTCACAGAAACAGAACACCCCAAAAACTGCTTGCAAAATGGTGTTAAACAGCAAAGTGCAAGTGCTTAGACAGCATCTAATTACAAGGGCAAAAGAAAAAAATTACTCTCCTCACAAACCTGTACATTGTGTAAGCCCAGCTTAGTGCACAGACTTACAGAAAGGCTCACTCACTAAACCAGGCTTTTCCAGCAGACGGTGGAATTAGGACTTTATGGCCTAGAGAGACCCACAGGAAGGATGCTGAGATGCTTGAGTGCATCCAGAGGAGGCAACGAGGCTGGAGAGGGGCTGGGAACAAAAACCCTGTGAGGAACCACTGAGGGAGCTGGGGAGCATTACTATATTACTATATTACTATATTACTATATTGCTATATTAATTACTATATTACTGTATTACTGCTGTGAAAGTCTAGTCAGTTCAAAGGGCAAAAGTCATGTCTGATAACAATCCCAAATCATTGTTCAAAAAAGTCTTGTCCGTTCCAATGTTTTAATTCAGAACCTTTCTCTATGTCTATATCTTCATCTACCATCTCTGTGAGATTTCAAGAACTTTGTGAATCAGCAGGGCCAGTTCTGAGCATCCTGCCCACACTGGACCTGAAGTTTGTACACAAACAGGCTGCCCACAAAGGGGTTCCTCTCCTTCCTTCCCCCAGCTTTAGTGATCCCCAGAGTGAGCTATTTCATCCTTTCTCTCCTAATAAAAAGTGTCCTGTGTCCTGTGCAAACTGAGTGACTCTCCCAGCCAGGAGCCAACGCTGACTATTGCTTTTGTCCTATCAAATGAAAACTGCGTAAAAAGGGCAGTAATAATAATAAGAAAAACATTAAGAGTCACACAAGGCTTGTTAAATTATTTAAATCTTCATAATGTATAGCATTTTCCTGGTAATTAAGTTGGAACATTGAGCTGGGCCAAATCTTTACTACTGTTAAATAACACTTCAAATGCTCCCTTGCACACTTAGAGGGTTTTTTTCCTATCACAGCCCTGACAACCAAAGGCAGGTTCCTTCAAAAGTGAAGGAATTGCTTCCCATTGATGGAACACAGCAGCACAAAGTGCATTTCACACTCACCTTTCAGCACTTCAGGAGTAAGAAGAAATCTGGCTGGAACATGGCACCTCTTTGTCAAAAAAGGAACAACAAACTCAAAAGGAGAATGTGAGAGACAAGAAGAGCTGTATTTTTATATGAAGTGGGCAGAAGAGGAGGTAGTTGGTCTCTGCTCATGCCTCCATTTTATTTTTTCTAAAGTTAGCACTGAAGATTGTTTCAAGAGAAAGCCCTGACCTGCCCTGGTAACAGACTGTGTCTGTAAACAAAGATCAATGCTCATTCCCATTTTAATTTCCAGTTCTTCTACCCTTTCCCTGCCATTTTTGCCTTCATATTTATCTGCTCTTGGCTTACCCATTCCAGCTGTTGCTCTCAGCTGTTTCTTCTCTCCTGCCCTCTCAGCATTCAATTACACCCAGCTACCCCACCCAACACATTCCTTACAAAACAATTATTGTGGGAAAAGCCTGCTGCCCACACCCTGCTCAGATGGGAGATTTATCCCATGCAGTGGAGGATCCCCATGCCCATCACACCTCCATAACCATCCCCTTGCCCAAAAGCCCTCCCAAACGGCCCAATTTAGGCTGCAATCACATTTAGTATTTTGTTTTAAAACACAACCAGCATTGCAGGGCAATCCAGGAAAATCCAGAGAAATCCAGGTAAATAGTGATGCACACACATCACCTTTGCAATTTGGGCAGCCAACCTGCAAAGCCCTTGGAGGTTAATTGCCATTGCTAACTCCTATCTGGCAAGGGAAAAAATATTTAGATGTTCAGTAAAGGCTTCAGGTGAAGCCTTCAAAAACTTAAAGCTAAACAAAAAAAAGTCTCAAAATTTAGGTCTATTTGAAAAATCCTCCCTGGCTGGCTTCATATATCATCCAAGCTGAAACTGTTCTGGTGATATATTATACATGGAGACTGCACTACATCACCAGAATTCTGACACTGCCATGTTCAGGGGATGCTAGGATACAATGCAATGAATTACAACACTGGACGTTGACAAATACACTTTAGGGGAAGTTTAAATTAATTTTTCAGCTGCTTGCAGTTGACTTAGAAAGTAATTTTTATTAAATAAACTAGTGGGAGAGTGGGCAGATTCAAAGCCCTTGAGAAAGGGAATGGCAGAACAGAGAACAGACAGCAAGGAAGCAATTTCAGCTCTGTGATTTTGGGAAAGTCAGCTGGGCCAAACCCTGGCTGTGCTCACACAGCTCTGAGGAAGCATCATGGTCTGTCTCAGACATGTTTTATGAAAAATCCTTTCCTTAGGATTTTTCCTCCTGAGAAGCTGAGAGACCTCAGGAACAAAATTATTATCTGCTGCTGTGGAATGCAACAGGTGCATCTGTGATTGGCCCATGTTGAATGTTTCTAATTAATGGCCAATCACAGCCCAGCTGGCTTGGACAGAGAGCCAAGCCACAAACCTTTGTTATCATTCCTTCTTATTCTGTTCTTAGCTAGCCTTCTGATGAAACCTTTCTTCTATTCTTTTAGTATAGTTTTAATGTAATATATATCATAAAATAATAAATCAAGCCTTCTGAAACATGGAGTCAGATCCTCGTCTCTTCCCTCAACCTGAGACCCCTGTGAACACCGTCACACAGGTGAAACACAGATGCCAAATTCTTACTGCAGTCCCCTGTTGTTTTAGGACATGAAATAAAACTACATGGACACTGGACTTTTTAATGTAAAAAGAGAGTGTTTGATTTCTGACTCTAACATTTATAGATTTCTAAAAGTGACTATGCATTGGAGGGTGACAGTGCCACCTCTCCAATGACACTGGACAAACCAACAGTCCATCAAATTTCTCTTCCTCTATAAAAGAATGCAAAACTATAAGTTATTGACATAAAGTGCATGAGAAAGTTTGTTTCAAGAATGTAAATACCAGAAAGCTTAGAAAAACTTTAAAAAACAGGACAACAGTCCCCCCTCCTTAGACTGGGCATCAAGCAGTGCAGAGGGGGAAGGGGCTGCTGTAAACACCTGTACAGGTGTACAGGAGCACATGGGCTCTCACCTGGGAAATCCATCATCACCCAGTAGTCCTGGGTTTGGAGTGGGGTTTTTTTTTATGAAAATAAACGAGCAATAACGATAAGAAAAAGGTGAAGTATAGTTGATCAGCCAAACCTTTCCTGAGAAGCAAACACTAGTACTTTTGAGAAAGCCGTGAATACTAAACACCTTTTCTCTCTGAAGGAATCTTTTGTCGTTTCATGGGGAATCAATTAACCACAGTGTCTTATTCAGGTAGACTTTAGATTACTACCATATCCCTTCACTATAGATAATTAACCTCAGTTTCTGAATTAGCAGCAAAATAAGCCAGTTATTAGTTTTTATAATGACTAGAACTCAATATTTTGGGTAGTTAAACACCCAAGAGTTTAAATTAAAATAGACATCTGACAGAAATCCCTAAAGTGTTCTTCAGATCATTAATATTATAAATTCCACAGTAGATTGAACTGACAATGTTCCCTTTTCCTTTTGGAGCACTCCAAAGGGATGAGCTACTCCCTCAAATCAGCATTCAGTTTGATCTCTGAAATAATCTCTCCTTGATACCTAAAGCCTCAAGGCCAACAGCATAGTTAAACTCATATCCTCCTCCTGCCAGACTTCTGTCTAGTGAAGGGAGAAAAAAATAATGGAAAAGCTCCATGCTCCTACAGTCTGCTCCTCACATAACCAGGGCAAAGTGATGCTCACATCCCAGAACAAAGCCCTGCTGAGGGTCCCAGGCTGGGCAAGGCAGAGGGGTGGGAGCAGGGGGGACTCTGGAGCTGTCAGGGGGATGTGGGCTGAGCACAGCCCCTGTGGGCCCTACATGGAGGTGTGGGGCACAAGGGTGATGTCTTGGTTTGGAAAGACAGGAGTCTGCTAAGGAAGGCAGGAGCCTCCCCTGAAAAGGAGAATGTAAACCCTCTCCCTCCAAATTGCTATAAATTTTAAATTAAGAGGCTCTCAGGCAACAAATATGGGAGCAGGAAATAACAGTTTGAATAACTGATTGAAGTCAGAGGGGGGAAGCTGGATCTGAGTTTTGATCATGAAAAGGCTGAGAGGAGGGAGAGTAATCTGAAATCAAAGGACAGATGGAAATCAAACCTGAACATTAAACAATCTGCAAATCTCTCTCTGGAAGAGACGAGATCCAAGGACCCAATAAAGTGAGATGAGGGGTTTTCTTAGATCCTTGCAGAGGGACAGCCTCCACCTGGAAAAGGGCCCAAAATCCCCCTGGCCTGGCAGAGAAGGGGAGGAGGGTGCTTGTCATGACTGAGAAGGTTCCCCTACAGGCCCTTGTCTTGGTTTGGAAAGACAGGAGTCTGCTGAGGAAGGCAGGGCCTCCCCTGAAATGGAAAATGTAAACCCTCCCCACCCCTCCCAATTGCTATAAATTTTAAATTAAAGGGCTCTCAGGCAACAAATATGGGAGAAGGAAATAACAGTTCTTTAACAGGGAAAAGAAAAAAAATTAAAAAGATAAAATAAACAATGCAGTACACTGGAACAACAGTGACAGAGTCAGAACCCAACCTGACACCCTGTGGGTCAGGCTGTTGGCAGCAGTCCCATTGGAATTGTGGCTCAGCCCTCCTGCAGTGTCAGGGGTGGTTCTGCTGGAGCAGGGATCCTGTAGAGAAGGATGGATTCTTCCTCTGAAGATCCAGTGGGAGAAGAGGCAGCTGCTGTTCCTCTGGGGAATCCAGTGGAGAAGCCGTGCTGGTGTCTCAAAACCTCTGGATTGTAGCTGGGTAGGAATGCTTGGCTCCTCCCTCTGGGCTCACATCTCCCAGTGGGATGCTGTAGTTCTTATCAGCCATGCAGGGACATTCAATAGCTGTTATCAGCAGGTGTCCCCTCCCCAGGGAGGAGTGATTGTGGTCACTCAAAGAGAGAGATAAAGCAAACTGCCCACTTGACAAAGGTAATCTGCCATACAGATGGTAATGGAAAACAGCTTGCATTGCAATTTTCAACAGGTGAGAAGCACCAGGGCTCCTGAGACAATACTGCTGCCCCCTCCTGCCCCACCTGTGCCTGTCTCACTCCTGGGAGATGCCCTTCCTCAGCACCCTCAGCCTGTGGCATTCACATTCTCTGAAAAAAGATCCCTTCACCCAGGGTTTTTCTCCTGGCAAGCTGAGAAGCCTCAGGGGAAATGAAAACAATTCTCCTCTCATTTGCTTCTCCTGTGCTGTGCTCATGTGGAATGTCTTTGGAGATTGTTTACCCACAGGTGATTGTTCCATTGCATTCTGCTGTGAGTTGTTTTCACTCTTTGGCCAATCAGGGCCAAGCTGTGTTGGGACTCTGGAGAGAGTCAGGAGTTTTCATTATTATCTTTTTAACATTCAGTAAGTATCCTTCCTGTATTGTATAGTATAGTGTCGTGTAGTGTAGTGTAGTATATAGTATATTATATATTCTTTAATATAATATATTATCATAAAATAATAAATTAGCCTTCTGAGAACATGGAGTCAGATTCATCATTCCTTCCTTCATTGGGGCACCCTGCAAATTCAATATCAGCCCATGCTGAGCACTGCTCACCATCAGAAAGCTTTCCAATGCTCACTCTGCATCACTCCTGCTGTCAGAGGAGCCTGTTACTTGATGGCCTACCTATACTTGCCCTTTCTTCCCACCATGGTGCCCCTGAGACTTAATTTCTTGTCCAGCCTTTATTTTTCTCTGCTCCCCAGTTCCCTTTCCACAGAACCCCTGCCTCTTCCTCATACCCTGCACTGATTATTCTACCCAAGTTTTGCGCCTTGCACTTGTCTCTAATTTAATTCATTTTTTCCCCTCCCCCAAACCATTTCTGCAGTTTGTAGAACTCATTTGAATTCCCATTCTGTTGCCCAATACATTTGCAGTCCCTCCTAGCTCAGTGCCACCTCTGAGTTTCATAAGTGCACTGTCAGTTCTATCATCCAGGTTGTTAATGGAAATGTTGAACAGAACCCATGGCTCCCTCCTCCCCAAGCCTCTCTGCCCCTTTTGAGGGCTTGCAGGGAATATTTTACCCACAAAGAGGTGCAGGGACATCTACACTGACTTGTATGGAAGCTGTGACTTCTCTCAGTGAGCCACAAAGCACAAACACAAATCCTGAATATGCTGCTCAGCCCACTGCAGGCATCACCTTTATTTCATTTTAGCTCCAACCAGCCATGCATGACACCACAAAGGGAAAGAAAGAATAAAAGCTCCAGGGATTGTCCCGCTGCAAGTAAGATGTGTATTCCAAGAAAAATGGATGTTTACCTTCCCATTTATGTGAATCAATTAGTGATAAATATCCCCAGGGCATGGAAAAGTCTAACACAGATAACAAAGGATATGCCCCAAATAATGGAGGATTAGAAAAAGGCACACATCAGTAATAAAATATCAGCTGCAGATGCCACTTGAGAAGATTGCAAAACAGAGAAGAGTGAGGAGCTGAAGGAGGAGAGGAAGCAGAGGTGACGAGATTGCAGGATCAGTGAAGATATATTGTGACTGTGCTTTTTGAGTGTCTGTGTGAGAGTTAAAAGGGTTCAGTGCAGAGCCAGGAAGGTCTCTGGGAGAACAGAAGGGCAATTTATAAACAAAAGAGTCAGACAGGGCTTCTGTGCCCAAAAATAAGTCCCTTTTTTCCCAGTTCTATCAGTCCCTCTAAGAAAAGATATTACCTTTCCTTTCAAACCTTACCTCTTGACAATACCAAAATAGAAAGATATATTTGCCCTGGCACTCTGATAGGACAATGGGAAATGGATGCCCGGAGTCTAGAGAAAAAGAAGAAACCTTTTAAGGATGAAAAAGGACCAAAGTTAGAGCTTCTCAGGAATTACATTTTATCTCATGAAAAATGTCACCAAAAAGGAATAAAAATTGGTTCCCCTTCCCCAATAGCTTCATTTTTCCCAGGATATTTTTATCAAAAAATGAAATCTTTCTTTCAAAAAACCACTAAATGTCCCTCCCTCTAAACCCCCAAACAAAACATGTGTAGCTTTAAAGCAAATGGAGGATTCCTAGTTGGGCTTTTTACAGCTCTGAGGCACTCTTGCAATGTAAATAATGAAAAATGAAAATCTCAAGGCCATTTTTTTTCAACCCCTCAGTAGGCTTTTAATATTGATCTTTTCCAGCCTTCAAGTAAATAGTAAAAAGCAGAGTAAGGATGATCCATTCCTGTACCCACAGCTGGGCTCTCCAAGGGACACTGGCACCTACAAGACCTGCACTGTCAGCCCTTGGGGACAGGACAAAGAGGACACACCTGTCCCAGCTGCTTTCTGGATCCAGGTTCATCATCCATCAGCATTGCCCTCTCTGGGGTCTGCTCCTCCTTTGACAGCCCCTTTCCCCCTGGGTCACACCCAGCTCTTCACCTCCTCCTCTTCCACCACCTCCTCCACCTCCACAATCACCATCACCACCACCTCCTCCACCATCACCATCTCCTCCACCACCATCTTCTCAATCTCCACCACCTCTGGATTCTGTTCTTCCTTTGACAGCCCCCTTTCTTTCCCCTTGGGTCCTACCCAGCTCTCCACCTCCTCCTTCTCCTTCTCCTCCACCATCACCATCTCCTCCTATTCCTCCATCACTATCTCCTCCTTCACCTCCTCCACCTCTGGGGTCTGTTTCATCTTTGACAGCCCCCTTCCCCCTGGGTCACACCCAGCTCTCCACTTCCTCCACCTCTACCACCTCCATCACCATCACCATCACCACCTCCTCCTCCTCCTCCTCCTCCTCCTCCTCGCCCCTGCTCCGGATCAGCAGCACCTCACACTGCCCTGTGCTGCCCTGCCTGGCACCTCTCCTGGCAGGAAAGAGCAAAAGAGCCAATCCCGAGGCCAGGGAAGAGCTGTTTTCATTCAGAGAAATCCTGTTGCTGTTTTTGGTTCTCAGCATGTCAGCAGAAACCCAAGGCTTGTCAGAAGGCTGCTCCCAATCCAGTAATTACTGGAGGTGCCTCTACTTGGCCCTGTCTTGATCTTACACTGTGCAATCACTTTATTATTCAGTTTTATTTTATTATTCAGTTTGATTTGGCAGCTGCCTGAGAAACCCAAGGCTACTCAAGCTGTATATTTTAAGATCTCTAAAATCTGTTGATATAAATTCTTTTGAAGTCTTCAGGCCTGAGTCAACACTGTTAATTCTGCAGCTCCAGCCCATCAGCCTGGCAGGACACTTCACACAGGCGTGCACAGGGCTCAGCAGCAGCTTAGGAGGGATCTGGATGCAGGAGCTGTGGTTTTCCCTCTGGCTCCCAGCCAGCCCCACTCAGGAGCATCTTCCGAGGGTCTCAGCAGAGACAGAAAATGCTCAGCCCTTTGGACAGTGCCAGAAACAGACAATTAAGAGGAGAGAAAACATGATTCCTGGTGGAAATGACGAGTAAAAGCTGTGTTTGCTGGGTAGGGTATGAGTGTAACCCTGCTGGTTCTTCCTTCAGGGCTGTTGAAGATTGCAGTGCAAGATGTTTTCCATTACCATCTGTATGGCAGATTACCTTTGTCAAGTGGGCAGTTTGCTTTATCTCTCTCTTTGAGTGACCACAATCACTCCTCCCTGGGGAGGGGACACCTGCTGATAACAGCTATTGAATGTCCCTGCATGGCTGATAAGAACTACAGCATCCCATTGGGAGATGTGAGCCCAGAGGGAGGAGCCAAGCATTCCTACCCAGATATAATCCAGAGGTTTTGAGACACCAGCACGGCTTCTCCACTGGATTCCCCAGAGGAACAGCAGCTGCCTCTTCTTCCACTGGATCTTCAGAGGAAGAATCCATCCTTCTCTACAGGATCCCTGCTCCAGCAGAACCACCCCTGACACTGCAGGAGGGCTGCAGCCACAATTCCAATGGGACTGCTGCCAACACCCTGACCCACAGGGTGTCAGGTTGGGTTCTGACTCTGTCACTGTTGTTCCAGTGTACTGCATTGTTTATTTTATCTTTTTAATTTTTTTCTTTTCCCTATTAAAGAACTGTTATTTCCTTCTCCCATATTTGTTGCCTGAGAGCCCTTTAATTTAAAATTTATAGCAATTGGGAGGGGTGGGGAGGGTTTACATTTTCCATTTCAGGGGAGGCCCTGCCTTCCTCAGCATACTCCTGTCTTTCCAAACCAAGACAAGGGCCTGTAGGGGAACCTTCTCAGTCATGACAAGCACCCTCCTCCCCTTCTCTGCCAGGCCAGGGGGATTTTGGGCCCTTTTCCAGGTGGAGGCTGTCCCTCTGCAAGGATCTAAGAAAACCCCTCATCTCACTTTATTGGGTCCTTGGATCTCGTCTCTTCCAGAGAGAGATTTGCAGATTGTTTAATGTTCAGGTTTGATTTCCATCTGTCCTTTGATTTCAGATTACTCTCCCTCCTCTCAGCCTTTTCATGATCAAAACTCAGATCCAGCTTCCCCCCTCTGACTTCAATCAGTTTTAATCCTGCCTCCCTAACATCTATTTTCCTTCTAATTCCCTGAAGAATTTCCCTTCTGGGATCGCCACTGTTCACATTCTCTTACATGTTCAAAGTCCTTCACACTCTCCTTTCATCCGTGCCACGCTCCCCTCTCACAGACTCCTCTGATTCCAATCCTTCAAGGGCAGGAATGTGCATTTTCATCCAGGATGTTAACAGGTTGGCAGAGCTGGATGCTCAGTGCTGCTCTGTGTTCACACATCAGAGGGCCAAGGAGGGCCCAGGGGATGGTCCAGGTGCTCATTGGAGGCTCAGCCAGGGCTCTGCTGCCCAGAACCACCACAGGGCAGAAAACTTTGTCCACACACACAATTACCCCTGAAGGGGAGCAGGGCTTTGCATCTAGCTTGTACCTGGAGCCACAGCACAGAAATCCCATTT
Source organism: Ammospiza caudacuta (assembly GCF_027887145.1). Taxonomy (NCBI): domain Eukaryota; kingdom Metazoa; phylum Chordata; class Aves; order Passeriformes; family Passerellidae; genus Ammospiza; species Ammospiza caudacuta. The sequence continues at coordinate 3,840,835 of NC_080612.1, forward strand.
TCCATCCACTGGTGGAGGTTGTGGAGTGCAGGTGACTCTTCCTTGAAGAGAAGACACACTTTTGTGGCTCTTAACCACAAAATTAATTTGGTTTTATCTGTTGGACTTGATATTTCCTTTGACATCCTGCACTGCTGTCACCTTGTGCTCAGCAGGTTGAGAAGGCAGTACTGAATTATTGCCACCAATCTGTGACTTTGTTTAACTGTGGTCATTAACTTCACTTTTCTGTGTAGCAATTAGTCCTTTAATTAGTCCTCTGATTGCTGCCAGCAGTGCTACCCATCCCTTCTGGGTTTCCCAATGACAAAACCTCTGCTGTGACGCCTCCTGGTAGGAGTTTTCTGTCACAGTGTCCCTGCAGGTCCCACAGATGTGGCTGTGCCTTCTCCAGCTCCCTGCTCCTCTTTCAGCCTTGCTGAGGCTGCAGTGGGGGCAGCCCTGGCTCTGTCCTTGTCCCTGTGCTGAGCAGGGGAACTGCCCAGGTGTTGTAATCAGAGAGCCTCAATGAAGGAAGGAATGATGCATCTGACTCCATGTTCTCAGAAGGCTAATTTATTACTTTATTCTACTGTATTATATTAAAGAATACTAAACTAAACTAAAGAATATAGAAGGTATACTTACAGAATGCTAAAAAGATAATAATGAAAACTCCTGACTCTCTCCAGAGTCCCAACACAGCTTGGCCCCTGATTGGCCAAAGAGTGAAAACAACTCCCAGCAGAATCCAATGGAACAATCACCTGTGGGTAAACAATCTCCAAACACATTCCACATGTGAGCACAGCACAGGAGAAGCAAATGAGAAAATAATTGTTTCCGTTTTCTCTGCAGTTTCTCAGCTTCCCAGGAGAAAAACCCTGAGCAAAGAGATTTTTTCAGAGAATGTGAATGTCACAAAAAATTATTTATTTCTTCAGTGAGATGTCTATGAAACAATGAAACAATCACCTGTGGGTAAACAATCTCCAAACACATTCCACATGTGAGCACAACACATGAGAAGCAAATGAGATAAGAATTGTTTTCCTTTTCTTTTAGGCCTCTCTCACGGCCTTTCAGCTTCCCAGGAGAAAAGCCCTGGGTGAAGGGATCATGTTCAGAGAATATGAATGCCACACCCAGGTTTCCTTGGGGATTTCTGGGTTCCTGCCCTGTACTGCCCAGACCTTCCTGTCACAAACCCCACCCTATAGGACTGTGTGGGGTCACACAGCTACCCTTTAGAAAGTCACCACACATTTTTCTAGCAAAGGGCTTCTAAGCCTATCCCAGGAGTGAACACATCACCACTCCAGCAACAGCAAACCATCCAGGATGGGGCAAACTGCAGCATCAAATCCCCTTTTCCTTTGATGTCCCCCTAGGACAACACTCAAGGGAGCACAGAAGGAAGCGACAGCCCAACCATTTTTTTTGTTTTGGAGCTTTTTTTAAAAATTGCCTTTAAAATTATAAGTTAAAATACATACCAAGGCATGAAACTCTCCCAAAACTGATTTAACTTCAAGTTACTTAGCCTGAGGATGGTTTATGAAGTCTCTTTGCTCTGGAAATGCCCATCAGAAAGTTTTGGTTCCTCTCTCTCCTCCAGGCAGGAGACAGTTCTCCAAGTAGATGTGAAGACGCAGAACAACTTTATTTTCATTTTATAGGATTTTAAAACAAATAACTTTGGATCAACCAGTGACAGCCCAAAGCAAACACAACAGCTCTCCTGTCAGGACCCAGCACATCCCTCTGGCTGTCCTGAGCAGCCCAGACCCCTGCCAGGGGTCTCAGAGACCATGGCACAGAGCCCAAAACACTTCTGGGCTTGATTATGACCCGTGAAACAAATTACCAACCTTGTACGAAAATCAGCAAGTCACAACAGCTTAGGCAGAATAACAGTGAAGTTATCACAGGGTGGAAAAGTAGATTTTAGAGTTTCTGATATGGGGATTCAGGGGGCAAGATGGAGGGATCTGGGTGTGTCCAGCCTTTCTCCTTCTTCTTCTTCTTGGCCTCCATCTTCTGCTATGATGTTGGCACTTTTAGATTGGTTTAGAGTAGAAGCTCACTGTCTAACATAGGTGATGGGTATTGGAAAGCAATTGTAAACATTGTACATGTCGTTTTTAGTATAAAGACACAACACCACCCCAGGGGCAGGCAGAGTGCCTGGAACTGTCTTGCTAGGCTGACCTCAGCAGGGCAGGAGAAAATTTTTTATAGATAAGACACAATAAACAACCTTGAGACCGAGAAATGAAGAGCTCTGACTCCTTCTTCGAGCACCGGGCTGGGAAAAGAGACTTTTGAACTTTTCTCAGAGTTACTCTGACCAGCTAGAGATCCCAACATTGTCCCATGAGGAGTCATTCAACATTTGTCCCAAGAAAAAAACCTGGATCCCTGTGTGGTGCAGGGAGGCTGGAGGGGAGCCCAAGGAGCCAGGAGCTTTGTGCCTTGGGCTCTGCTCACAGCCAGGGGAGCTGCACTTCCCAAGCCTCTCTGCAGTCCCTGAGGAGCAGCTTCCTTCCAGACCTGCTTTCAGACCAATCCTCCCCTCCAGATTTGAATATCCTGCAGATTCACATCATCTCTTACCTCTGGAAATATTTATATGGGGTGCTTTCAAGATAAAGCACTCATAGAAATGCTGAAGTATCTTTAGTACAAATAGTCACTTTTACATCAGCTCTCACACAACGCTTCTCATTGCAGCCCTTGTGTACTTCCCAGTACTGAATTGCATAACATGACTAATAGCTGTCATGCACAGCTTGCTCTTCCTCTTTTATGACAAAAAAGACTCCAGATATCTAAGTATGAAATTTCCCTCTCTACCAGCATTTTTGTCTTCCCCAGGAGCCATCCTCCTGCTCTCCTGGCACATCAGCTGCCCTGAATCAGTGCGGAGGTGCACAGACACACATTTGGAAACATAAAAGCCAACTCAGCCTGCTGTTAGAAGAACAAACAACTTCTAGGGCTGTGTTCCCTTTTGGCAGCTCTTTCCCTTTAGGGAGTGTGAGGGAGCTGCCAGCTCCTCCATCCTGCTCCTGCCAGGCCTTGCAGCTCCTGGCTTTCACCTGAGCCCTCTGTGCAGCTGAGGGGGCTCTGTGTCCAACAAACACCTCACACACAGACACTGATTTCTGTGGGAATCCATAAAATCAGAGAGGTTTGGGAAAGCTGCAAAAAGCAGAACTGTGGTTAGAGCTGAGCAGGAGCCATGAGATTGGTCGGCAGAAAAATTACGTAAGAAGTAGAAAAGCAAGGACAAATAGAACAATGGTCTGTGTATTAACGCTTGTCTAGAATAACTCCCTAAGCTACAGAAAAGTTTATCTAGCAAGATATTAGGGAGTTCTAAGCTTAATAATGGAGCTCTGTGCATTGTGTTTTAAGGCTCACAAGCAGGTATTGTGTTTGAAATAAGCAAGCATTGTTTAACCAAAGGTACATGGGCTTATAGTGGTTGGATAGAACTGCTGTCAATGTGCTTTTGCTTTGTGTGATGGGTGAAAAAACTTCTAAAGTGAGTTGTAACATTGAGTTCTTGGTCTGCTGCCTGGGATGTGAGCTGCTGGCATCTTCCCATTGTCATAACCATGGAATGAGGCTGATGCTGGAAAATCAAACAGCTCAAGGCATGTTCCACAGCAGTACTGACCTGTTTTGGATTTGTACACAGACCCCAGCTGGTGATCAATTTCTTCCATCTTCCTGTTGCCTTCATCATCCTGGGTTCAGGCCTCTATCATGCCAGGCAACTTTTGATGTGTTCAGGCACCTAAGACAGCTAGAACCAAGGAGGGTTGGATGTGCAAGTAGTGTGAAATCACCCCATCTGTCTTTTTGGGGGCCCAGGTACTTTTTAAGGTCTGAGCCTAAGGGATTCATTCACTGGGAGCCACACAATTAATCCAATTCTGCTTTGGTCTGGTTTTGGGCTAATATCCAATACTATTCTTTTTCCTTGATCACACAGATAGCAGAGAAAAGCCTTTTGAAGGTGAAGATTTCTGGATCATAAGAAGAGCCTGACAAGCAAAATGGAGACTGAGAGAATATAGGCTTGAAACAGCATTTAAAATCATTGGACTAACAGTAGGCAAATGTATAAAACCAGTTCACAAATTCACTATCTCTGGTCAATTGGAATCCTGGGGAAGCCAGAGTTAGGAGCCCTAATTGCATTTAATGCTGCATTGTATTTAATGCTGCAGTGAGGCTCAATGTACTAATTACATGTCAGTTTTCCAATATTTCTGCCAGGAGTATTTCAAACAAAAGATAATTGTTCTTTAGAGGGTTTCAGCACTGGTTTATTTAATTATGTTGGCATTTTCATGTATATTGTGAAAATGCTAGCAGAAAGAAAACTGCCTTAGAGGTGGAGTGTACTGGGGCAAAGCAAAGGAGAAAGATTTGAGAAGGAGGCTGATCCTGGTTGCTGAAGGCATTCAGGGGCTTGGAAGGGATCAAATGAGGAACAGATGTAAGAGGAGCCTCAACATCCCAAACATTTCTGATTCTTCCTAGGGTATTACTGAGGGTGGGGAAGACTCCAGTGAATAAACTGACAGTGCTGAATAGGAATGGTGCAAACATCTTCCTCAGCATCAGAGATGGAAATGCTGCTAAAAATCACAGAATCACAGAATGATGGGGTTGGAAGAGACCTCTAAGATCATCAAGTCCAACCCATGCCCTAACACCTCAACCAGACCATAGCACCCAGTGCCATGTCCAGTCTTTTTTAAACACATCCAGAGATGGTGATTCTACCACCTCCCTGGGAAGAGCATTCCAGTACTTTATTATTCTTTTGGTGAACATTTTTTTCCTAATATCCAACCTATACCTTCCCTGACATAGCTTGAGACTGTGTCTTCTGGTTATTAGGCCATTATCCACCCCAAGAAATACTGAGGAAGTTTCTAGACTGATCCAGGTGTTCCCTTCCCTTCTTCCCTCCTCACCAGGTGAACCTGAACACAGGGGTGTCTCTTGTGTTCCATTTTCCACCCACTCCTGTGCAGTCTGTTTTCCTCCTCAGTGCAATTACCTGGGCCAAGAACATCCTGAGAGGAAGGAGAAAAGGGCAAACAGCAGCAGCTCACTAGTGAGAGGCTAAGTGGGGCATTAGTCTCCAACCTTGGCTCAGGGTTACCTATAATAAAAGTACAAACACATGGCAGGCACCAGGAGCTGCTAATTTCAGCAGCAGCTCTCACAGAGGGGACCTTCCCAAAATAGCTCTGCTTTTGCATAACTACCATTTAAAAACTCTTTTAAAATGAAATATGCTTGTAGTCTGTCATTCTTGCAAAGTTAACTCGAGAAAAGCCTGCTCTGATAAAAAATTTCACTTAATATGTCTCAAGAGTTTCAAAGCTGTGGAAGTTTCCTCATTCTGTGTTTTCAAAATTAAACTTTCAGACTTCCTAATTTCGGCTTTGAATTAATATTTTAAAAAACATTGTCTTCTTCATTTTAGACCAAAAAAGAAGCTCTTTAAAGGATGTCAAAGGGAAGATACAGCATTTTGACACACTTGAAGGAAAGGTAGCTGTTGATCTGATAGATTTTTATTTTCTTTGGTCACAAACTTCACAAATGAGACCTTTTGGAGGAATGCTGAAGCAGACTGGGAAATCCTTTAAGATCATCTAACTTCTCACGAGCTGGTAAAAACACCCTAATCCTCACAACAGAGATTGGAGAAACTTTATGACAGGCAGCCTTTAGTCAAGGGTAACAGAAATGATTGCTGCTGTCTCTTGCTGTTTCAGAAATAATCCACAAGAAACTGGTGGCTGCCAATGAGGAACAGCTGTTCATTAAGAGACCCAGTTGAACTGATGGCTGCAAAACCTGTTCTCTGCCAAACTCAAAGGGAATTCACTGCAAAAACACCTTTCATACCACGAAGGCTGCTTCTACATTTTCAAAAGCCCAAATTTGTGCCAATTTCACTGAGATCATAAAGCTGGTCACTGCTCTGACTGCCCCCAGTGCAAACTGCAGTCAGGCAGGTTTAGAGCAATTCACTCCTCTCACACAAATGGCAGCACAGACATGAACCAGGGCACAGACAACAATGAATAAGCTGTTCATTAAAATAATAATACTGCTAGCACTAAAGGAATGACAAAACCCTATTTCAGAGAGCTGTACTTGCCCTGGTTATTCTGTACAGAGAAATGCAGGAGCTTGGAGGAGACAAGATGTTGGGAACACCTGTGACCTGGATAACCCTTCATTCCACAAACACCTGCAGCTCAGCTCCTGTAACCAATTGGCTTCACTTGCTTTTTCACTTTTTAATTACCCCTTTCAACTAAAGCCAGCTGAACTCATTTGTTTCTTAAATGGGAAAGTTTTGTGTCTCCTCACCCTCCCCTTCTCCTGTTCTCTCAGTGCTTTGGATAATTATTTTTTTTTTCCCTGAAAACACCACATTTCAAATGAATGTGATATTCTATATTTGGGGGTTAATGAAATCCTTAACCTCTAGTTTCCAAGGCTGGGTGCTGTATAGCATGAGGAAAGAGAAGCAAGCCTGACTCTGAGCAGCCCTGGGTGTGTGACCGTGTTCACAGGGGTCTCAGGTTGAGGGAAGAGATGAGGATCTGACTCCATGTTTCAGAAGGCTGATTTATTATTTTATGATATATATTACCTTAAAACTATACTAAAAGAATAGAAGAAAAGGTTTCATCTCAGAAGGCTAGCTAAGCTAAGAATAGAAAAGAATGAATAATAAAGGTTTGTGGCTCGGACAGAGAGAGCCAGCTGGGCTGTGACTGGCCATTAATTAGAAACATCCACATGAGGCCAATCACAGATGCACCTGTTGCATTCCACAGCAGCAGATAATCAATGTTTACATTTTGTTCCTGAGGCCTCCCAGCTTCTCAGAAGGAAAAAATCCTAAGAAAAGATTTTTAATGAAAATATGTCTGCGACACTGGGTGTGCTGGTGGTGAAAAGGCTGACCTAGAACAGAGGCTGGACAGAGCTAAAGAATAAAGTAGGGATTTATTAAAAGGATTTCCTCAATGGATCCACCTTGGACAGCACAAGAGCCCAGCCAGGGCTGTGCCCAAATGAACCAAAATGGTCCCAAAATGCATGACTGGCCACAGGGTCTGTCACTTTTATAAGTTCTGCTCCATTTGCATATTGGAGTTGACTGTTCAATTCCAGCTTTAGGTGATGAAGTCCCATTCTTCTTGTTTTTCTCTTTTTATTCCACCATTGTTTGTGCTCTTGGGCCTGAGATTTGGATCATTTGTCCTTGGTCCCCAGCTAGAGCAGGAATTGTTTTGTCTCCCTGCTCTGTGCACAGAGCTCCCCATCCCCTAATATGAAGCTCAGACCCACACACTGAAGCAGCACAGAATGTGAAAAATATAAAAACTAAACCTGAGGCATCACCCAAGGTGACAACCAGGCTCTCACTCCTGCCTGGGTGCACCTTGGTTTGCTCATGTCCTATTTGCAGAGAGAGCCCTGGCAGGATATCTTTGCACACACAATCCACTGAACATTTCCTGGATGAGTATAAACCACATTTTAACTGCTGTACCATAATTCTCTTCTTTTAATTAGAAAGTGTGCTAAATACTTGTGTCCTTGGGGATTCTCATTGAACTAGTCAGGTTTCTGATCATGGAACTTCTGCGTTAATGAGACTTTTAGTTTGACTTACAAACGCTCTTACATTTACACAGCCAAGCTTTTAACTTCAAAGTTCTTGAGAATTGCTGCTGTGCATCTGCCTTGTCTGGGGCCCTAATTCACAGTTCTGGTCTCTGTTTATTATATAGGGAATGTTTTGTTTAGTGTTTATAGATATATTTTTACAGCATTTAGGGATATTAGAGCTTATACCAAGCTCCATTACTATAAACACTGATCAAAGGGAGAGTTAAGTGAAGCTGAAGCACTGGAGGAAAATATTTCTGCAGTCATGATGGGAAAGTACAGCTGGGAGAAGAGGGGAAGCTGCCTGCCTGGTTATGCCACTTTCAAAGCCTCCAGCCCTTCTCTCTGCCTTCCTCTCCTGCCAGCACCAACCCCAAATGCCTTTTGACAGAGCAGGAAAAGCATCTCAGCTCTTGCAAAGATCAGCAAGTGTGTGGCAGTTCCTATATCCAGGCACATACAAGGTTTTGCAAGCTCCAGAAAGGCTGTAAATGCCAGGCAACAGCCAGTGCTGAAGTGTGTGTTTTTATTATATTTCCTACTTTCATTTTTTTTCCTCTGGGAGACAGAAAAAGAAATTGTTTTGGTGACCATTAAAGTCAGTGTAGATCCATAAATACTTTTCCACTGTGTTTATTTTTCTTATGTTGCTATGAGTGTTTTTCTAGAGTTCCATTAATGCCCTTGTAAGTCATGTCACATCCATCTCCTCATCAATTTTCCTTTTAAACCCCGTCACTTAGGGAAAATCAGAGAATTCGGTTGCAGCTTGAGCATTACCAGCTTTTGGAGAGTTCACTGTTCAGTTTTATGGAGGATTAGGAGTGCTCATTTACACAAGGAGTGTGTAAATTTATGGAGGATTAGGAGTGCTCATTGACTGTAGCACAAGGTTCTGGCACTGAAGCCCTTGCACACACCTTTGCACACTGAGTGTCACCCTCCCTCTGCTGCTTTCTGGATGTTCACTGCTCTCTGATGCACTGAGCCTCATTTCAAACAGCTCCCCTGCCACACACACCAGTTAATATCAGATTAGTTAATATTAGATACAAAGCTTTGAGCATAGGCATGACCTACATCGAACAGCTCCAGAAAAACCCCAGGAATTTGGGTAATTTAGGATCCTCACCTGACTCTTGGAAAAAGCTGCCTTAGATGTGGGTTGTGACCACTTAAAACTCCATCTTTTAGGCCTGTTGGGAGAACATCAGGCTGGATTGGGAGCCACAGGGACCAGCTGAGAAGCGGCACATGCCATGCACCCTAGTGCTCCCCAAAACTGAGACAAACAGGTGTGAACTCAAAGCTGGGAGCAGCTGAAGGAAGAGTCTGGAACACACTGAGCCAGCTTGTCCCCAGGGAAAGCTGGAGTGATCCAAACCCCCCTTCCACCTTCACTGACCTGCAGCAAACACCCCCATGGGACTTCAGAAGCATTTCTCAGCCTTTCCCTAGCTCTAAACTGGAGGAAACAACAGCTTCATCCTGGAAGCCAGAACCCTCCAGTGAGGAGGAGTAAGCAACGTTTGGTGCATTCATAATATAGATATTATTTGGCAAACTAGTTAAACAAATTGTTTCCTTTCAGGCTCCTCGTGATGTGTGTGGTTGGCAAGCCTTCCTCCCTGCTGCTCTGCCACCTGCTCTCCCTCCTGCTAAGGGAGCTCCATCTCCAGCCCCAGCTGCACCAGGCTGCCTTTGCCTCAGCCATGGGCACAGGGCTTGGCTTGGTTTGGAAAGCCAGGTGTCTCCTAAGGAAGGCAGAAGCCTCCCCTGAAATGGAAAATGTAACCCCCACCCTCTGAATTGCTATAAATTTTAAATTAAGGGGTTCTCAGGCAAAGATATGGGAGCAGGAATAACAGTTCTTTAATAGGGAAGAAAATAAAAAGATAAAATAAACAATGCAGTAAACCAAACCAACACTGACAGAGTCAGAACCCAACCTGACACCCTGTGGGTCAGGGTGTTGGTGGCAGTCCCATTGGAATTGTGGCTCAGCCCTCCTGCAGTGTCAGGGCTGGTTCTGCTGGAGCAGGGATCCTGTAGAGAAGGATGGATTCTTCCTCTGAAGATCCAGTAGGAGAAGAGGCAGCTGCTGTTCCTCTGGGGAATCCAGTGGAGAAGCTGTGCTGGTGTTCCAGAATCTCCAGATTATATCCGGGTAGCAATGCTTGGCTCCTCCTTCTTGGGCTGCTGTAATTTTTATCAGCCATGCAGTGACATTCAATAGCTGTTATCAGCAGGTGTCTCCTGGAGGGAGGATTGGCTGTGGAAGAGATAAAGAAAACCTGCCCAATGAACAGCAGAGAACTGCCCAGCTCTGACACATGGCAATAGAATACATCTTGCCTTGCAATCTGGGACAGGAGCTTTCCATCACCACCACAGGTATCTTCCAACCACCACCTTCCAGATGGGCAGGGTCTGCTGGCTCACACTGTCAGTCCTGGGTGTATGGGAGGGCTTTGACAGGCAGCACACCAGACTGGTCATTGGTGGTGAGCTGCAGATGGACCAGACTACACTGAGGCTTGGGAGGCTCAGAGAGACCATCTGACACAGGAGCCTCCCTGCCTGCCAACGCCAAGGGCAGAGTGAGCATTTCCCACTGGAAAAACCCTTTCTCCCAAACCATTTCCCACTGTCTGTTGTATCTGCTGGGTTCTCACTCTTGTTTCCTGCAATGATAACCTGATCAAAAGGCCTTTGAAAACAGGGCAGCACAGTCCCCATGCTCAGGATCTGCTGTGTGTCCATGGCAAGGCTGAACTCCCCAGGGACAGGAAGGCATGGGCTCTGATCCTCTGCCAGCAGGCGTTAGGTTAAACCTCTTACATGTTAAAATTCCCTCACCAAGTGCATCTTTGTCCCCCTCCTGTGGCTGGATCCCATCACACACACACAGGGTAGGGCAGCAAGGGTGGATGGACTCTTGGCAATGCAGAAAGCAAATACTCTTCAGAGATATTCGTGGTGTTTCTTCAGGGAGCATGGACCTGAGGAACTGAAGTGGTGATTTCTGCTGTGCACATAATGTTGTTCTTCCCCAGACAAGAACTTCAGACTCCTTGACTCTCAGCCTTGGTTGCTCTCAGAGATAAACAGAAAGAGTCCAGGACATCTCATCTGTGCTGGCTGCTGCACTGGACTTACAACAAATACATTTAATCTGCTGCCTACATGTGCCATTTTAAACAGTTTTTCTTTATCTCTTCCTTCTGCCACCTCTAACGTGGAGATCATCCTTGAAAATTAAGTCAGAGCTGTCTGCAGGTGGAAGTTATTACAGCCACGTCAGGAAAGTCTTTTAAAGAGTCTCTGGAGTCTGGGAAAATAAATAAATTATTGAATCACCAGGACTTGTCTGCCCAGGGTTCCCACATTCCCTTGCTGCAGCCATCATGTGAACTCTTCTGTAACAGGATGGAAACAGAGACATCCCAGGAGGATTTACCAGGCAGCTGCCCTGCCTGACCCACCTTTGCCCTGTGAAGAGCTTCTGGCAGCCAGTGCTTGGAAAAAAATGCCTTTTATGTCCTTACTTTCCCCCTCTTCTATTAATTTGCAGTCACAACCATCACTGTTTGATCCAGAGAGCCAAAAATGTCCATCTTCATTATTCTGGCTGTTTGCAGCTGAACAGAGCACACACACACACAAGGTCTCAGACCTCTAGGCAAGACACAACACTTGACAGTAAAGAACCAAGGGCCTTAGGATGTTTTCCACCTTTTAACAAATGCTTTTTATTTTTTTTCCTTTTGCAGTTTCTGTGTCATTCTTGCTGAACCTCTCCTCCTGAAGGTTTTTTATTATGCGAGATTTTGTCACAAGGAGGCTGCATAAGGATGGGGAATTAAATAAAGCCATGTCGTCCCAAATCCAGATCAGTAGCACAACCTTTGGCTCATCCTCTTGCCTCCCTTGTCTAGCAAAAGGCACTCTACAAAGGTACACAAGCATACATTACACCCCAAGGTCAGCAGTGTGGGATGAAAAGGATGAATATATACAACTCCATGTCCTAGAAATCTGCTCTGTGCTCTCCATGGATTTGCAAATAGCTCTGCTTAGAAGCAGGAATTAAATCCTCAGCCTTTCAGCAAGGCAGGAGCAGCACATTGCTACTGCTGCTGCTATTGCAGGAAATCAGAGGGTAACATCCAACATCCCCTCCCACGGCAGCAGGGATGTGTGAGCTCTGAGTATCCCTGATTAACACAGCTTTAGCCTGGCCCTTCTATCTGATACACACACTGCTGGGGCTTACTAACACCTTACACACCACAGCAGTGCTTTCTGTCATTGCTGTAAGTTACTAATACATTACACACCACAGCAGTGTTTTCTGTCATGGCTGGAGGTTACTAACACCTTACACACCACAGCAGGGCTCTCTGTAATGGATTTGGGTTACTAACACCTTACACACCACAGCACTGCTTTCTGTCATTGCTGTAAGTTACCAATACCTTACACACCACAGCAGTGCTTATTATCATTGCTGGAGGTTACTAACACCTTACCACAGCAGTGCTTTCTGTCACTGGTGGGGTTTACTAACATCTTCCACACCACAGCACTGCTTTCCATCATTGCTGTAAGCTACTAACACCTTACACACCACAGCAGTGGTTTCTGTCAATGCTGGAGGTTACTAACACATTACACAGCACAGCAGTGCTTTCTGTCAATGCTGTAAGTTACTAACACCTTACACACCACAGCAGTCCTTTCTGTCATTGCAGGAGGTTACTAAAACCTTACACACCACAGCAGTGCTTTCTGTCATGGTTAATTCCAGCCAGGCACATGGGGAACACCAGGATCCCCTGCAGTTTGTGCTACTGGACAGGATCCAGGTCCTGCCTGGCACCTCTCAGCCTCTTTAGGGATGCAGGTGCTGCTCCCTCCTCCTTTTGGTCCATAATTTTGATCCATTATTTTGTTCCATTATTTTGATCCACAATGGTCTCAACACTGCAGTGCAGAGGTTTCTCAACTCTTCCTGCTCCAGGGGAAATTCAGGATGCCCCATCCCATGTCCTGCTGGATTCAGTGGGGCAGGGATCAGGAGAAGGAGCTCAGCCCAGAGAAGGCAGATTTTAGTTCAGCAGAGACCTCACTGGTGTTTTCTGCTACTGTGAGCAGCTCAGGCCTTGGAGGGCAGCAAGCAGCTGCCACTGATGTCCCTTAAGAAAAGACATCAGCATCACTCAGAAAACTTATTTTCACTTAGCCTTGTTAAAACTGCTCTCTGTTTCATTCTACTGCAATCATTTAAAACAAAGGAGTTCATCAACACTTGAATCCTCCAGGTCTCTACATCAGTGTCTGGGAATGAGAACAAGCTGGTGCTTTTTGTCTTTAACCACCAAAAGAGTGTCAGGAAAGATTAGGTGAATTTCTGCAGAGCAAAGTGCTCCTGGATGCGAGTGTCAGCAGGGCTGCTGCTGTGTGCCAGGGTAACAAATGAGCAGTGGCACCTGCCCGTGCCCTGGACGTGCCACAGTGGAGCTGAGTGTGCAGCAGTGATGGGCTGTGCACGGGGCCAAACAGGCAGCAGGAAAGGGAGATGGCTCCAGGGCAAGGAGGAAATTCTACCAGGGAACGTTCTACAGCCCAGTCTGAGATTTCCTTCCCAGTGAAATGCCAGCACACAGCAGAGCATGGGCAGGGATGTGTTGTTGAGTTTCTTTGATGAACTGTTGCAGTAGGACACAAAATGAACAACACTCACACGCTGTAGGATGTACAGGTAGAGCTGTAGGATGCTTATCTGAATCAGCAACTCTGATTTTAGAAATAGTGGCCCAGCAGGACAACAGCTGGATACAGCTGGATCAGCTGCAGCCTCCCTCCAGCTCTGCTCCAAGGGGTTTATGAACAGATGCTGCCATCAAAAGATCCTTCTTTGAGGATCTCAAAGATTCTCATCCTGCTGAGATGTCCAAGGCCAAAAATGCACATTTATTTTGGGACCTTGATATTTGTACAATTCTGAAAGTGACCATGGATTGGAGGATGGAATTGCCACCTCTCCAACCACACTGGTCAAACCAACAGTCCACCAATTCTCTCCTCCTCTAGAAAGGAATGCAAAACAATCCTTATTTACATGCAAAGTGTGAGAGAAACTCTGTTGTCATCTAATATATCAAGAGTTCCACTATCATTAAATGTTGTCTTATATATCAAGTGTTCTTCTGTCATTATTGTGCAAGGATTCTATAACACCAGAGTTTCCTATCACCTCAATCTTTCTCACAGGCACCTCCTCTAAGCACTGACTATTCCTGGTCCTTGCAACAGCCATCTGACTCCAGTTCCCACAAATCCACTCTTTTGTACCACTTGTTCTTACTCGCTACAGGGCTACAGGTGTGGCCTGTTATCATCTGGCCTGCTCCTAATCTTTAGTAATTGGTCCAGCTGCAACTCATTGGGGGATAAGATTAAATCCTACATTACCTTCATTTACCCGTACTGTGTCCCCCTACACTCTGTTACAAAAATGTAAACATCAGAAGGCTTAGAAGAACTTTAGAAGAACAGGGTGACAATGAACAGCCTTCCTTCAGCTACCACAAAATGCAGATACCACCACTCATGCCTCTGTTGAGCACCCTGTGCCACTATGACCTTTCCAATTCACAAAATCAGATAAAGGAACTGGAAAGCACCATGAAAGGCTGCAGGGTTGACAGAACCTATGGATCAGGGCTGTTTTTAACTCCATGTGTTTAACTCCTTCCTTACTGCAAGCTGGGAAGGGCTTCACTGTCCTTTGAACACCCAGCCCTGCTCAGACAGGTTCTGCCTTTCAGCCGAAACAAATTGCAGCCACTCCTGTGGTGTAACACCACATGGGATTGACAAATCTTCCATCCCTTACTGATGGAAGGCACTTTTCTGATCTTCATGCAAAGAGTGGCTCTACTTCAACCCAGTTCCCAGTTTCTAGGGGCCAGGTGCTAAAAATCACCCAACTGCAATGAGTTTTAAGCTCCCAACACCTCTGAGTATTTGTGTTGAGTTGTTCCCATGTGCTGATCCAAGCTCTGTCACATTCAGGTTCAATGTGATGCCTGCAGCACCACCAGGCTGGGGGTGCCACTGGAGCACAGCTCAGGCATTTTGCAGAGCTTGTCGTGTTATATTCCACTCAGGGAACAAAATGGGGAATTTTAGATTTTAATTTGTCACTTTACATGCAAATTAACTGTTGTATATTTTCACAAGTGAATTCAGCCAGTATTTATAATAACAGAAATCTGCTGCTTGGATTGCTAAATGAAAATTCCCCACATTGCTTGTGCTTCCCTGCATGAGCTGTTTCATTTCAGCTTTTCTGTGCTCGCTCTTCTAGAATGCCTAAAAGATTTTGTGGGGGCAAAGAAGCACTGAGGAAAAAAAAAAACAAAACCAAGAATGAGAAATAATTGTTAAGATTACTCAGCAGGATGGCTGGATGACATTTTGTCCCTGTTTTTCACAGGCAAAACCATTGCAGCGCTTAAAATTAAGCACATGCTTAAGCATTTTGTTGATCTGAAGCCAGAATACTCAAAACTGCATCTGATTAGTCCCTCCCAACCTGCTGTTAAAGCAGTTACAAAACTGAAGTGCCCCAACCATCAGCTGAGCTCACTTGGTACAAGCACAGCCCTTCCCCAGCAAGGAGACTGATTACACTGAGTCCCCTGAAAAACAGGGGATGAAAAGTTAAGTATGCTGACATTTTCTTTCAAGAGCAAAGAAACTGATAAAATAAAGCAATGTTCAGGAAATGATGCCTTTCAGGAGCCTGTAAAGTCAGGAATTCTCCTGGTCATTCCTGATTCCCAGGTTTTTGCTAATACTCCATGGGCTTTGAGCCACTTGGACAGCTCAGAGAACAAAACTGCACGGAGACATAAGGAATTTATTATTTATTTTTTTTATTTTAATTGCAAGCAGCCTCTGAAACATTATAGAGCATATAGTGCTAGACACAGCAGAAGTAATTAAAGTGAGAGGGCCACATGCAGCCATCAGTAAAACACCAGATGTAGGCAGCTCAGAAAAAATGTCATTGATTCAGCATCAGGAGAAAAGGCAGGGCTGAGATTATCAACAACAGATCACACTTTAAATTGCAGCAGCATGACTACAGCGTTTAAAGAAAAGCAGCCCAGGGATGTATTACTGCAGAGCTGGGTCTCAAAGAGGGATGGGGCCATCAGCTGCTCAAGGTGGTTTCAAAGGAGCAAGGCAAACCTGAACAATCTGTTCTTCTCCTGGCTCTGCAAGGAATAACTTGGGCTGTGATTTCCTCCACAGGAAAAATGGGATGCTTTCACATCATATTAAAAACAGTAATAATTAACTAAAGCAGGTAGAAAAAGGATCCATGGCTGTTTGTCTGGGGGGGATGCAAAGTGATGCAGCTGCAGGCAAGGCCAGAGAGCTCTTCTGAAGTGAGCTAGGACACTTTGTCCTGTTCAGTCTGCTCGTCCAGTGTGTCCTCCAAGGCAGGCCCAGGGTGAGAATGACTTCAAAGTATGAACATCCAGTCTCAGGTTGGAAATGGGGCTGTGTGTTCTATCCCCATCTGTCAGAGCTGGGGCAGCTCTCTGCTGTCCATGGGGCAGTTGTTTCTTTATCTCTCCCACAGCCAACCCTCCCTCCAGCAGATCTCTGCTGTCCATGGCCACTGAGTGTCCCTGCAGGGCTGATCCAATGCCAGCATCCCATGGGGAGATGCTCCGCCCAGGGGAGGAGCCAAGCATTCCTGCCTGGATCCAATCTGAGCCTGGCACAGCACAGCAGCCTTTGCCCCCTGCACTGCCAGAGGAGCAGCTTTCTGCTGCCCTGCATGGCCAGAGGGAGCCCAGGCCCATCTGCAGCAGCCCTGGAGCTGCAGAGGAAAACTCCCCCCTTGTGCAGGATCCCTGCTGCAGCAGAGCCACAGCTGGCACTGCAGGAGGGCTGAGCCCCCCTGGGATGGGGCTGGGACCCCACCCTGACACACAGGGGGCAGGGACTGCTCTCACTCCGGCTGTGGTTTGTTTTCTTTGTTTGTACTTATGCATTTGTATTTTTAATTTTCCTAGTAAAGAATTGTTATTCCTATTCCCAGATCTTTGCCCCTTAATTTCAAAATTACAATAATTCAGAGGGAAGGGGTTTACATTCTCCATTTCAAGGCAGGCTCCTGCCTTCCTTAGCAGACTCCTGTCTCTCAAACCAAGACACATCCCCAGGTCCCTACAAACCCTAATGGGGTGTCACCCTGACTCATATTAAATGGCATTGACCACTCTGAATGCAATTTGCTACAGCAAAGGTTAATGATCATTTCTACCTTTAAATAGTTTATGAAGATGTTTGATGTCTTCTAACAAGGCAGATGTTGTAACTTGCTGTTCTTTGCACTGACTTGCATATCATTGATCTTTCTTCTTGAAATGATTATCCCCAGGCAACCTATAAATCTCACTTACTCTGGCTCAAAATGCTGGACAATGTAATGAACTGTTATGAGGCCAAAGACAGTGGACAGGGTCACTTTTATGAGCTGGCAGCATGTGTGCTTCAGCTGTGTACTCACACCTGCACACAGAGCCAAGGAAACACACACCTTAAGGCAGATTTTGTAATTACAGAACATGCAGTAATTCCAAGTATATCTGATAGCCTCACATACTAAATTCAATGTGCCTCGTAGCAATCTGGGGTATAATGTCACACCCCAGCATTTAATTCAAACTCTCCTGCTACAAAAGTACCTCAAGGGCAATTTCTGCCCCATCACTTCATTGCTCTGAGCTCCTGCAGGTGTCTCAGACCAAGAACAGAGAGATTCAAAGCTGAAAGTGTCCAGAGCAGGGAAAGCTTTCATCAAAGCCCCAAGTCAAAGTGCAAAAGGGCTTGAAACTTTTACAAATTTTACATAGAAGAGTTCTAATAATTACAGGAGTCCTGTGTGAAAATAAAAGATCCTCAGCTATGAAACCTCCCCCAACTTCAGGCTGCCATCAAGAGTGAGAGTGAGGGCACATTTGGGAGCAGGGACAGCGATCATGGTCTCTGACAGGAATGCACTGCCTGTCAGGTGAGCAGTTCAGGGACGTGGGTGGGTTTAGTTTCTGCTTCCAGCCACTGAACATCATCATATGGGGCATTTTTGGCCAGTAGAAAAGCTGTTCATCTGCACATATCTGGAGACAAGCTTGTCAGCAAGTCACTTTTTGCTGCAGTAAAACTTCCTTGTGAAGGGCCGTGGTGGTGTTCACAGGGGTCCCAGGATGAGGGGAGAGATGAGAATCTTGACTCTATGTTACAAAAGGCTGATTTATTATTTTATTATATATATTATATTAAAAGAAAATGGTACATTAAAACTATACTAAAAGAATAGAAGAAAGGATTTCATCAGAAGACTAGCAAGGAAAGGAAGGAATGATAATAAAATCTTGTGGCTGCTCACAGCCTCGACACAGGTGGCTGTCATTGGTCATCAAGTAAAACAACTCACATGGGCCAATCAAAGATGCACCTGTTGCATTCCACAGCAGCAGATAATTACTGCTTTTCTGAAGACCTCATCTGCCTACACACTTAACCCTTTTCTCCAAAGTTAGAGGAAAACAAAGAGTTTTCACAGGTACCATTGGTCAGAAGAAATGCCCCATGTGTTTATCAATTTTTGTACTTAGAATTGTTCACGATTATGAAAGATGATTAATGCTGATAAATGCAGCTCCAATATAACCAGATAAATAATAAATAAATAAATAATATAACCAGATAAATAAAAAGCAGACTGCAGGCTCAGCCTTTTTCCCTTAATACATTAAAAGAGGAGGAAGAAAAACAAAATCAAGCAGGAAACAAAAAGGAATAGGAATATCAAAAAGGAATATCAAAAAGGAAAAAAATCTGCGTAACATCATGAAGATAGAACTGAGGGAAGTGGAGGCAAAGCAAGATCCAAGGATAAAACTGGTGTTTCTGCTGCCCACACTCACAGGAGGATGATGAGCTCATTTAACTGCCAGGGCTTCCCAAGAGTTTGGTTTGTTCTGCAGCTTTCCATGCCATGTGGCACAGCCTGAGGTGCCCCACTGCTCACCCTGATGATGAGGAAGGAGCAGTGCTGCTCTTCCTCCTGCTCCTCTTCCTCTTGGCAATGCTTCAGCTGAGTTGACAGGGAAAGATGTTTGTCCACAGCATCATTTAGAATGGACCCAAAAGGAAAAACCACGGGCAGTTCCTAAACCCCAGATAGCAAACACAAATATAAATCTCCCCAGGCAAGCCAGGGTAGAGACTTGATGCACTTTACAAGCTGTAAACACTGATTTTATTAGCCATTTATGGGCTACTTTGCACAATTCAGATTTAATATCAAACAATAAAGCTCACAACAGACTTACAAAGGAAAACAGTCTCTCTCATTTACTCCTGAATTGCAAGTGTGGCATCTCTTGATCACATGAAATCACCAGAAATCAGGTTATTCAGTTTAGGCTGCATATTTTTTTTGTGTTTGATGCCCCACACCAGGAGCACTGAGAGAGAGGAAATAATTTCTGAGACACTGGGAACTGTAGAAATGAACTTTGAGCAGGCACTGAGCAGCCCTGAGTTACCCACATCAGCATGCACACAGACTACAAGGAAACTTGGCCTTGTGTTTATGGGTGTTTATCATTTATAATCTGATACATCAGATGTCTCATGTAAGATAAGGTCTGGCTCTACCAGAGACTGCATGCAAAATGCATGAATTTGTATGCAAAATAAGTAATTTCTTTTTTTGAGCCTACAGGCAGAAAGGGGAAATGGAAGTACAGCTAATCCTGTCTGCAAATGGAAAACAGGCTGAGGGGATGAAGTGATTTGACCAAGACTACACAGGAACCAGAAACAGCATGAACACTTGCAAAATCTCAGTGGAACATGTGCTGTCCCTCAGCACAGCCCATGCAGGGGTTGCTCTGTGCCTCTGAAGGGTTTGGATGGTTGGCTGGTGTGGGGAATGGTGGACCTGGTCATGTGCCACTCAAATCACAGCTGTCCAGGGCTTCTGGTGCAAGAAAAAGGATTTGTAATCCCTGCATGTGCTGCTTTATCCCTCCATGAGCCCAAATCTCTTCAAGTTTGGCTTGAAAAAGGCCAAAGAAAATCCAGCTGCTCCATTTCCTTTTTTCAGCTGGCAGTTTTAGAGGTGTCCATACTCTTCCAAACCAAACCATGCAGGCTGGTGAACAAGGATTGTAAAAATCTTACCCCAGGTGGGCCAAGTCTGTCTGGTATCTGCTAGAGACAGCTCAGACAACCAAAGGAGGAGGACAGAGTCCCTTCCTGAAGTCAAACCCAGCTCCCAAAGCCATCACACTGCTGTGCACAGACATGCATGAGAAGTAGCCCAAAATAAGGCCTGGGCCTGGCTTATCCAGCTGGAGGGAAGGACAGAATAGCATGTGAAGATTTGGACTGTGGAGACAATTGCACTATAGGGACTTTCCATGGGGTTCTTTAAACTGCCAGAGGGCAGGGTTGGGTGGGATATTGGGAAGAAATCCTCCCTGTGAGGGTGGGCAGGCCCTGGCACAGGGTGCCCAGAGCAGCTGTGGCTGCCCCTGGATCCCTGGAAGTGCCCAAGGCCAGGCTGGATGGTGTAGCCATGAAAAATCCTTTCCTTAGGATTTTTCCTCCTGAGAAGCTGGGAGGCCTCAGGAACAAAATGTAAATATTGATTATCTGCTGCTGTGGAATGCAACAGGTGCATCTGGGATTGGTCTCATGTGGCTGTTTCTAATTAATGGCCAATCACAGTCAGCTGGCTCGGAGACTCTGTCCAATCCACAAACCTTGGTTATCATTCATTCTTTTTCTATTCTTAGCTAGCCTTGTGATGAAATCCTTTCTTCTATTCTTTTAGTATAGTTTTAATATAATATATATTATAAAATAATAAGGTCACAGGATGGGGCTTGAAGCAACCTGGGATGGTGAAAGGTGGAAGGTGAAGGTGTCCCTGCCCATGGCAGGGGGTGGCACTGGATGGGTTCTAAGGTCTCTTCTAAGGTCACCAAACCATTCTGTGATTTCTGGAAAGCAGAGTGCACAGTGGTTTGTAAACTTATTTGAGGTACTTGAACAATTCTAACCAATTACAATAGATGGAACCTTAGTGAGAGAAGAAAAGCCTCAGCAGAGCACTGATCCAAGTCTTCCTAAACAGGGCAGGGAGTGAGATGCCTTCCATGGCCTACAGCTGAGTCTGGTGAGCAGCACAAGCAGACCACAGGCACTAAGCAGCACAAAAGCTCAGCCAAGATCAGAGTTTTATCTATTGGCTCATTTAATAGGATTATTTACTAAATCACAATCAATAACAATTTAACAATTAATATGGAAGAATCTAATGATGTTATAAGGAAACAATTCACTCTAAAAAATTCTATTAAAGTTCAAACAGATTTGGAAGGGAGAACAGAAGCTCAGCAAAGCTCCAGGTTCCCTGTGGTGGCACTCACACCCTCAACAAGCCCTCAGGTAGCACTCTGCACAAGCTGCAGAAGTGGCAGTGAGGGACAGATGTATTTACAGTGTGTATTTCTGAACAGCTGTGCCCTGAGAGGTGCCTTTTGCCCAGGATGCCTCCAGAACCCTTTCACTTAGCACTCAGTTTGCTGTGCCCAGGCTGCTTTACCCACCCTACAAGGCAAACTGGGGGTGCCTGTTTACATCCAGCACTCTGCAGACACAATGCCTCATCAAAAGCCAGACAGCTGATGGCACAAACAATCCATCACCTACAAACCCTCACCTCAAAGGGGGCTGTGGGATCTGCCAGTGTGCTGTACATTGTCACATTCACATTTTCTGGAAAATCCCTTTGCCCTGGATTTTTCTGCTGGGAAGCTGTGAAGCCTCAGAGAAAAGGAAAACAACTCTTATCTCATTTGCTTCTCCTGTGTTGGGCTCATGTGGAATGTGTTTGGAGACTGTTTACCCACAGGTGATTGTTCCATTGGATTCTGCTGTGAGTTGTTTTCACTCTTTGGCCAATCAGGGCCAAGCTGTGTCGGGCTCTGGAAAGAGTCACAAGATTTCATTATTATCTTTTTAGCATTGTGTAAATATCCTTTCTGTATTCTTTAGTATAGTTAGTATGGTATTCTTTATGATAATATTATAATTCTTTATTATAATAGTACTTTATTATATTAGTATAATAAAATAATAAATTAGCCTTCTGAGAACATGGAGTCAGATTCATCATTCCTCCTGCCATGGGGGACCCAGCAAATACAATACCCCATCAAACCTCCAGTGATGCTGTTGAGTCAGGGATGGAAAGAAGACTCCACTCTTCAGGTGGATCAGAAGTGTTTAATGAAGGTAGCATGTCTTTCTATAATGTGACTCCCTAAGGTGAGACTTGATTGATCTTTAAGTAGAAACATCTCACATTATTGGTGACTGTGAACAGCACACTCTGGAGAACAATATCTATAAACAATGGTTACAGAAAGAGAGATAATAATTGTTTGAATTCTTTCCTCTAAGTTTCCCACAGCTTCTACACAGCTTCCCATGATTTTCCTGGGAGAGCCACGTCTCTCTCTGTTCAGAGGATGTGTAATTACTACACCTCCAGCAGTCACATCTCCCTGTCCACCCCAAAACAAACACTCCTGAATGTTCAATCCAGCATGTTCCTCTTGTTTTTTTCTGATGGATTACTGGCTCAGCCCAGCCTCAGTGGCTGTGTCAGCCCTGCCAGTGTGAGCTGCTGGCACTCTCTTGGAGTCTCTGTGTCAAGATGACCCTGAAGTGTTAGAAAGTCTCTTTTTCCCAGCCCCGAGACCGAAATGACTGGAGTCAGGATTCCTCAGCTCTGGTTTTCAGAGTTATTTTCTGTTATCTATTCCATTCTTTCTCTGACATGCTGAGGTCTGTCCAGCAAGTCGGTTCGTGGCACACTGACTGCCTTCAGGACAGTGTTATCTTTTTATACTAAGAACTGTGTGTACTTTATTTACAATAATTTTCCAATACCTATCACCTATGTTAGACAGTCTGTCTCTACTCTGAACCAGTCCAGAAGTGTCACCATCACAGCAGAAGATGGAGCACAAGAAGAGGAAGTGGGAGAGGAAGAAGACGAAGAGGAGGAAGTGGAAGAAGAAGAGGAAGAGGAAGAGGAAGAGGAAGAGGAAGAAGAAGAAGAAGAAGAAGAAGAAGAAGAAGAAGGAGGAGGAGGAGGAGGAGGAGGAGGAGGAGGAGGAGAGAAGAAGAAAGACAGGACACGCCCAGATTCCACCATCTTGCCTCTTGAACCCCCATTCTAAAATCCCAAAATTTTTTCACTCTGTGACAAATTCACTATCATTGTACTCAAATTCTTGTGGCTTCTAACTCCTCACACAAAGTTGGTAATTGTTTTCAAGGACTAAAATCCTAAAAAAGCACAGGTGTTTGTGACTCTGTGCCAAGGTCTCTGAGCCCCTGCCAGGGTCTGGAATCACCCAGGGCAGTCAGAGCAATGTCCTGGGTTCTGACAGCCCCCTGATCCCTCAAACCCTCGCTGAGCTGTGACCAAACCTGCCAGGTTTGTGTTGCCTTTGGTGGCCACAGAGCACAGCCTATGTTTTCCCAGCTGAGTGAGTGTGGAAAGCAGCTTGTTTTACATGGATTAAACAATTATTGACTCTGTCACTGAAAAGGGCTTTTGAGCTGTGTCTGCTACAAGAATAATAGAGTGATTAGATTTTTTTTTTTTCCCCCCTGAGCTCTCAGAATTTTTAGTAAATGCTGGTTATTAAAGGGGTCTAGAAAAACACTGGGGGTGAAAAAAATAGGAGCATGCAATTAAAACCATTCCTACACATAGCCTTAGATCAGTGACTAGGGAAAGGGGAAACTTGCCATTTAAAGACAAACTGCTCCTATCTGGTTAAGCCTAGAAGCTTGAAGCAGCAATTGTCAACAAGAGAATAAGCAATACTTGAAAACAAATTTTAATTACAGTTGACACTTTTCAGAGTGGTGCTGGATATTTTCATCAGCTGGAAAATGGCTGTCATCTCCCTACCCTTGGGGACACAAACACTTAGTGGAAGTTACTGTAAGTGAAATCCTGCTTTGTTGCTGGCCGTGCAGTTGGGAAGGAAAAGTTAAACTGTCATCATGAGTGACAAACTCTGGTCCACTGAGTAAAACCTCCCCACAACGTGGCAAAGGATGCTGAAATATTCCAGGGTGAGAGGTCGAGTTTGAGAACTTAGGGGAGAAGCTTTCTCCAGTCCTGCTCCTCCCCTGCCTCACCACAGCCCCAGCAGCAGGAACCTCTGCAGAGCAGGGCCTTTGTCCTCACACAGGGCTGTCACAGGCATCTTTTATGAAAATTCTTTCCTTGGGACTTTTCCTCCTGAGAAGCTGAGAAGCCTCAGGAACAAAATGTAAACATTGATTATCTGCTGCTGTGGAATGCAACAGGTGCATCTGTGATTGGTCTCATGTGGATGTTTCTAATTAATGGCCAATCACAGTCAGATGGCTCGGACTCTCTGAGCCACAAGCCTTTGTTATCATTCTTTCCTATTCTATTCTTAGCCAGCCTTCTGATGAAATCCTTTCTTCTATTCTTTTAGTATAATTTTAATATAATATATATAATAAAATAATAAATCAAGCCTTCTAAACATGGAGTCAGATCCTCATCCTAAGACCCCTGTGAACACCGTCACAAACCGAGTTTTGAAGCTTTGCTGAGGAAGCTGCAGCTCTCTCTTCTTCAGAGACAGAGCAGAAAGCAGCTCCTTCACCAGGGTGTGATGGCAATTCCCATCCCCAGCTGCTGCAGGGAGAGCAAAGGGAGCTCTGAAGGAAGAGGCAGCACAAGACTGGGACACATGGAAGCTGAGCCAAAATGCAGATTGGAGCCTGGATTTCACTTACAGTAACTTCCACTAGACACATGGAAACAGGGCCAAAATGCAGGTTGGAGTCTGGATTTCACTTCCAGTAACTTCCACTAAGTGTTCATGTCCCCAAGGGTAGAGAGATGACAGCCATTTTCCAGCTGATGAAAATATTCAGCACCAGTCTGAAAAATGTCGACTGTAATTAAAATTTCAGTGCCTGAAGTAAGGACTGATTCTCGCCCTCTCCTCCTCTGCTCTGTCCAGCTCCCTGAGAGCCTGAAAGAGGGTAATAATGGGGAAAGGGATCCCATCCTAGTGTTCTACAAAGACAACACTGGAATTTCTGTGAGCTGACCAACGAGCTATTCATTGAGGAAAAGGCTAGGAAATACCAAATTTCTCCTTCTAACAGGAGATGGGTCTGGAAGGGACATTTCTTATTTAATGATGGAAGGAAGTGAAACAAAGCAGCAGCATCTCTCTTCCTTTTAAAACCAGCACAAAAGAAGTAAGGGGCTTTGATATTGAGAGCAGCCTACAAGAAATGTGTGTTGTCAGTGAGCTCATCCTTCTGACCCATCAGACAGTTCTCCTGCCTTTCAGCTCTGTCTCTGGGCAGTGTCCCCAAGATCTAACACAAAGTAATTGCCAGCCCATTGTGACTTTGACTAGAAATCCCAGTGCTGAGAAGGGAATCATCTGGGCTTTGATGTAGAGATCTTGGTAGCATCTGTGGCTCCTGGGCTCAGAACACACTTGTTTGATGTATTGTTGGATAGAGGTATTTGTTATCTTCTCAGAGAACATGTGTGCGCCTTGGTAAAGCTATTTCCTGACTGCCTTCTAAGACAGATAGCACAAGGCTTGTTTGTGAGGCATCAGTTCATCTGATACAGAGAATAGGCTGGGACAAATGTAGAGACCTCCAAAGTGCTGGCATTACAAGTCACTTTGAGGTCCCTTTTGGTTCCACCCAGGCACACTGTGACAGAAAGGTTCCCTTCATGCAAATTCCAATGTCATTTCTATTTAGCACATGAAGGGGTTGAAGAGACAGCCTCTCCTGGATCAGTGTCCTGGTTTAGGGCAAATTTTGGGGGAAAACCTCCAAAGGCGCCTCTCCAGAAAGCAATCCCACACAGGCCCTCCCACCAACCGGGTCGGGAAGGATTCCTTGGGGAGAAATGGAAAGAACCTGTTTATTTAACAGGCACAGCACCCCCAGCACACAGAATGAACAATACCAGGTGACACCACTCTGTCACTGCTCTGACAAAGATGACAAATTCAGAACAAATTCAGAAAGTCTCTCTGGGGGTGGTCGCTCTGTTCTCAGTCCCTCCTGTGCTGGGGCAGCTGCTGCAGCCACAAGGTGCAAACTCTCGGTGTTCCCAGGGCCCAGCCCGGAGCAGGCTCGAGTGGGTCCAAAAAGGAAAGGAGAAACAGTCCAGGGAAAATTCAGACTGCTGAGCTAAACTAGCTAATGAGCAGGGGCAAAGCAAAAAGCAAAGCAAAAAGCAAAAGCAGCACCATGCACTGCCCTGTCTCTGTGCCCTGCCAGCTGTGGGGGAGCAGCTGATAGCAAAACTCAGACAAAAATTTCACTCTTCAGAGCCAGTCTTGAAGGCACAGAACATGATATCCAGCATGAACAGAACACACGGATGGGGTTACAAGCATCATGACATCACCCTCGGACAATCAGAAATGCAGAGCAGCAGGAAAGGCCCCTTCAGCACCCACACAGGCTGACCCACATCCATGGTGGGATGGGCTCATTCCCATTGCCAGTCCCAGCACTCTCCAATCTGGCCAGTACAGGATGAACCTGATTATTTTTCTGCCAGCATTCACCTGCAATAGGTTTTTCTCAGCCTCTGCCAGGCTTTGCTGTGCAAGGGAAGAGCCACACTTGACTGTTCTTCTGTAACCTCAGGAGGCTAAGCCTGTCTAAAGCTGTTTTGGGATGCTGCCATGAGCCTCTTAGGGGTATTAAGGCCCCGTGCTGAGCAGCACATGACACTGCAGCAAGGCTGTACCACTGTCAGTGGCAGGTGGAAGGTCCTTCCCACAGTGTCCCTGCACTCCTGTCTGTGCCAGACACACACCAGGAGCTTTTCCAGTCCCTTTGAAACACACTGTACTGAATACCTTGGGGAAAACCAGGCTTCGGGCATTTCTCTGGAACAGGGAAGGGTGACAGCACACCTGGCCATGTCCTGGGGTAACCAGCACACCTTCAGTGCTGGACTCTCCTTTGTTGCTGGTGTTCTAAGGTAATCCTTTTATGTAGGATTGCTGTGAGATTTTAATTCCCTGGGTCATCCCTTTATCTCTTTTGAATTATCCTAGCAAGCCTCTAATCTTTTAAAAATTCTTTTTTTATTTCCCAGGATCCAATCTACTAAGTTCTCCGTCACCTCCAGTGCTGCCATTAGCTGATGTAGGGTTTTTCTGGAGTTTTGTTGTTGTTTTCCTATGAAGGTTTAGAAATGCCCTTTTCTGTAGCTTTTAAAATATTTATATCACACAGGTATCTGTACCTTGCTTTGTCATGTAAGAATAAGATATAAATGAACATAAAGAATTATATAAATGAAAAGTCCAAGTTATTTCATGAATGCTGTTTGACAGTTTAACAATACAGGTATTTTTATAGCTACATCCAGTACACAAGAGGAAACAGGCCCTGGGACAGTGTGGTACCCCCTAGTTTCAAGGGCAGCTTGCAGCCATCACTCAGAACAGACATAAAAATGTCCTTTCCCCGGGAATTATGCAGTCACTCATGTCCACAATTTGAACAATTCCTGTTTGCAGCAGAACAAGGCTGCCCTACCTGGCATGCCAGTACACCCAAAGAAATCAGACTGGCCTTGCCAGAGAAAAACACCTCACACAAAGGTACAAAGAGAGCTGAACATGTTTAACATCTTGCTGGATCAGCCTGCTGAAGTGTTTAAAACAATGGAAGAGGAAAGCATGTGTTCCTTTCAGCACAATCTGTGCCTTGTAATCGAGTCTAAATGCTCACAATCCGCTCGGATCCTAATGAGCAGAATGGCATAAATGGCAGAATGTTCTGCTCTTTCTACAGGTTTACAAAAATGAAATTAAACATAGGCTTTCTATTACAAAACAATAGGCAAATTGAAGACCAATTATGCAAACCCATCAGAGAACCTGGTGAACTGTGGAGAATTTTGCATTTCTGAGGCAGAATGACTTTGGAGATGAAAAAAAACCCCTCTACTCCAAGAAATTGAGAACATCTGTGCCGTCAAAGAAAGAATGCAGTGAATAATTGGACAATCATAGACAGGCAGCCATTTGAATATGAAGCTGTTTGTAATGTGGCAGTGGAAGGGAAATTGCAGAATGCCAGAGCTGCCTGGCTGTCACTCGCCCTGGTGGCTCCCTTTGTGCATGTGCTCAGTTCAGGAGCTGTGGGGTCAGCAGTGACGTCTCCAGGGCTATCTGCTCCCATCATTTTGCACATCACACACATAATAAAAAACGAGCAGGCAGATCTCAGGTTGCTGTTGATAATTGCAGCCCCGAGATGTGCAGGATGTCTCTGTTTCTGTCTCTGCTTCAGCCCGTGAAACTGAAGAATGAGTCTGGACTCTTCACTTTTCGGTCCTGAAGTTGTTTATTAATTCTTATCTATAAAATTTTCTTTCTGCCCAGCCGAGATCTGCTCAGCAGGGCAGCCACAGGCACTCTGACCGCCCTTGGGGCTGTGTTGTCCTTTTATACTACAAACTACGTATAACACATTTACACTTAATTCCCAATACCTATCACCTGTGTTAGACAGTGCACTTCTACTCTAAACCAATCCCAAAGTGCCAACATCACAGCAAAAAATGGAGAACAAGAAGAAGAAGGAAGTCTGGACATGCCTAGATTCCTCAATCTTGTCCCCATTACCCCCATACCAAAAATCCTAAAATCTACATTTTCACCCTGTGATCATTTTGTTATTACACCATTCAAACTTGTGTGACTTTTACATCCTCATACAATGCTGGTAAATTGCTGCAGGGGTCAAAATCAAATCCCCTGGTGTTCTGGGCAGCATGCCAGGGTCTCTGAGGCCCCCCGGTCTCTGAGTCCTCAGCAATTCTGGAGACCTGGAGGGATGTACTGAGCTCTGACAGGCAGAGAGGTCCTTGAGCCCTCAGTTCCTCCAGCATCCCAGTTTCAGCACACCTTTAACCCCCTGACAGACAGCCCAACCTGCAGCCTCCCCCATAGCCGACTCACAGCACGCAGCAAATGTTCTCCCTCTGCCAGCTGACAAACACTGCTGACCCTTTGCCTCAAGTATGATTGTTCTCCTTGTTTCCAGCAGGTAAATCCCATATGGAAAGGGAGGCACATGGAGCCACCTGGCAGCCTGCAGCTCCTGCAGGAGTGACCCCCAGGAGCCCTTCCTCCCTCCAGCCAGCATCAAACCATGGCTGGATATTGAATTTGCAGGGAATGCCCCAATGAAGGCAGGAATGATGCATCTCGCTCCATGTTCTCAGAAGGCTATTATGATACCATAATATATTAAAGAATGCTATACTATACTATACTATACTATACTATACAAGAAGGATACTTACTGAAAGCTAAAAAGATAATAATGAAAACTCCTGACTCTTTCCAGAGCCCTGACACAGCTCGGCCCTGATTGGCCAAAGAGTGAAAACAACTCACAGCAGAATCCAATGGAACAATCACCTGTGGTAAACAATCTCCAAACACATTCCACATTAGCACAACACAGGAGAAACAAATGAGAGAAAAATTGTTTTCCTTTTCTCTGAGGCTTCTCAGCTTCCCAAGAGCAAAATCCTGGGTGAAGGGATTTTTTCAGAGAATGTGAATGGCACAGCTAGACATCTCCAAAATGTGGGTAAAGGCCCTGAGCAATGTACAGCTGTGGTTCATCCCCAGCCCCAGCAGCCAGAAGGATCTGTCCCCAGGAGGAGGAGGCTGAGCAGGGCACACTCTGTTCCCAGGAACACCCCACAGCACTCCCCAGCACCACCTCTCTGTCACAGACATCTTTTATGGAAAATCCTTTCCTTAGGATTTTTCCTTCTGAGAAGCTGAGAGGCCTCAGGGGCAAAAAGTAAACAATGATTATCTGCTGCTGTGGAATGCAACAGGTGCATCTGTGATTGGCCCATGTTGGATGTTTGTAATTAATGGCCAATCACAGTCAGCCTGCTGGGACAGAGAGCCCAAGCCACAAACCTTTGTTATCATTCTTTGCTCTTCTATCCTTAGCTAGCCTTCTGATGAAAACCTTTTTTCTATTCTTTTAGTATGGTTTTAATGTAATATATATATCATAAATCAATAAATCAGCCTTCTGAAACATGGAGTCAGATCCTTATCTCTTCCCTCAACCTCAGACCCCTATGAACATGGTCACACCTCTCCTGTTGCAGTGTGCTGGGGAATTACAACTCCAGGGGAAAATGCTCTAAGATATCTTCCGAGATGAACTGGGCAAAACAAAAGTGATCAGCTTAGTTGTGATTTCATGGCTAGTTGCACAGATATTCATGTGTTGCTTTGCACAGTCAGTCTAATAACCAGCTTTCAGAAGGACAGACAGCGTAATGAATGGGTTGTAAAACACGCTCATAAAAACATTATAGCATGTCTTGGAGCATTTGTTAGCTGTTTGTGACTTACTGGGTCCCCTGTTTTACATTTTCTTATAACTTGCACATTTCCTCTGAAAAATAAGCTTTCAATGTGCATGCAATTTATTTTAATTTCCCTCCCCCCTCACAAGATGATAAAACTTTTACAGCCATGCAAGAATGGCAATATTGTAGTCACGAGGTTCATTATGCAGTAATTAATACATGTTAATATCCTGTAAATATTATGTTATAATGGCTTTAAGTAAATACATACTGTACATTTGCAGTACCTATTAAGTCAGCGCCACTTAAAATGAAATGTGACTAATTAATCTGTTTAAAAAGTCTAATGTCAACTTGGATATTCTTTAAAAATTACAGTAAAGTGTTGCAAGCCTGAGCAGTGATTCAGTCAGCATTTAATTATGAGGCTTTGACATTAATGGTTACTTTCCTGGTTTATTTAACTGGATTGGACACATGGGCCAGCATTAAAGGAATGAGAAGGGTAGAAGGAAGTCTCATGGTTATGAGAAGCTAAATTCCCAAATAATGCACCCCATTAGTGTTAGGTTGAGTGGCTGCAAACTTGCCCATGGATTGGGACAGCCTCCCCTTGCAGGGCCTGGCAGCCCTGGTAGCAGCCACACAACAGGCAGCCCCAGTAATGCTGCCTTCAGAAGGAACTGGAAGGACTCCACTGTGGGTTTGTCCATTTGAGACATCACCATTTGAGGCATCCCCTCCCAGGACCATCAGCCTTTTAATAATTTCAGTTCTCTCCACTGTCCTAAATACACAAAGGGAAAAATAATCCCCCAATTCCTGCTGCCATGAGGCACAAATGCAAGACAAGGTGACACATCCTGAGTGAGGTGCCCAGGAAGGGTCAGCTTTGTTAAGGCTCTGGTGTCAAGATGACCCCTGAGGTATTAAAGTATCTTTTTCCCAGTCCCGTGACTGCAGAAGTTGAAATGCCTCAGCTCTGCTTTCCAAGGTTGTTTATTTTCTCTGATCTGTTCCATTCTGTCTCTGACCTGCTGAGATCTGTCCAGCAGCTCGGGTTGTGGCACAGTCCCTGCCCTTGGGGTGCTGTTGGCTTTTTATACTAAGAACTGTGTGTGCTTTATTTACAATAATTTTCCAACACCTATCACCTATGTTAGACAGTCTGTCTCTACTCTAAACCAATCCAGAAGTGTCACCATCACAGCAGAAGATGGAGGACAAGAAGGAGAAGAAGGACAGGACATGCCCAGATTCCTCCATTTTGCCTCTTGAACCCCCATTCTAAAAACCCCAAAATTCTATTTTTTCATCCTGTGACAAATTCACTATCATTCTACTCAAACCCTTGTGGGTTGTAAATCTTCACACCAAGTTGGTAATTGTTTCCATGGGCTAAAATCAAAGGCACAGGTGTTTGTGACTCTGTGCCAAGGTCTCTGAGCCCCTGCCAGGGTCTGGAGTCCTCCAGGGCAGCCAGAGCAATGTCCTGGGTTCTGACACAGCTTTTCTTCCACCTACACACTCAGCCAGAAGACATGACAGGAGGAAAAATCATTCCCAATGTGTCACATAAGTATTCATTTTCTACAGAACCCTTCATTTTAGGATGCATGTGTCCAAGGAATGCCCATCAGATTGGACCTGCTCCTTTACTGTTGAGTATGTGGAGGTGTCCATCTCCAGCTTTATAGGTGCCAAAAATAAATCAGATTCAGCTCTGTGAATTGCTGCCTTGATCATTCCCAGGAGGTGGGGAGCAGGCATTTCACACACACTAAATCTGGAACAGAGCAGGGGAGCAGCCCCAGCTCTCCCAAAGCCTTCATCAATACTCATAACCCCAAACAGATCACTCCAAAGGGAATTCCAACAAAGCATAATTAAGTATACAGAGTTCCACCAGAAACAAAGGCAGTTAGGAAGCTTCTCTTCCATTAATTGAAATTGTTAAAAAGTCCTTCTTCCAGATATTCAGACTAATTGCCAGGACCAGGAATGCAAGAAGTCTTTGACCCTTTCTACTTTTCCATGGTCAGTTCCTTTATGTTTTACCATCAAACTAACCTGAATAAGCTTTCCTAGCAGAGCAATTCTCTACTCTGTGCTGGAGGTAACAGTTTGGGAGAAGCATTTTATGGGATAATTACATCCTTCAGGGTGATGCCTGGAATTTATATCCTCCTTCTTGGGGAAGCACAGCCAAGACAGGACTCCAAATGCTGGGAGGCATTTTAAGATTATGGGATAAATGACAAGAGCTCAACAAAGGCCAAAAATGTGTATGTGAATAAGAAATGTTGGTCTAGAGGCTGTGGTCTGGAGAAGCAAAGCCAAACTGACCCAAGAGAAGAAAGTGAGGTTTTAGATATATTTTCCTTCCATTTCTCAGCAGCCACTCTCTGCTCTTCAGTAAATCAGGGCAATGGGAAGCTCTCCCAGCTTGTTTCCATCTGATAGAGCCCAGAATGCCAGTTAGAAAGCTGGGTGTCATCTGGCTGTACTTCCTTCTGGACAAGGCAATTACCCATCAGAAGAGCTCACTTCAGGTGTGAAGCAGAGCCTCTGGCTTTGTGGCTGCCCTGAAGTGGGAAAGCACCTGGGACAGCTCTGAAACCTGGCTCCTGTGCATTACAGAAGCCCCAGAAATCTTGCATTTCGTGTATTTCCTTTCAGCAGTGGCTTTAGAAGTGGGGACAACAGCAGCATCCATGGCATGCTGGAAATACAGGGGCATGGATAAACAGAGCACCAAGAGGCAGAGGCAGCAGCTGGAAGTGCAGATTTGCATCCCAGGCTGGGACCTCCCAGAGCTGTCCTCAAAGGTAAATCCCTTACCAACACTGTGCCTCAGTCTCCCCACTGCTAAATCACTGTTCATGTTTGGTTACTGTCGCAGACATCTTTTTATAAAAATCCTTTTCTTGGCATTTTTTCTTTCTGAGAAGCTGAGAGGCTCCAGGAACAAAATGTAAACAATGATTATCTGCTGCTGTGGAATGCAACAGGTGCATCTGTTATTGGCCCATCTTGGATGTTTATAATTAATGGCCAATCCCAGCCCAGTTAGCTTAGACTCTTTCCGAGACACAAACCTTTATTATTCATTCCTTTCTATTCTATTCTTAGCTAGCTTTCTGAGATGAAACTTTTTTTCCTATTATTTTAGTACAGTTTTAATGTAATATATATAATAACATAATAAAAATCAAGCCTTCTGAACATGGAGTCAA
Source organism: Ammospiza caudacuta (assembly GCF_027887145.1). Taxonomy (NCBI): domain Eukaryota; kingdom Metazoa; phylum Chordata; class Aves; order Passeriformes; family Passerellidae; genus Ammospiza; species Ammospiza caudacuta. The sequence continues at coordinate 3,874,366 of NC_080612.1, forward strand.
CATTCTCATCTCTTCCCTCACCTGAAAACCCCTGTGAACACCATCACAGGTTACATCCTAAATCATCTCTGGGCTTATCTACTTAACATTCACAAGACCTCCAGAGATAAAGCACTTCCTTAAGTGCACTGTGTGTCTTGTAATCTCTTGGTGCTACCATGCAAAAAGAGATGTCACAGAGCATGGGAATTGCCCTGGGCAAGCTCTGATCTGCTCTTCATTTCCAAGAGCTCTTTTCTCAGTGACCCCTTCCTTTAGCAGCACATTCACCTCTGCCTCCTGTGAGTGGGAGCATCCCTACCACCAGCATCCCTCAGCCATGGAAACCTGCTGTTATGGCCAGAGAGAAGCAACCAGCACTATTATTTGGATCATTTGCTGAGGTTTGTAACCTAGAATTAATTCTCACATCGAGTCCAAACGCTGCCTATTTCACACATATCTGGGTAGCAGACAAGAGTCTTTTTAGCAACAGAAGCAAACAGAGCTACAATCAGGCAGCCCAAGGTACAAACCCTTAATAGTTCAGTAATCAGTAATAATCAGCCCTTCTCTTTATGTTCAGGGAAATCTAGTAGAACCCAGCTACTCTACAGTGAATACATTTTCATTTATAAGGCTAAATGCAAACATACGTTATCTACTTAATTAAAATCTAAATTCTCTAACGAACCATTTGTTGTTTCTCCTGGGTGCACGTTACATACATTACTGGTGTTTTCCTGAAATCTGTTGCTAATGGATTAAAATAACTGGATGAAATGTTTCACTTGCTGCATGAGGTTATGAGAGACCACAAAATGCTCTGATACTGTGCACGTAAGGAACTCCTCTCCACCATTATCCCAGGACTGCAGCTCCATTTCTGTGTGCTAGGAACCCCAATCCTTTCCACAGGTCCCTCTTTGAGGGCAGGGAAAATGTGACTGTCCCAAACACCAGTGCAACTGCTCAGAGTGGAAACTCATCTCTGGAAAGGTCAGGAAAGGTTTTGGGGACAAAGTACAGGCCTGGTGGGGTCAGAGTGAGGGGACATCATTCATAGAATTAATAGAATTCACAGAATTCACAGGATGACTGGGTTGGAAGAGACCTTCAAGAGCATTGCGTCCAACCCAGCCCCAACACCTCAACTCAACCCTGGCACCCAGTGCCACATCCAGGCTTTGTTAAACACACCCAGGGATGGGGACTCCACCACCTCTCCTGACAGACCATTCCATTTATCACCCTTGTTTAAAAAACTTTTTCCTAATATCCAACCTGTATTTCCCTTGGTGCAGTCTGAGGCTGCGTGCTCTGGGTGTGTCAGTGCTGCTGCAGACAGAGCCCAGCCCCAGCTGAGCACAGGCACCTTTCAGGAGCTGTGAGAGTGATGAGGGCAGCCCTGAGTCTCCTTTTGTCCAGGCTGAGCACCCCCAGCTCCCTCAGGGCTTCCTCACAGGGTTTGTGTTCCCAGCCCCTCTCCAGCCTTGTTGCCTCCTCTGGATGCACTCAAGCATCTCAGCATCCTTCCTGTGGGTCTCTCTAGGCCATAAAGTCCTAATTCCACCTTCTGCTGGTTTAGTGAGTGAGCCTTTCTCTAAGTCCAGTCTCTTTGCAGTAAGCTGAGGCTGCACAATGTACAGGTTTGTCAGGAGAGGCTCTTTTCTTCTTCTACCCTTGTAATTAGATGCTGACACAGATCTTCAGGAGCAGAAATGCTCCCAAGTGTTCCATCTCCCTTGGAGTATGGGAGTCTCTGTGCATCTGCCAGACTTTGGGAAGAAAAGACAGCAGAAATTAATTAACTGCCATTGTTTAATTAGGAGGTTTTCCTTGGTAGTTTCCCTTTCTCTGAGTGAATCCTGTTCTCCAAATCTTTCAGCCCAGGCAAGTGTGGCAGCGCTGAGTTGGTTTTGTTGTGTGTTGGTGGCGCATGGTCCCTGTGACCCTCAGCTCCTGTGTCTGCACTCCCAGGGCCACAGGAGGCCCCTCAGTACTCAAGGACTGCATTTTCTCCAAAAAGCTCCTGTAAAGATTTGAATGTCATTGCCACCCTGGTGGTGAAACATTGATTTCCTTGCATTTTCATGCCTCTTTTCCAGGGGACCATCCACCCTCTGAGGGGGCACAGCTGGCCCCTTCTCTGACAAAAGGCCAAATTAGGAACATCTCAAAGGGTCACAGTCTTTACTCCTGGTGCTAAACCTGGTTCATTCTCTGTCTCTCTGGTCGCATCTCCTTTGCAAAGGTGTTACATACCATTAGCTGCTTTGAGTGTCATGAAGAATCTCCTCCATGGAAAGGCAGGGAGGGGGAGAAGAGGGGTGGAGGTGAGGCATCATGAATTTAAGACTGATGGCTACTGCTCATGAATGAAAGGAGCCTCCCTACAGCCTCACATCATTACTGCAAATCACATTATTTAGAAAGATGCCACCAGGAATTCTGCTTTGCTTCCAGCAGACACAAAGTAAAAGGGCACCTTCTCAAAGCCATTCAGGCTATTATGCATTATAATTAAAAACAATTTCTATCCTCAATAGGGTTTGATTCAGGTAACTCATTACCCCCAAGAGCCATTTGTGAGACTGAATTGAGAATGCAAATTAATGTCAGCTTTAACAATAATGCTTTTTCCCTTCCTGCTTTCACCCTCTTTTGCTAGCTTCCATTTTTGGAAGCTTTCTTTGATATCAAGCAGGTGCCGAGAGCAGAGTTGCCAGGGGACAAAGAAGGTTTTATACCTCTCTTATTAGACGCTCTTCAGTGTTTAATTGCTGCAGTCCTGCTGGAGCCAGTGCTGCACCTTCAGTCAGGAGCACAGAGGTTCTGCCTGTCCCAGCTGCAGCCCTGGGCCAGGATGTCACTGTAGGACATGAAAGAACACAAGCTCACACCGCTGTTCTCAAGATGAAGAAAAAAGGAAGTTTATTTTCTGACTCCAACATTTATGGTTTTCCAAGAGTGACAGTGGATTGGAGGGTGACAGTGCCACCTCTCCAATGACACTGGACAGACCAACGGTCCATCAGCTTTCTCTTCCTCCATAAAGGAATGCAAAACAATGAGTTATTTACAGAAAGTGTGTGAGGAAGTTCACTACAAGAATGTCAACATCAGAAGGCTTAGAAAATCTTAAAAAATCAGGGTGATGCCAGGGTTTTCTCCATCAGCTGAGTTCTTGCTGAAGTTACCGGCAGGAATTCCCCAAATCCTTCTTCACAGTCCTGGCACAAGGAGCAATTGCTCAGGTTATTACTGTAACAGGAGTATTACTGGAACATCTGTGAATCCTCTGCAAGGAAACCAAAGCTCTCCAGCCACAGGCACTGCTCTGACTCCTGCACTTGCCATTGTTGCAGATGGATAATGAGATGATTGGCTCTGGCAATTAAAAGATAACTACTATGGGAATATTAAGAAAAGCTTCAGTGATGTACAGTTATGTTATTGTAGTTTAGATGCCCTCTGTTCTCCCCACAGCTCCCTTTCCCCCTGTATTGCTGCCATCACACAGCCTGGGCTGTCCAGCACAGGTACAAAGAAGCTGCACAGGTGTCCCTTGCATGGGGCAGGTGGGAATGGAAAAGCTTGGGGGTGCTCAGGGGGTGGGCAGGGCAACACCTGAGCTCCAATCCAGGTACAAAGCAGTCTGCACTGATAAATGGCACAGAAGAGCTGACTGACAGACCTTGGGAGGGGCCAGGGCTGGCTGATGCAGCCCCCAGGGGTATAAAAGACTGAGCATCCAGCTTAAAGGTGAACCAGCCATGTGGTATCCATGAGGGGCAGTTCCCAGAGCTGCAGCTTTTTCCTTATGTAGTCCTTTGTTGTATTTTTGTTAAGGCTTAATAAACCTTTTTAAATTTTCAAAGTGAGCAGTTGTTGCTCACACCATGGTTCTCTCTAACTTGCTACCCTCTTGTTTCGTCATGCCATTATATTATAATTGCATACACTTCTATAATATATAAATACTATATATTTTATAAATATAAATATATACTTATATAAATACTATATATTTTGCATTAACTTCTCTAACTCCTGGCTTGTTTCCAGTCTGATGCTGCCTCAAATCCAGCCGTGATATTCTTCACAAAGAACAGAGTAGCAAATACAGGAACTGAAAAGTTTTGCTGCTGTTTCTTGTTTAGACAATGTGTGACTACAGTAGCAGTGTGGAGTGACATGAGGTTTTGGCTTTGGTTGGAGGGCAGGAGTATGTGCTCAGGGATGCTGCCAGTGATTAAGTATGGCTTACCCATGAGCTCACACCAAAAGGGGAGTAAGAGTCCTCTGTGTCTCTGTTGAAAATTGCAATGCAAGATGTTTTCAATTACTATCTTGGTAGATTATCTTTTGTCAAGTGGACAGTTTGCCTTATCTCTCTCTCTGAGTGACCACATTCACACCTCCCTCCAGGGGACATCTGCTGATAACAGCTATTGAATGTCACTGCATGGCTGATAAGAACTACAGCATCCCATTGGGAGATGTGAGCCCAGAGGGAGGAGCCAAGCATTCCTACATGGATATAATCTGGAGATTGTGGAACACCAGCACGGCTTCTCCACTGGGTTCCCCAGAGGAACAGCAGCTGCCTCTTCTCCCACTGGATCTTCAGAGGAAGAATCCATCCTTCTCTACAGGATCCCTGCTCCAGCAGAACCACCCCTGACACTGCAGGAGGGCTGAGCCACAATTCCAATGGGACTGCTGCCAACACCCTGACCCACAGGGTGTCAGGTTGGGTTCTGACTCTGGCAGTGTTGTTCTAGTGTACTGCATTGTTTATTTTATCCTTTTATTTTTCTTCCCTAATAAAGAACTGTTATTTCCTGCTCCCATATTGCATTGTTTATTTTATCCTTTTATTTTTCTTCCCTATTAAAGAACTGTTATTTCCTGCTCCCATATTTTTGCCTGAGAGCCCCTTAATTTAAAATTTATAGCAATTCAGAAGGGTGGGAAGGGTTTACATTTTCCATTTCAGGGGAGGCTCCTGCCTTCCTTAGCACACACCTGGCTTTCTAAACCAAGACAGTCTCCCATCAAACACCCACAAAAAGCCAAACAGGTAAAACTGACCAAATCATTATTGCTAAAACTGAAGCCAGAACCCCCTGGATGGGGATGGCTGGAATGCAGAGCAGGCTGCTGCTGCTGGTACCTGCTGGTGGCTGTCTCCAAAAGGCAAAGTTGTTATTTATGGTCCTTTATTCCTGTAGCATTTGCTGTCTTAATGCAGTCTTCCCACAGGAGTCTGATGAAGTGCTCTTACTTCTATTTCACATAGAAGGAAAGAGAGACACAGTCTCCTCTTCTCAAAAGGCACTTGAGTTCCTGATGCCCTTGGAAATCAGCTGTAGTGGAGCTCTGAAATACCTGGGGAAACCCTGAGGGGCCCATCCAGACCTGCCAGCACTGCCAGCTGACACCTGAGATGTGCTGGGTGGATGCCCTGGGGAGGGAGCAGTGTGGTGGTGATCACAGGGGTCTTTGGATGAGGGAAGAGACGAGGATTTGACTCCATGTTTCAGAAGGCTTGATTTATTATTTTATTATATATTACATTAAAACTATACTAAAAGAATAGAAGAAAAGGTTCTCAGAAGGCTGGCTAAGAATACAATAGGAAAGAATGATAACAAAGGTTTGTGTCTCAAACAGAGAGCTGAGCCAGCTGGGCTGTGATTGGCCATTAATTACAAACATCCAACATGGGCCAATCACAGATGTACCTGTTGCGTTCCACAGCAGCAGATAATCATTGTTTACATTTTGCCCCTGAGGTCTCTCAGCTTCTCAGGAGGAAAAAATCTTAAGGAAAGGATTTTCATAAAAAGATGTCTGCGACAGAGCAGTTCTCAGGGGCTGCTCCCTGCTCTGGGGCATCCCCTGGCACAGCTCACCCTTCCCACAGAGCCACTCACCCCAGACAGGGATGTCCTGCTGCAGAAAAGCTGCATCTCAAGCACTCACAGCACCAGCAAACTCAGAGCACAGAGGATGTGGGATGTGGTTTGGAGCCCTTCTTCCTCCATGACATAGGTTCAGGGGGATCCAAGGGATTATTCCTGTTCTACAGCACGTGGAAGTATTTTGAATGTCCTGTGACTCACACAGGGGAATCCCAGCTCTGCTCTTTTCAGTGGCCTTCAGCAAATTATTCCTCATTTTTATGTGTCCCCATCTGGAAGAGTCAGTTGCTGGTGCTGCCCTCAGATTTGATGGATTAACTTGATACTAATTCCACTGTGTTCAACAAGTCCAGAGCATTCCTTACTAATCAGCAGAAAGTTATTAATTCTCATTATGACTGCTTCTCATGTCCTTTCTAAAAATGCTCACTGGGAGATACAATAGTTCTCCAGAACACAAGGCAGAATCCCTTGGAAAAATCTGCAGGAAAAAACAATCAACCCATTTCTTTACAAAAATAACTTCATATCTCTATGGGAATTTGCCTCACATTAGATTTCCAGAGGAATTTTCCACTCACTCAATTTCTTAGCTTTTTCCCCACAGAGAAACTGCCTTTTAAACCCACATTTTCTGGGTAATTGGACTGAAAATGGGTTTTTCATGGCAGAGAATGGAGCTGTCTCCTCCATGGTTGCCAGCCCACCCCCCAGAGGCTCTTCACTTTGTCCCCTGAACATGAAGCTGACACCAGCCTTCCCAATGGGCTGTCAGATGCAGACATCAGAGCTTCCCTGCCAGGACAGTGCCAGACAGGATCCCAAATGGCAGAGCTCCTCAGGAAAGCCCTTCCTGCAGAGCTGCTTGGAGTTGGGGTGCAGGGAAGCTTCTCCCACTTGTGTAGGCTGCTCCCACCATGGAACAGCCCGTGAGTAAAGCAGCAAAGCAGTCCCAGGATGGAAGTTGTGCATCCAAGTCCAAATTCATCTAAACAGAGGCAGTCCCCTAGCAGTGTCATTGGCAGGATGCAGGTGGTGTGTGGGGTGTGGTGTTCATATTTTCTGAAAAATTCCTTCACCCAGAGTTTTTCTCCTGGGAAGCTGAGAAGCCTCAGAGAAAAGGAAAACAATTCTTATCTCATTTGCTTCTCCTGTGTTGTGCTCGTGTGGAATGTGTTTGGAGATTGTTTACCCACAGGTGATTGTTCCATTGCATTCTGCTGGGAGTTGTTTTCACTCTTTGGCCAATCAGGGCCAAGCTGTGTCAGGACTCGGTAGAGAGTCAGGAGTTTTCATTATTATCTTTTTAGCATTGTGTAAGTATCCTTTCTGTATTCTTTAGAATAGTTTAGTTTGGTATTCTTTAATAGTTATTTTTTAATATTTATTCTTTAATTATAAAATATTATCATAAATAATAAATTAGCCTTCTGAGAACATGGAGTCAGATTCATCATTCCATCCTCCATCTGGGGGCAACCCAAATACAATAGTGGGGGGTTTTGTTCCATTCAAGAGAGAGGGGGAAATGTGGGAAATGGATTTGTTGAGAACTCTCAAAGCCTGACAGGCGGCTCACACAGTGCATCTGTATGCAAACCTTGAGATAAGAAATGCTGACTTAGAAATGCCACAGAATAGGACAGACATTGTTGAGAGAGAAATGGAGCTAGAAACAAGTTTTAAAAGATGGCCTTACAAATAAGACTGGTTACTGTGGAGAAATAGAACTATGAAAAATACATTGTAATAATATTCACAAGAAATAATTTTAGATAATTAGCTTTATGGCATTTACAGCATGGTGTGGTAAAAGCTGATAGGCCAAGTGATGCCAAAAACTGAAGCCTTGTGAAGGCTGACCTAGAACAGAGACCGGACCAAGATAAAGAATAAAGCAGGGATTTATTAAGAGGCCTAAACAGATCCCCCTTGGGCAGCACAACCCAAAATGGCCACAAAATGGACAACCAGTCATGGGGTCTCTCACTTTTATACGTTCTGCTCCATTTGCACATTGGAGTTAATTGTCCAATTCCAGCTCCAGCCCATGAAGTCTTATCCTGCTTGTTTTTCTCTCTTCAGCCCACGGTGTTTGTGCTCTTGGGCTGAGATTTGGATCATTTGTCCTTGGTCCCCAGCTAGAGAAGGAATTGTTTTGTCTCCCTACTCTGTGATATTACCATCCCCTCATATGAAGCCCTGACCCACACATTAAAGCAGCACAGAATGTGAAAAATAGAAAAGCTAAAACCTGAGGCATCACTTATAGTGTATTGGGAAACACTTATAGTGTATTGTAATTAGGAAATAGTTGTCTTCTGATTGTGCTAGCATCAATTATAGCATCTGTATGTTCTCACCCTTCACATGAGACTGAAAATGGAATAAAAGTTTTTAAAACACCTTTCAGTTGCCCCATCTCTGGGTCAGAAAAGGGCTTAATCTGACAGTGGTGGCCTTCACACCCCACCAGGATGCCTTGGCCTTGGATGGATGCCAGCTCTGCTACCTCTCAGTGCCTCCTTTCCCAAAAACAGGAGTGTGATAGATGAGCAATGCCGTGGTTGACTCTCACAATTAAAAGGCAAATATCCTGTATATATGTCAGGAGCAGTTTTATAGATTTATAGTTGTGTTTTACCTCCCTTGTGTTGTTCTCAGGGGTGCCCTGGGTTTGGGACATTTGGGAGGGTCACTCGTTCCTGTGGCAGCCCCTGAGCTCCAATCAAGGTGTCAGGCAGGGATCTCCAGCACTGGGCAGGGAAGGAGGAGTCCATGGACAGAACTCTGGGAGGGACCAAAGGGTTAAAAGGTGAAACCTCCATGGTGTGGGTGAGCACATGGTGGGGAAAATCCTTTGTTCCTAGTGCTGAAATATTTTCTCTATTCAGTCTTCTGTTGTATTTTTTGATAAGGTTTTAATAAACCTTTTATAGTTTTTGGAAATGAGGATCCTTTCTCACAGGAGCAAGGGGAGAAGGAGATTGTTCAATTTTATTTTTCTGGGAGGAGATAGAGGGAGGAGAATGTTTTATTTTTTTTTTTTTTTTTGTTAAGCCTGGCTAGCATTTTGACTTTAAACTGCTTGGAGCAGCTACATCTCTTGCCATGCATATTCATGATAACCACGTCCTTGCTGACTCATCAGTCACCTTTGGAGCTAAAACAATGAACCAGGACAACTTGTGATGGCAAAGGTTCCCAACCCTGCCTGCTCAGGCACCACAACAAGCACTTTCAAAGCCAAGGGGGCACATTTCCATTCTAGAGAGGGAGTTTTTAGTTTGACATTCCAAAATAAAAAACGTAAGCAAGACAACAACCCCACACATTTCTTTTTGATCTTCTGATGGAAAAAAAAATCCCAAAAATTTTATTTTTGGTTTTAAAAAAGTGTTCATTTGGAGGAATACTGTAGTTCTTTAATGCCTCAAAAAAAGTGCACAAGAACCCAAAAAATTATTGATAGGAAAATCTGATGTTTCACTTTTATTATTATATTAATTAGTTTCCCTTCAGCTACAAATTTAGACCCCAGTTTGAATCCATTTATACTCAAAACTTTCTTCCTTTTTGCACAGAACTATTACTGAAAATTAATTCTGATTTAGAGTCCTTGGGCAAAGCAATAAGCCCAAATTTCAGAAAGAGAAAACAAGTAAAAATCTCTATTTCTTTGAGAACAGTAAAATCTTAACAAGTCTCCAGATGATATGAAACATCAAAATCTGTCAGAAATTGCTTCCTGAAAGGAAAGATTACTCAATTTATCAAATAACTTGTAAATTCATATGTCTGGCATGGGCAAGACTCAAGGGAGTTGCATGAATTATAACAAAGCACTCTGGCTCCTCCCTGCCCATTTCATTTGAAAGAAATAAATGTCAAGAGAAAGTGGCCTGAAATGTCTTTTGGAATAAGATGTGATTCCCCATGATGAATGGAGGATTTGGTCCCTAAGGCAGCTTGGCAGGACAGGGGCAGCAGCATTGGCCTGGAGCAGCACAGCCCTTTGCAGCCTCCTGTATTGAATTTGTGATCCCTCCAGACGAAGGCAGGAATGATGAATCTGACTCCATGTTCTCAGAAGGCTAATTTATTATTTTATTATACTATATTATATTAAAGAACACTATACTAAACTATACTAAAGAATACAGAAAGGATACTTACTAAATGCTAAAAAGAAAATAATGAAAACTCCTGACTCTCTCCAGAGTCCTGACACAGCTTGGCCCTGATTGGCCAAAGAGTGAAAACAACTCACAGCAGAATCCAATGGAACAATCACCTGTGGGTAAACAATCTCCAAACACATTCCACATGAGCACAACACAGGAGAAGCAAGTGAGATAAGAATTGTTTTCCTTTTCTCTGAGGCTTCACAGCTTCCCAGGAGAAAAATCCTGGGTGATTGCATTTTTCAGAGAATGTGAATGCCACACTCCTGCCCCTCTTTCCCCTCTCCTACATGATATTTCTGTACCCCTTATCCTTCCCCAGCCCTCACTCTGCTGCCCCCAGCCCTGTACTGCTCCCACTCCTCTTCACCAGTGTCCCTTCTCCAAAGGCAGGGACCCAAGGGCATGGAGGAGGCTGCAGGGATGGGATCTGATCCCAGAATCTCCTTTCCAACAGGCAGGGGCTTCCTCCCAAGGGAGCAATGCACAACAAAACCAAGAACACCCTCCAGAAACTCCCTGGGAGTGTTCTGGGGAGATGGATGTGGCTGGGCCAGTGGAAGGTTGTCACAGACATCTTTTATGAAAAATCCTTTCTTTAGGATTTTTCCTCCTGAGAAGCTGAGAGGCCTCAGGAACAAAATGTAAACATTGATTATCTGCTGCTGTGGAATGCAACAGGTGGAGCTGTGATTGGCCCATATGGTTGTTTCTAATTAATGGCCAATCACAGTCAGCTGGCTCAGACAGAGAGCTGAGCCACAAACCTTTGTTATCATTCTTTCTTTTTCTCTTCTTAGCTAGCTTTCTGATGAAATCCTTTCTTCTATTCTTTTAGTATGGTTTTAATGTAATATATATAATAAAATAATACATCGAGCCTTCTGAAACATGGAGTCAGTGCCTCTGTCTGTCCTGCTGAACAGACCTCAGCAAGCCAGAGAAAGAATTTTATAGATAAGAAACAACACACAACCTTGAGAACCAGAACAGAAGAATCCTGATTCCTTCTTTGACTGCTGGGCTGGGAAAAGATACTTTCTAACACATCTCAGAGTCACTGTGACCAGCAGAAATCCTGAGACTGCAGCCCCAGAGACTGAGCCCCCTGCCTGTGGCTGAACCATTGCAGTCTCCTCTGGAGCAGTTACCTGCACAAACCACTGGGCAAGCTCAGAACTGTGCTGCAGGGTGAGTGAGGGAGGAGAAAAATGAAAGCATTTGCCCACAGCAGAAGTGCCAGGCTCCACAGGACAGGATTCCATTCCACAAGGATGAATGTTAAATTCATTGTTAAATAGCAAGTGCTCAGTAACACTCCTGCTTACACATTTTCATGATGTTGTACCCAGAGAACTTTACTTCTGTGAGAAGCTTAGTTTGCATCCAATGGCATTAGGAAGTAGTAATGCCCATTTCAGGCTAGACAGATGGGGCACAAGGACACCTCAAAATGAGCTGGGAAAGCCACAGGACCCAGACTCACATCTGCAGGAACTCACACACAACTCTACTGAACACACTCCAAACTTACTCCAAGATGAGAATCTGAATCAGAACTGCATTTTTCCCAGATGATAACATTTGGATGTGAGCACAAACAGCTCAATCAGTAAAAGCCTGGAACAAACATCCTCTGTCCTGTGGTGGATAAAGTATTTTTGTTCTTCAGCATTTGGGGTGGCTCAGGAGCACTGGTGGGGAACCAAAGCCCCCAAGTCTAGACAAGGGAAATAAATCTACAGCTTGTCAAGATAAAGCAAAAAGGTGTATTTGTTTTCTGAATTAATAAAGTTCAGTTTAATCTCTGTTCCACTAGGCTGCAATTCCACAGGGTGTGGTGAATTCTTGCAATGGGAGCAGAGGGTATCCTGCAGGCCCCAAAGCTGTACTTCTGCATGAATTAACAAAAACTCAGTGTTCTGTGCAAACCTCATCTGACTGTAAGCTGAGCTTCCTAACTGAGTAGGCACTTTTTTCTTCAATCAGAACCTTCAGAATTCAGCTCTTGAGCCTTCATTCTGAATGACACTGTGCCCCATTTCCATCATAAATCTAGCCTAGGTGCCACACTGTCTCTGCTCCACATTAAACCATGGGCTGTGTGATGAGGGGAGTGGGATGGCCTAAGAAGAGCTGGGTTTCAGCATTACCAACACTCAAGATTTGTTCCAACTTTTTGCCTACAGGCAGCTCTAAATCTTCTTTGATCAACCACGCGCACCCAAGTCATGCCAACTCTCCCACCCCCAGCTTCTCCTTCTCCCAAGTGCACTGGAAGCACAAACATTCCCAGCTTCAGATGGAAAACCTACTCACTGAACTCACCTGAGGATGTTTATTTTGACCTAACTGTGCCTTGTGGGACAGTGTGATGACATCTCCCTGCACACAGCTCCTGGACTACACCACACATCCTCCAGAGCAGCAGCACTGGCAACAATGAACAATAACAAATAACAGTGATTCCAGCATTCTGCAGGACCTAAATGCATTTTAGGTGCTCCTGTTGCTAGAAAATGCAGTCATTAATTTGATCACTCTTTTGGGGTTTGGAGGAAAAAAGTTGGTAAAGAAAATGTACCATCACCTGCAAGATGAGCAACCCACATGGTATTTGTTCCTCCTCTTCCTACTCATCCCAGCCTGCACTGGTAAAATCAGGACAGCAGGATACTTGGAAGAGAAAAGCAGAGACCAAGAGTTCCTGTCCTCTGCTGAGGATAAAGGAAAGTTTTCTGCTATACCTGAGATAGGACAGGAGGGAAGGACTGGTCTCAGGCCACGTATGAGATGGGAGTACTGAGGGGAAATGGTTGTGAAAGCAGAAAGGTTTGTGTCCTTTAAAAATTGTGGCATTCATTATTTTGTTCATGTGCTCTCTGAGTGGCATTACTGTGCATTATGCTCTGTAAAGAATGAGGTGCTCTTCACACCGGCTATTGAGATATTCCAGGCTGCCAAGGCCTTCTATGAAGCTATTTTAGTTTTTGTCAGAGGAAACCAATGCCTTTTCAACAAATAGAGAATAATAAAGAGGAAAAGAATCCTCTTTTCTTTCTGCCATTGTTACTAGCAATGACAAGGCTGCTCCAGGATGGATCCACAGGCACTACACACAGCATCAGGTCATTGCCTTCAAAGCCTAACTAGTTTATGCCAGCTTGGGACTCAGCCCTGTGTATTCAAGCCCACTTCAGTTCTCTCCACATTCTCCCTTGCTATTAACTCTGCTGAGCTGTGGCCCATATCCCTGTTTGCTCTGATTTTTCTTCATACTCCCTCTCTCTGACCTCTTTTGGAAGAGCTGGTAACAGCTTGCCTCCTTGAAAGTGGATTGTTTCCCTCACATCAGCTGAGAAGCAAGGTCAAGATCCAGCTGCTCCCAGCTGATAGCTGTAAAACAATAAGTTTGGTGGAGACGAAACCAATCTGCTCCAAGCTTTTCTCTTCTCTTGGGGAGAGGTGAGAGGAGTGGGTTGAGGATGGGTCTTTACACCTTCTACTCAGAGCAGGCAGCCTGCTCTGGTGACAAATTGTGGCATTCACATTGTCTGAACAGAGACAGACATAATTCTCTCTCTCAGGATTTTTCCTGGGGATGGCAGTGAGAAGATCAGAGGAGAAAACAATTCTTATCTCTACTTGCTGCTCCTGTTGTTTGGCACATGTGGAATGTGTTATGGAGATTGTTTACACAAAGTGATTTGTTAATTGGACTTTGCTGATGGTTGTTTGGATTGATTGGCCAATTGGATCAAAGCTGTGTCCTGGCTGTTGGAGATAGTCAGGTTTTTCTTTAGTATCTCTTTAGTGTAGCTTTAATATGGTATTAGTGTAATATAACATAGCTTAATAAAGCATTTGTTCAGCCTTCTGAATCATAGAGTCAGAGTGCATCATTCTCTACATTGGGGTCACCCTGAATCAATAACAAACTGAGGCAAATAAAGTGCTGGTAGAAGAGATCACAGGGCTGATCACAGAGAGCACCCAGGCAGTGTGCTGTTTCCCACAAGAACTGAGCCAAGAAAACATTTCTTCAGAGACTAAATGCTTCACTTTTGCAAGGAAAATAGAAAACCAAACCCACTTAAAAGTCTCTGTATGACACAAGCATTGTCCCGCTCTGTATTTTGTTACTTTGCTACTGAGAAAGGCTGGGAGAGCAGGAGATGGGCTGCACAGAGCCCTGCATGTTGCTGGTTCCCATCACAATGAGGACAGAGGCTGGCAAAGTGGACTAAAACACATATTAGCTTATGATGTGACCAAATTCCACTTTCAGGGACTTAGGTAATTATGCTTTCACAGAAGTATAAACAAACCCAGACAAACCAAAAATCCAGGAGAAACCCCTTGTGTAGCAATGCATCTGAACAACTCAGACTGTAGTGTGCACCAGCCATTTCCCTTGTAACTGTTTTATCAGAATTTTCTCAGGGCCCTCTGGAATTCTTGAAGGTTACTAAGACATAAACTGTGCTGACGTAAGAAAGAAGAAGCTAAGAAACTAAATTCCAAGACCACAAGAAATAGATAGCAGAGAATTGTGAATCACCTGGACTGTGACCAATCACACATTCTCAGAGGTGCATGCAGAACACGTGGACAAGCAGAGGCACCAATAAGAAATGAGTGATCAGTGTGGGGTTAGAAGTATAAGTAAGTGTTTATTATTTAATAATTCATAGTATATTTATAATATACTTATAATATATCTATTTATAGTAATTTCTAGTATATTTCAGCAGTAAGGTTAGAAGGTATAAATAAGTGTTTAATGTAAACAATAAACAACTTCTGCCTAATCATACTGATCAGTTGCCCAGGAGTCCTGAATTTCCCATGCCTCCTGGACCAGGAGAAGCTCAGCTCAAAACCCAGAGGCCATCACTGCTGAGGGACAGCCCAGACTCTCTCAAACCAGTTTGCCCAGCAGGCACCAGACACTGTGTGACTGGTAGGATCTCCTCAGGAAGCACCCACGTGGCCTTCAGAGTGCCAGAACACATTCCACACCTTGGGATGGCACCAAAGGCTGCCCGTTTGCCCTCCACTGCTCCCCACTGAAGCTGTTCCCCCACCACCCTCCCAGCAGCTCCATCTGCTGTGGTTCAGGCATCCTCCCCTTCCCCACCAGCACCTGCTCAGGTGTTCAGCTGGCTCCTGTTCCCTCCAGCCCTGGAAGTGAGCCCCAAGGCTTCCCTGGGGTATCTGTGGATGTTGGAATTCAGTGCATCCCTCCAGGTGTCCAGAGTTGCTGAGGACCTGCCGGGGGGGCTCAGAGACCCTGGCATGCTGCCCAGAACACCTGGGGATTTGATTTTGACCCCTGGAGCAAGTTGCCAGCTTTGTATGAGGACCTGAAAGTCACACAGATTTGGACAGTGTAGTAACAAAATGATCACAGGGTGAAAATGTAGATTTTAGGATTTTTGGTATGGGGGTTATGGGGACAAGATAGAGGAATCTAGGCATGTCCAGCCTTCCTTCTTCTTGTTCTCTATTTTCTGCAGTGATGTTGGCACTTTGGGATTGGTTTAGAGTAGAAGTTCACTGTCTAACATAGGTGATAGGTATTGGGAATTAAGTATAAATATGTTATATGGAGTTTTTAGTACAAAAAGACAACACCACCTCGGGGGCGGTCAGAGTGCCTGTGGCTGCCCTGCTGAGCAGATCTTGGCTGGGCAGAAAGAAAATTTTATAGATAAGAATTAATAAACAACCTCAAGACCAAAAAGTGAAAAGTCCAGACTTGTTCTTCAGTTGTGCGGGCTGAAGCAGAGACATCCTGCACATCTCAGGGCTGCAATTATCAACAGCAACCCAAGATGAGGAGAATAAAGCTAAAGGGATTTGGGCCCTCAGCAGATGTGACGAGCATGTCCCTCATCAAGTCCCTCTCTGAAGGGTTTTGTTCACTGGTCCTATAGCCTCAACTTGAAACATTGCCTCCTGAGCTGCTGCTGAAAGCCAGCTGTCTACCATTTATATTGTTAATTCATTAAAAGGAGTTCTTTATCCTCTCAGGAAATAACAGCAGTCCTGCTTACTGGCAGACAATAACATCGGAGGGCTGCAATCGCTGACAATATCAATTATTTAGCTTTCTGTCAATTCCTATTAGACTTTCCAGGCTAGAGAATTTACACTGTGTTATTGAATTTAAAAACAGCTAAAAGCTTTAGGGAATCCAAACTAATTAGCCAGCATTTGTAAACCCCTTTGTTCATGGTAATTTGTTTACAAGAGTAGCTCAACCTTTTAATTATGGGCACACTCACAGGCCACATCCTGTACCATTACAGGCAGCTTTTTTTTTGTTTGGTGCAAGAAGGGCAAAGATACAGAGGCTAATTTTACTTTAATGAGTTGTGATGACCCCACTTGGAACTGGATGACCCTAAAATGTAAAGTGTGCCTATAATTATAACTAAGAAAAAACCCACTCTAGATGCTTTGAGTGGGCCAGAAATTATCAACGTCCAAGTGTTGGCAATTCAAGTCCAGAGCCCTGCCTCTCACTCCCTCTCCAGCCTCTGTTACGGATCTCAAGGCATGCTTCACCTTCTTGCCCATTCAAATCTATTTGGTTTAAGTCCTTCTGCTTTAGCCTTGAAAGACAAAAGGTTTAGATGTTCTAGAACAGGTCACATCCTCACTTGTGATGACCTGGCATGACAATTGGCATCTATCACTTGGCAGGCTGTCCTCTCTGTTTGTGCAGTCATTTGTCATCACAAGCCATGACCCTGCTCCCCAGACTGTCACAGACATATTTTTATGAAAATCCTTTCCTTAGGATTTTTCCTCCTGAGAAGCTGAGAAGCCTCAGGAACAAAATGTAAACAATGATTATCTGCTGCTGTGGAATGCAACAGGTGCATCTGTGATTGGCTCATGTGGTTGTTTCTAATTAATGGCCAATCACAGCCCACCTGGCTCAGACAGAGAGTCTGGGACAGCTGCCTTTGTTATTAATTCCTTTCTATTCTTAGCTTAGCTAGCTTTCAGAGATGAAACCTTTTCTTCTATTCTTTTAGTATAGTTTTAATGTAATATATATCATAAAATAATAAATCAAGCCTTCTGAAAAACTGAGTCAGATCCTCACCTCTTCCCTCAACCCAAGACCCCTGTGAACACTGTCACACCAGACCACGAGCATCACCAATGTTTCACAGGTCCTTTCCCTGTAGCATGGAAGTAAGGGTACAGTTTTGGAAGAAATGCTTACATTTCTGATTGATAGAGGATTTTTAGTCCATTAAACAGCAAGCTGTAGTAAACCGTTTGCTGGCTCTTTTGATGGCTTTAGCAGGCTGAGCTCTGGGGTAGAGCTGTTCCATGGAGCTGAGCAGAAGTGTTTGGGCTGAGGCCCCAGGAGCAGGAGGTTTCCTGCCTGCAGTCTGGGACCATCTCTCCTTATGCAGCAATGCATGGACATATAAATAAGAGAAACAGACAGTGTTTCCCCACTAGGTCTGGTTTCTTCTCTGAAAAGCTGTGCAAGGCTACTCAAAATCAACTGTGAAAATCTTGATATTTGCCTTGACATTGAACAGAAATTCTGAATATGTTAATTTCTGAGGTAAGGGGTGGCAAAGAAGGGAATGAAAGTGGAGTGATATGTCTCTCAGTGAGGGAACATACAGTACATTACAGGAAAATTGGAATGCAAAGATTGCAACAAAGTTCCTGCTTTATTTTGAATAGTTGCAGGAAACGTTCCAATAAAATGTGTATCTGTATTTTTAAAAATATATCAAACTTAATTAAAGGGAGAAAAATGCTAATAAAATGTTTAAAACTGCTTCATCACTGATAGTCACACAGTGTATTGGGCATCCATCAGTCTGATGTAACAGATACAGCCTTAGCCCATGGGATCAGTGTGAGTGAACAACAATCTTTCCACTCATCCCATGGTGGCCCCATGGCAATTGCAGAGACTCCCACAGCACAGGGTACAGGTGTCCTGTGGACAGCAGGGTCTAACCAGAGCACACCACTGCTTTCTCCCAGTCTCTGGCACTGGTTTGCTGGGCCCTTGGCCAGGTTACTTTTACCCTCTGTTGTTCTGTTTTCCAACCTGGAAACTGTTCCCAGCTCATCTTCCATCCTACCCCATGTCATGGCAGGTATTGTTCAGGGTGCCGTGACCTTCCCAAAGAAGTGTTCTGAAAAAGGCACCTCGGGGACACAGGCACATCTGTGCTCACCCCAGGTGATTTCAGCTCTTCTAGCACCCAGGAGATGCAGAACAAGGGGTCTGTGTTCCAAGGAGAGCCTTCATTGAGCCTCCTCCCCAAAAGGATCCAGGTACATAGAGCCATTGAGGAGGGAAAGCAGGGTTTATATGGGGATCTCGAGGGGTGGGGCAAAACACCAGGGCCAATGGGATGAGGGCACAGGGGTGGAGCCAAGGGGGAAGGGCCAATGGGATACCTGGAATCTGCATGTCACAGCAAGGCATTCTGGGAGAAGCCTTTTTCCTCACCCTAACAAAGGTGGTTATCCTTTGAGGAGTTTTCCCTCCAAGGGAGTATTGTAGATCTTTTCTGGCCTCCAGATCCCCAGCCCTGGAATTGTTCAAGGTCAGGCTGGACAGGGCTTGGAGCAAGCTGATCTGGTGGAAGGTGTCCCTGCCCATGGCAGGGGGTGGAATGAGATGAATTTTAAGTTCCCTTCCAACCCAAACCACTCTGAGGTGATTCTGTGGCTCTGTGTCTCTCAGGCACTCTGGGCTCTGGGGGGATATTACAGAGCTCACTGGCTCTGGGTCTCATCTGACAACATCACATTTAGCTTTGCTTTAAGGGCAGTGGAACAGCATGTTTAGGTAGAGCAGCTGATTTAATCTCTTTAGGAATTTTTTTATGAGGCTCAAATAGCATCCATAAAAATGGAGATGGGCACAAGTGTCCCTCAGACATCCAGGTCTTCTGGACCACGTTTAGTTAAAATATCATTAACTGTGCAGCATGTTTGACAAGAATGTATGACAGCACCAGCCATATGGAAAGCATAAATATTAAATACTGTATATTGCAGCCATTTGCAAGAAACTGCATTAATCCCTTGAAGGTTAATGAGAATTATTCATGTGCATCTGAGGGAGAGAAGTACTTCACTTTAGAAATTGAACAGCTTGACATGCCTGATTTTTCACTTACCAATAAATATGAAAATGGAATATGGATGGACATCTTAGCATTGTGCCTGCATGAAAGGCTCATTGAGCAACTCAGAGGTTTGTTTTTTCAAATCAATATTTTACATCATTAATATTTTCAGTTCCAGGAATCAGCGGAACAATAAATCTTGCCTGATCACAGATGGTTTGCCACTGTGTAGATATTCCTGCAAGAGGGGAAACAAATGTCAAGGAGTCAAGACAGCCCTGGTTTGTTTAGTTAAGTCCTGAGAGTAGAAAGGAGGGATCAATACCTTTGTAGGGCCTGCTGAGAAATCCAGGAAAGGGGGGAAAAGAGAAATGAGGCAGAATTATCCTTGATGGGCAAGATCTACCACTGACATCATGGAGAGCACTCTATTCACGTGTTTGAAAAGTCTCACCAGAAAATATGGACAGATATTTAAAAATGAGTTTCAGTGAGTAATAGATGTGGGGTTTTGCAGTAATCCCTCTTGAAATTGTTTCAAGTGGTTTTGAAACAGCTTTGTTATGGCCTGTTTTTACATAAGCCACCTGTATCAGCAGAGTTATTAAAAACTGGAAATGATAAAATTTCATCAACCTTATCAAAAATACAACAGAAGACTGAGTGAAGAAAAAAGGTTCTGGCATCAGGAGCAAAAGATTTTCCCCAAAATGTGCTCAGCTCTCTCACAATGGAGGTTTTTCCTCTTTGACCCTCTAACTCCTCCCAAAGTTCTGTCCATCAACATCTTCTTCACTGTCCAGTGGTGGAGATCTCTTCCTCAAATCCTGACTGGAGGTCAGATGTCACCACAGTGACAGGCCAACCCTCCCAGATGTCCCAACCCCAGCTGTCCCTTGATGACCACATGGGGGGGTAAAAAGTAACTATAAATCTATAAAACTTTTCTTAACCTATATGCATGATATTTGTCTGTTAATTGTGAGAATCAATCATTGCATTACTCACCTATCACACAGCTGAAGCTGCTCCAGGGGCTGAGCAAAGGGGCTGATGGGGACCAGGGGACGCCCTAGAAATAGGGTCAGGGGAAGGAGAGGGAGAAGGAGCTGTCAGATGAGACACAGTGCTCTGTCTCTGCACCAGGAGTGCTGGCAAATGTGTCAGGGCATCCCATCACATAGGCTTTTCCTTCTCAGATATCTGGGCTTCCAGTCCTAGTGCTGCAAATGTGGCTTGTGTGAAACAAGTCCAGAGTGCCAGCAGCCAGCCATGCCCCTGCAGCACAATGCAAGTGATGGGAAGCTACAGGAGAAATCCTGTGCTACTGGGCACATCCTGCCCTATTTTCTGTGCCAGAGCAGCCCTGTGCTGGTGTGCAGTGATGTGTGTGGACCAAGAGCAATTGCACATACAGCCAGCTCCTGGTCCCACAGAAACCTCACTGAATCACATGCAAACTCAGCATTCTGGTTATCAGTAACTAGACTTCCAAGGAATTAATGCATTTGATTCCTCCTTGTCTTAGTTTGGAAAGACAGGTGTCTGCTAAGAAAGGCAGGAGCCTCCCCTGAAATGGAAAATGTAAACCCCCTCCCTCCAAATTGCCATAAATTTTAAATTAAGGGCCTCTCAGGCAAAAAAAAAAAAAAAAAAAAAAAAAAAAATGGAAGCAGGAATAACAGTTCTTTACTAGGGAAGAAAATAAAAAGATAAAATAAACAATTCAGTAAACTAAACACTGACAGAGTCAGAACCCAGCCTGACACCCTGTGGGTCAGGGTGTTGGTGGCAGTTCCATTGGAATTGTGGCTCAGCCCTCCTGCAGTGTCACGGGTGGTTCTGCTGGAGCAGGGATCCAGTAGAAGGGTGTATTCTTCTTCTGAAGATCCAGTGGAAGAAGAGGCAGCTGCTGTTCCTCTGGGGAATCCAGTGAAGAAGCCGTGCTGGTGTTCCAGAATCTCCAGATTATATCCATGTAGGAATGCTTGGCTCCTCCCTCTGGGCTCACATGTCCCAATGGGATGCTGTAGTTCTTATCAGCCATGCAGTGACATTCAATAGCTGTTATCAGCAGGTGTCTCCCCAGAGGGAGGATTGGGTGTGGAAGGCTAAGGAAAACTGCCCACTGAACAGAAGACAACTGCCATACAGATGGCGAATAGATACAATTTGCTTGGCAATCTAGGACACACTTGCACTGTGTCCAAGGCCAGAAAAGCAGCTGAGGGAGAGTGGTTTGTATCAGAGATGTATTTATGAACAGCTTCTAAAGGGTTAGGTAAAGGGTGTTTGGATAAGTAGCTAATCAATTTGCACAGATTATTATGAGACCAGCAGAGGCACAGGCTGCTTATGAATGCCTTACAGTGTCAGCTCCCATTATGCACATAACCATTTGATACCTGTATTAGTCACCTCTGTAGCAGCTATCACTGAGCATTTATAACAACAGCATCTACGTGGAGCTCCTTATAAAGTCAGTGAATCCATGAGACTGGTACTCATTGAGGAGAAATCAGGTAGGAGGTCTCTCTCTTGTACAAAGGATAGTTTCTCTCTCAAGGGTGTCTCATTGCCCAGAAATCTGGCAACCCAGCAGCAGAATTTTGCTCTGTTTTCATTGTCAGACACAGCACACAAGCACTGTCAGATCATGGGAAGGAAAACACAGCTGGTGATTCTGAACTATGTTATGTTTTTATTCTGAGTCATTTGCCATCTCCTTTAAATAATCCCGGAAGCCTCCACTGGGATTTCCTTTTACAGCATCAGATTGCTCTGATCTGTGTCTGTCTCCAGCCTTTTCCTTCTGCTTTTCAATTTCTCTTCTGAGCCAGCTTCACTTGAGGAGAGGATGGGCTCAGAGTCATTTAGAGGAACATTTTAAGGCTCTGAGGATGATCCATGACTGATGTAAAGCACAGCAGTGGCTTTGGAGAAGCCTTGCAGTTACACCAGTGGTGCATCTTCAGCTTGCAAAGTTGCACTGATACTGCCTTCCCAAAAAACACAAAGCACAGCTTGGCTGGGCAGGAAATTCCCCATTTCCAAGCCATGGCATGGCAAAGTTTGGGCTCTGGCCACATGTATTTAGAACATAAATCGATATTACCAGTTGATAATGTGTGTTTGACAGCACTGACTAAAATTTTTAAATGCATCTCTTACAAATAGCTAAAGGCTGTTCTCCTTTGAGCAAAGAACAACACCTTGAATATTGAAGATGATTTTCTAAAAAGAAATTGGGTGTGAAAGTGTACATCCACTCACTGAAATTTTGTCAGAGAATGTTGTCTCACTGCAGCTGCCAGCATTGCTGTGTGCCACAGGCTGCCCATCGTATTTGGCTGCCTTCAGCAGCCAGGTTCTTCCTCCTGATGAAAAAATACCATTCAGACAGAGCGCCAATAGGCTACAAAGTTAAAAAGCGGACTATCTCACTTTTTTTTTTTTTTGTGCAGCTGTGGATGGTTTGGGATGTCAAAGACCTTAATAACAAGGCTTAAAGTACAGTCACACAGGAGTGCTGTAAAGGCATTGCACATGAGGCACGAGCCCTTACTGCATCCTGCTTTACCCTGTGCTTTGGTGCAGCGATGACTGGCCGGAGACCCTGTGACCTGGCTAGCTGAGAAGGTGGCCAACAGTCCCACTGCAGCAGGGGGTGTCAGCCCCGGTGGCAAGGCCCCAGGGCTGGCAGCTTCAAGCACCCCTCGGCAGTAATAGCCTTGGGCTGTGCCTGCAGGACGAGGTCTCGGGGTAGAGCTGCTGAATAGGGCGGAGCAGAAAAGAGCCGGACACTCTCTGGGGTCAAACGAGTTTAATGTCCCGGGGGGCGACCAGCAGGGAGTGACCGCGCGAGAAAAAAAGGTTGGGCATGGGATTATAAAGGGAGGTGGTAACTGGAGGTGGGATTTACAAAAAACCAATCAGGGGAAGTCAGGGGACGTGCTTAACATAATAGACTGTAAAGGAGAACTAATCGATACATTATAAAGGAGGGGCCCCGGGACCTCAGCCAATCACTACTCCCACTGAGAGGAACATTCTGGAAGACTGGGAGTGGTGGGGAGTGATTGACTGGGCCCAGGGAGGAGGGAAAATAATACATATTAGGAGATACAGGGTGGGGAAATTACATGACATGGGGGCAACCATAGCAACTAAGTAATAGACAGAAACTAGGGTGGGGAAAACTGGGAGGACAGAACCATCGTAACAAAGGGGGGGAAGAAACAGAACATACCAACACACCACAACACTTTGGTGCTGCAAGAAGCCAGCAGACAAGATTTGCTGTGCCTAAATTTCTTCTGGATACCCACAGATAGGGGGAAAACCAACAAGAAATGGAAGTAAAGCCAATCCATGCCCCTTTCCCTGCTTTACTGCACAATATTTGCTTGACAAGGTTCACAAGGCCCCCTACCATCAACTGCAACTGCAAGGTCAGGGCCAACTTTGGAAGTATATGAATTTTCCACAGCTGTTTCATAGCTATGCTGAAAACAACCTGCCCAGGAAATGTTGTGTCCTCTCTGGCAGAAAGGGAGCAAACAGAAAGTCATGAATCCTTCAGCTCCTCACTGGCTTTGGATAGGCGGCACAGTGTGACCACAAAGGTCAGCACAGGATCTTTCCTGGGAGGGGCAGCAGTGTCTCCCCTCAGTTTTGGTGTCTATGCCCCGAATTTTCCAGATGCTGATGATGCTTTGTGAAGGCTGATGTTGTCATCTTATTGCAGGGGCTCTGCATACTGTTGTCTCCTTATTGCAAAATTTCACTTCTTCTTGGTGTTTCTCATGGACAGTTCCTCCAAGCACTGACTCTTTCTTCTTCACAAAGCAGCCAACTGACTCCAGTTCCCTGTTTTGTCTCCCTGCTCTGTGCAGAGCTCACCATCCCATAATATGAACCCAGACCCACACACTAAAGCAGAACAGAATTTGAAAAATAGCAAAGCTAAAACTTGAGGCATCAATTAAAACTTTAATTTCACTACGAGGAGAGCAGAAGAACAAGAACTTATGTGGATAAAATTGAAGAAAGCACAACTCTGCCCTTCTCCAGGAGCCATTCCATGTCACAGTCGTTTACACAAGCAAAGCAATTCCTTAGAGCAAATCAGCTTCTTCTTAATGGAGACTTGTTCTTTTCAGCAAGTCAGTGCTTTTGGTGGGGAGATTTAATAAACTTCATTCTTCTTCCTCTCATTGTGATAAGTAAATTTAATTTTACTCATATTATTAATAGTATTAAGCATCTCTTGAAAATGTACAATAGGCAATCTGAATCAGTTTGTTCAGTATGAAAATCCTCTTTTCTGAAACAGTATTTGCGTAAATGGAAAATATTCAGTCCCTCAATAGTGGATGTTGAGACAGAGGGAAGATACACCCAGAAGGAAATTCCAGCCCTTAGGAGGGGGACAACAGCAGAACCACT
Source organism: Ammospiza caudacuta (assembly GCF_027887145.1). Lineage (NCBI taxonomy): Eukaryota > Metazoa > Chordata > Aves > Passeriformes > Passerellidae > Ammospiza > Ammospiza caudacuta. The sequence continues at coordinate 3,899,038 of NC_080612.1, forward strand.
CATTTCTATTATTGCTGACATTTCCTTTGCCTCCAAAAAGGGAACTGCTGAATAAAAAAGGCTGTGTCTTGAATTCACAAATGTGAAACGTTATTTGCAAGCACTTCTGCCCTGCCTCTGTCTGAGCTAGGGAGGGTTCCCCTCAAAGCCCACATCTCCCCACTCCCATAGCCCAGGTACAGGCTGTGGCTGCCACACCCCTGTCCTGCCAAGGCAGCAATAAACTGCAAAAAATTATGCATTTGGTGTTGGAACACAATGTGCTTTCTCACACTCTAAATCATTCAGTCAGATATGGGACTGTGCAAGGCAGGCACAGAACATCAGCACCCATCTCCACCTTTGCTCTGTCCAGACAACCCACAAATGGTCCCTGTCACCTACCCACAGTCTCCAGCACACATTTTTTCCCTGGCAAGTGTTTTTTGGGCCATCACAGTTGCAGATCACCAGCCAGTGCATTCCTCAGGCTGGCAGCCAGAATAAGGCTGAATGTGTGTTAATGAGAGGAAATATTCTCCTTATGCAAAAGGTGAATCAGGGAGATAAATTCAAAAGCTTTCTGTGCCATTACCATAGGCATGTGCTACAGAGTTTAAACAGGTCTTTAGAGAACTTAAAAAGATATGGAAACTAGTCTAAAATAGGCTGTTTCCTACAGAGGAGCTGCCCTTTCCTGCGATGCCTTCCAGCCTGGCCCGAGTGCCTGGCTGTCTAAAGATTCTGCACAACTCTTACAAAGGAGCAATTTTATCCCCATTTTGACAAGGCATTAGTATAATGGCCTGATCAGCAGATAATCTCCTTTTACAGAACAATAATATTTACAAAGCCTAAAAAAGTAATTTCCTCCCTCCCTTGCTGACCTAACTATCTCCTGGAGTTTCTGAAATAACCAAAGGCTTTTCAGTCACTTTGTATGTATGAACAATGGAGACTCTGAATGTATCATTTCTTCCCTCTTCAGAGAGACTTTTCAACAGAACACCCTTCATTTCTTGCAGACATTCTCTTTTCTCTAAGCATTACTGACACAGACTTGTTCTCCTTACCTCGCCTGCACTAGTCATGCCTTGTTGGCTCATTTGGTCCAAACATGATAAATCAATTTCCATCCAATTAGGCTATGCCTGAAGAATTAATTTGATACACTTTACACTGTAGTATTTTGTATGTTCCTAAACGCAATTAGAAAACTTTAATTTAATCTTACATGCCCAATATGATCAGCTGGTACATAAGACAACCCAGTTGCAGCTTGTTCAGCATGCAATTGTAGTTGTAATTGATTAAAATTGTTTTTGCAAGTGTGTCTTGATATCATGGATGACTTGATTTGCTTTGGGTCTTACTCCTACAAGCACACAGCCACATCAGAAACTTTCTCTGTGTGAGCAGTTCCTCAAACTGTGCAGGATTTATGAGCTGAGATAGGCAGGGACAGGGCTTGCTGCCCCAAAGTTGTGATTCTCTCCTCCAGCAAGTGATTCTGTGGTCAGAGATGTGAAGACAAGAGGGTAAAGATGACAAATTTTCCAAAACATAAATTTTCCTGGCTTTGTGTGTCCAGAAATCCACCTAGGCTTCTGTCCTAAAGCCTTATCCAAATCTGGTCCCAGGTAACCAGATACTTTTATAATTGGATCTAACTTAGGATCTAGCAATTCCTTAAAGGATTTGGGAGGATATATCCCTCCTGGAAAATATTTTGCAATAAAAAGCAGTTTCTTTGAAATCTTTCAATAGCAAAACAGCTATCTAGCTCAACCGAAACTGACTGGATCAAAACCCCACTGCTCCTTATTTTCAGAAGTAGACTACAATGTGAAGGTTGACTGTAACTGGACATGACAGAATCCTAATGCCTTCAATTCTCCTCACCCACTTCTGTGAAGTGTTTATATTTGAAATCATGGTGAGTTAACATGAGTTAAAGGCACATGCTCTCATCTCTTGGTATGGAAGTAATGGATTGTTCCCTGGATAATACCAGGGCTTGTCAAAAATATATAACATAAATACTGATTTTTCACAGCTTGTAGTTCTCACAGTGTCAGGAGGTAAGAGAATTTCAGAGAGGCGGGGAAAAAAAATCTGAAGATACAAGATGGAACAATTTTGTGCCATGCAAGATACAGGGCCTATAAGTTTGTTTCTGATTTGTTTCCTCTGTTTTGTTAAGAACAAAAGTCAGGAGGGAATTTCCATTTCATATGTATGATGTACTTTAAGAGGCAGGTGGTTTATAAAGTATTAAACAGCACAATGGGACATAAAATGACCTAGTGACTACCTCTGCCTGGGAAGATAGGTTGGTATGGTGTGGGAAAGAGAGAGAAAATAACATCCAAAACTCAAAATGACCTCAAGAATATGGGCCCTTGCTAAGCTGACTCTTAATTTTAAAAAATCAAAATATAAATGCCACATTTGTGTGAATCACCACATCACACACTGATAAAGGGAAAAGAAGATGTTAAAATGGAAATGTTTATTCTGCCCAAAGCTTCACAAGTTCTTTATTCAAATGAGAGCAAACAAGCTTTTTAACCTTCATTTTATTCTCTGCTAGACTGTCTCAAATAGGAGACTGGCAGGGGGAAGAGCCAAAAGAGGTTGGTTCTTTCAAAGAAAGTAGTATTGACATTGAATTAACAACCCTTGCACCCAGACCCTGGTGAAGACCATGCTGACACCTTTAGATGACCCTGATGACACTGAAGAACAAGGCTCAGCCATGAGTACAGAGGTGCCAGCAGTTCTTTTCTCACCCCAGTACATAATTGCTACTCCCACAACATCCAGAAACGCTAAACAAAGCTCTTTTTCTCACAGCTTGGTGGTTATTTCTGCAGAAACCTCCCCCATCCTCCAGTCTGCCTTGATTTCACCTTCCAGGCTGGGTTTGGCAAACTGCTGCCTCAATGTCACAATCCACTAGGGCAAGTGAGTTGTGATGGTTCATTTCCAGATACTAAATTACAAAAGACAAACAGCAGGGACTGTCAGTTTAATCACTACAAATGCACCTTTATTTAGGGCCAGCAGCAAATGTGATAGATTAGAAAAGAAATAAAGGATAGAAGGAGAAAGAGGAGAAGGGGAATATTGTCGCAGACATGTTTTGTGAAAAATCTTTTCCTTAGGATTTTTCCTCCTGAGAAGCTGGGAGGCCTCAGGAACAAAATGTAAACAATGATTATCTGCTGCTGTGGAATGCAACAGGTGCATCTGTGATTGGCCCATGTTGGATGTTTGTAATTAATGGCCAATCACAGTCAGCTGTCTCAGACTCTCTGTCCGAGCCACAAACCTTTGTTATCATTCTTTCTTATTCTATTCTTAGCTAGCCTTCTGATGAAATCCTTTCTTCTATTCTTTTAGTATAGTTTTAATGTAATATATATCATAAAATAATAAATCAAGCCTTCTGAAACATGGAGTTAGATCCTCGTCTCTTCCCTCATCCTGGGACCCCTGTGAACACCATCACAGAATATAGCTACCAACGAGATGGAATCCTCATGGTCCAGCCACAGATTTGCCGTTGTCCACGGGGGTTAACCAAAGTCATCTCAGAAAGTTACAGTTTATAGAGTCTCAATCTAAAGCAAGTGGCATCTGGCCAGAAGATGGGGAAGATTAATAGGCCATTGTGTTGAGACCTCTTGGTGTGTGAGGCAGGTGTGAGCGTGCAAGGACAAGCCACCAAGTCAGAACTTGTGGGGCAGGTGTGAGTGTGTAAGGACAAGCCACCTTGTTTTTATCAGAACCTGTTTGAAGCAATGTTCTGTGAAAGCACAGCAAGCACACCTGCAAACACTCACTGGCGATAACATGCAGAAAACATCTACCCCGGCCAGGCCAGAGCTGCTGTCAGGGGTCCTCAGGGCCCTTGTGACAATTGTGAGGCAAATGAAGGAAACTCCAGACCGTCTCTTACACCCAGGCAATGAGAACAGCCCCAGCTGGCTGCACTGGGCTGGGAATAATGAACTCCAGCCTCCTGTGCCCGTGGGTCCAGACTCCTGCCACTGCAGGCAGCAGCCCTGGCAGCCAAACCCTGTCAGAAACAGAGCTCTGTTATTAGACTGGGTAAGTGCACATCCCACACTGCTGCTGCTCCAGAAGTTCCTTCCTGTGGTAGCCTGTGGTTTCTGGTTTATTGATGGCCAGTCTGCACCAATTTCCTCTCTTCAAGGGCTGTTCACCATCTCAGCACAAACTCCCTTCCTCCCTGTGGGCTCAGAAAGAACAATCATGGCTCTGCTCAGCCCTGCTGCCAAAGCTTTGCTTGCTTGACGTCTTCCTGCTCACCCTTAACAGCCCATGTCAGAGCTGTTCCTGGCTGGGAAGTAGAGCTGCCTAACCAAAGAGCACTGCTGCAGCCTGGTGTACCTACTACGGGCCTAACCACTGCAATCTGCTGTACCTACTACAGGCCTAACCACTGCCAGCTGGTGTAACTACTACAGGCCTAACCACTGCAACCTGCTGTACCTACTACAGGCCTAACCACTGCCAGCTGGTGTATCTACTACAGGCCTAACCACTGCCAGCTGGTGTACCTACTACAGGGCTAATCCCTGCAAGCTGGTGTACCTACTACAGGCCTAACCAAAGAATCACAATCACAGAATCACAAGGTTGGAAGAGACCTTTAAGATCATAGAGTTCAACCCATTCCCTGACACCTCAACTAAACTGCAGCACTGAGTGAACAGCACTGCTGCGAGCTGGTGCACCTACTACAGGCCTAACCAACCAAAGAGCACTGCTGCGAGCTGATGTACATACTACAGGCCTACTACATGTCACATTTCTGCCCTTCTCTCCTTGCCATCAATATATACCCTTCACATGTCTCAATGGCCAAGGGCATGGCTTGAGCTGTGCCAGGGCAGGGTTAGGTTGGATATAGGGAAAGGTTCTTCCCTCAGAGGGTGCTGGGCACTGCCCACTGCCCCGAGGCTGCCAGAGCTCCAGAAGTGTTGGACACCACTCCCAGGGTGGGATTGTTATGGGGTCTGTGCAGGACCAGGCACTGAGCTCATAGATCCCTGTGGGCCCGTCCATCCCAGGATATCCTGTGACTCTATGATTTTATGAAAACATGCTTGAAATTATTTTGCTGCCACTTTAGTGTCAACTGACAAGATGGTGCATTTCATTGCAATGACCGCTGTAGGCTGCCCACAGCCACAGAGCAGAGGTTTCCTCCCTGCTGTACCACTCACCTGCACAGGACCAAAACCAGAGCAGCTCTGGGTGCCTCTGTTCATGCTGCAACCACAGCTCCTGACTCCAGGATAAGTCAGTCCAAAAGAGGCATATATATATATAATATATAATATTATATATATAATATTATATTTATAATATATAATATATAATATATAATATATAATATATAATATATAATATATAATATATAATATATAATATATAATATAATATTATATATTATATATTATATATTATATATTATATATTATATATTATATATTATATATTATATATTTTGGATTTTTTAAAAATTTATATTTTATAACAGCTCTTTATTCAGCCACATGGTCCATGCTGCTCCTGCTCAACAAAACTTGTGCACTGGATGTCCTACTTCTGGGAAATTCCACCACTAAAAAGAGGATTTTATTTAAACAGACATCACTGGGCCAAAAAGAGACAATAGATTCAGCTGGTTCTCTCACATACAAGGTAATCAGCAGTGAGTATGTAAGGGGGATAAAAAAGGGAAGAAACAGGCATACACCAGGAATTTTCAAAAATCCTTTCCAGCAAAGTGTGTAAGTGTATTCCTAACACTAAGCCCTGCACAGGAATAATTGCACTAAAGCAATTATTTGGATTTCCATAGGTGAGCACACCTAGCCATGGCAGAGCCAGGGTCAGGCCCACATACCTGGTGCTAACACAGAGTGAGTAAGTGGCATGTTCTGCCGAATTTTGACCATGTATTTTCTGTTCCTTTTTGTTATAGCAGGTGTTAATACATCAGGTGCCTCAAACTGTGCCTCTTAAATATTTATTTTCCTGAATATTACGTTTCTAGTCATATTATTTAAATGTATCAGGAAAGCTCCAACTAAATCTTTTAATCCCATTTGATCTACAAACAGAGCTGCAACATGACAGCTTGGATTAATGCATCTGGCATTTGTGAAATTATAAACCTCACACAGCAACAGACAGCGACTGCTGCTCTTTCCTTTCTGCTTGTGTAGCACCAGGCTAAACTAAAATAAACCCTTTCCCTGCATCTACATTTGATTGAAAGATAGACATGCAGGAAAGGGTGAAGTACCCTAAGTGATGGGCTCAGTGGGATATTGAATTTATGTCTACGCTTTGATGCTTCTGGGTTTCGTTTTCTGCTCCTGAGTAGAATTAATTCTGTTCCCCACAGGAGTCAATTTGATATTTTTTATACACACCCCCCCCTCCATTTTATTGTTTTAAATCCAACTTTAGGGAAAAGACAAGAGGTCAAGGAAAGGCAGAAGGAATGAAAAGCAGAGAGGGGACCTTTTACGCCACAAATACTGGTAAGACCCCTTTTAATATCCTAAGTCCAATTTTGTCTGTCTTGGTTTCAAAAAGAGACAAGAAACTCTTTTAAAGGGGCCCCTGTATCCTCATTTCCAATTCCATGTTCTTCCTGACAGCCCTTTACTTTGTGTTCCTGACAGTTACACCACTGACAGCATTACTTTTCCCCTTATACTCCACAGCAAGAGGCAGAGACATGGTAGTTTGTGCTGATCCAGCAGCCCAAATCCAACAGTGAAAACCCCCCTGGCTCTGCCCCACGCTCCTGGGCTGGCTGTGGGGAAGGGCGTGAGCTCTCCCAAAGCCCCCCAAACCAACAAAACGCTGCTGAGGCTTGCAGAGACTCATCAGCATTCAGAGATGCCACCTTCACACCATGCAGGACACTTCAAAGAGTGTAAAAGCACAAGATTGCTTATGGAATAATATTGTATTTGCAGGAATTGTCCCAGCAAAGGCAGGAATGATGCATCTGACTCCATGTTCTCAGAAGGCTAATCTATTACTTTATTATACTGTATTATATTAAAGAATTCTATACTATGCTATAGAATACAGAAAGGATACTTACAGAATGTTAAAAAAGATAATAATGAAAACTCTTGACTCTTTCCAGAGTCCTGACACAGCTTGGCCATGATTGGCCAAAGAGTGAAAACAACTCACAGCAGAATGCAATGGAACAATCACCTGTGGGTAAACAATCTCCAAACACATTCCACATGAGCACAACACAGGAGAAGCATATGAGATAAGAATTGTTTTCCTTTTCTCTGAGGCTTCTCAGCTTCCCAGGAGAAAAATCCTGGGCAAAGGGATTTTTTTTCAGAGAATGTGAATGCCACAGAACAGAGCAATAAAAGGGAACAAAACAGGTGGAGGAAGAAAAGGACTGCTACAAATGAAGGCCTTTGGAAGTTTGCTTCTGACAGCCTGTGGCCTGGTTGCAACATCATGTTGGTCCAGACTTTCCAGTGGTCTGAATGCTGAGCTGATGATCAGCTACACAGTAGAAACATCCAGGTTTCCAAGCACACAGAACCATTCCTCATCCTACAGTTACACAAATCCCAATTAGCCCCATTTACAAGTAGCTCTGCCAGGGTTACATCCATGTGGTGTGAAGGGATGTTTCACATATGCCCATGTCCCTTCCCACACCATTCCACCAGACATGCCCTGGACACCCTGAAGTGCCCATGGTCACACCAGAAAGGTGTTGAACCCCCTGCTCCCAGCACAGTGTCCTTGCCCATCTCCACATCCAGCCAGAGATGTTTCCCACTCTTCAAAAACCAGGGCAGAGGGTCCCAAATTGCAATGCCACAACCTAGACCTCAAATCTGGGCCAAGTTCTCATCTCCTGAGAAGAACAGCTGTCAGTTCTGAAGTTCTTAAATGAGATTTGAAAGCTAAGGACCTGAATATAACCAAACTTATCTTTGGCTGAGTTTGCAGATAGGTTGACACAAACCCTATGCCCTGTACTAAATTCAAACTGTGCCTTTCCTTTGAAATCTACTGTTCTGTTGATATTTCAGCAGCAAGGCCCTCCTTTGAAGAAGGATAAAACTTCCCTCAGAAGCAGCACAGAAATCCCTGCAGAATCTGCAGTCCACAGGGGACCCACATCACACAGGCATTGACTGACTGACCCTTCCTTCCCAAGTGGGGATGCACTGATGGCTGAGACAGTCAGGAATGTTCATATTGGGCCCAGATTTGTTTATTCCAGGGCCTCAGATGCTTTAAAGCAGACCTACTTATAGCCTGCAATGTGTGAGTGACTCTCTGCTATTTTGGCACTAATATTGTCAAATGGCATTAATTAAAACAAATCGCTTATAAAATAGGCTGGATTCATCAACAATAAGTGAGGAGATATTTTTTCTTTGCCTTCTTTTTTTTTTTTTTAAGGATTTTAATGAATAAACAGCAATTCCTATTCATTATTTATCTACTTCTGAATTTTAATGAATAGTTCCCAGTGCTCATTAACAAATCTCTGTATTTATGGAAAACTGGCACTTCATAAATATCAAATTGTGCTATTTTATGTGCTAGTTCTATATAAATATAGAAATTCTGTAATTATCACTCGAACTGATCATTAAAATTCAAAAGCAGATAAATAAGCCCAAGCTTCCTGCCTTATTCTTCAGATAAAACCTCTTTCTTTTTTAATATGGTTCCCTTTTCCCCCACATGGCACACCCTTCCCTTGGGGTGGCACACTGTCATTGCTTACCTTGCAGGTGGCACCTTTCTGCTGTGTTACCCGAGGCTTCTGCCCTGTGCCAGCAGCAGGAACTCTTTCCCCCAGCCTTGCCTCTCAAGGTGGTGAGATTCCTGGTAGGCATTCTCATTCTACACTGCTCTGTCCTTTTTTCCCCCCTCGACACTGTTATTGACTTTGGTATTATCACAGCATAAACCATTAGCCATTTTATGCAAATCCCTGTGTTGAATGAAATCCGTGTCAATCCATAAAATCAAATTCCAACGTGCTGAGTGCCCTGAGTGTCTGGAGCTGCCTTTGTTCAGAACTGCTGGGAGGAACCCCCCCCAGTCCCACCCAAACCAAAGTCAGGCTCTGCAGCCTGCTCTGCCCTTGATCCCACTCATCTCTGGGGTACAGAACAGCTCATGTCCAGGTCCCAGGGTGAGGGGCAACTGAAGCACCACTGCTGCTGTCCAGGAAGCTGTCCCAGTTTTACAGCACTTCATTTCAGCTTAGTGCTTGAACCAGTGTTTGAATCCACGTGAGGAAAATGAGCATTAACTGTAGGAGCGTTGGGGGTGGGACATTGGGGATGGACGGAGAGCAGAGATCTCTGCAGCCAGGTCAGGAACTTGGGGTTTATTGCAAAGGGCCTGGGGGCAGGGCCCTGCTGGGAGCTGCCAAACACAGCTCAGAGCAGGCTGAGAGAAGAGAGGGGCAGAGAGGATGACAGGGTGGAGAGTAAAAGGGGTAAGAGGGCGAGGTTCCCATTCCAATACAATAAATCTTCTTCTGTGCTGAATATTCTCATTCTCACTAACCAATCTAGTACAAGACACAAATCCTACAGCATTTCCATACAGCCTATTAGAATCACTACATTACCACACTGTGTTACATTTTAAACCCTAAAAACTCCTCTTTGGGCCCCTTCTGCCAAGCTGTAGGGTCTGCTCTGACCCTTGGGCCTGTCTGCAAGCAGAGGGTGTTGTTCCATCAAAAGGGGATCACCTTCAGCTGGCCACACCATTGTTTTCCAGTTGTTCAGTAACTAAAGGATCTCAAAGTTTTCTTTCATTTCAATCTCGCTTATAGTTTCTATATTCTCAAAATCTTTTGCCAGACAATCATATTTATAAGGCTTTCCTGTTTCATCTTCCCCAACAATTAACTTTACAGTGAACAACATATCAGCCTCCTGCACTTTGGGGTTGCTTCACTCAGGCTGTGTGCAGCCAAACCCCCAGAGCACACCAACATCATCTGGATGTGTGGTGGTGCTTCCATCCCAAAGCACAAGGAGATGAAGAAGGTAAAAGATATGGCTCGGAGGCCACAGTGCCTACTCAAGGGGAAAAGCAAAAAGAAATTTAAAAGGCAGATAAAACTGTGATTCTTGAAAAGCAAAATCTGTATTAGCCTAAAAACCCCAGAGATTCTTGCAGGGCAGTGCAGCAAGCAGATGTGTTGTATTAATGGTTATTCCTCTAAAAAATCAGTTAAATGAAAGCATTTAAGGTCAGGGGAATCTTGTGTTTCCTAACTGCATTAGGCCATGAGACTGAGGGCTGCCCAGGCTGCACCTCTCTCTTTAGAGAAGTCTGTGTGCAATATTTTCCCCAGGCTTTTTTTGTTCTATCCTGTGTTATTGCCACAGTGCTGGAGATGTTTGTGACAATTGTTAAAAAAGAGATGTGATTAGCAAATGGAAGAACCATGACTCCTTTTAATTAAAAATCTTGGTTTTTCTTTTGTTTAAAAACCCTCATCACCCTGGTGTTTTGCATGTCAATGCACATGTAATGAAACAGACTTTGGATCTCAAAAACTGGGGCTCCACCTGAACATCAGGTCGTTTATCAGGTTGGAAATGGGAAAATTATTTCCCAGTTTGCTGACTAGGCTTAAGTGGTTCATAGCAGCTTAATCCAAAACTTCCCTTGTGCCAAAACTGGCATTTCTGTGCTCCCCAGAGCTAAATCAGACCAACACTCTTCCAAATTGAGTCAATTGAGTCAACTGAGTCAACACTCCCTGCACCACCTGTGAGAAAAAAATGACACTTTTATCCTTTTTTAGTCCATTTAACTGGAGAACAGTGAATTTAGAGGAAGTGTTGAGTTTGATGTGTTTTAAGCCCACCTTCCCGTCTTGGCATTAAGGAAGACAGGTGGTACACCAGCACTTCACCTCATTGCTTCCACCTGCTTCCTTTGCTGTGCAGAAACTTTGCCTTTTCTCTGACATGGAATCTGTACCCACTCTGGGGCAGGAGTGTGCTCAGCCCCTGTTGGTGATGGCACCTCACAAAGTGAGGCTCTGCTTCATCACTGATATTTTCTAAAAAAATCCCTTCACCAGGATTTCTTCTCCACATTTTACTGCTCTGGAATGTGGTCTGGAGATTATTTATCCAAACATGTGAATTTTTTTTAATTAATGACCAATCACAGCCAGCTGTGTCAGACTCTGAGGAGTCAGTCATGAGCTTTCATTATCATTCTTGTTTAGCCTTCTGATGTATCCTTTCTCTATAGTTTAGTATAGATTTAGTATATAATTTCTTATCATATCATATCAGCCTTTTGAGAACATGGAGTCAAATTTCCATCTCTCACCTCCTCCTGGGGACCTCACAACACCACAACTGCAGGCCCAGAAAGAAAGATGAGACAAACAGGAGGATGGATTAGCTCAGGCCCTTCCCTGCAGCCATTACAGACAGACCAGTCCTGGGAGGATGCACTGAAATCCCTGTGCACAAACCTCATCTCCCACAGCAATGCCTTTCACAACTCTCAGGAGTCTCTGTGGTCAAGATGACCCTGAGATGTTAGAGAGTCTTTTTCCCAGCCTGGCAACTGAAGAAGGAGTCAGGATTCTTCTGTTCTGGTTTTCAAGGTTGTTTATTTTCTCTTATCCATTCCATTCTTTCTCTGACCTGCTGAGATCTGTCCAGCAGGTTGGGTTGTGGCACTGTCCCTGCCCTCAGGGTGGTGTTAACTTTTTATACTAAAAACTGCCTGTACTTTATTTACAATAATTTTCCAATACTACCACCTATGTTAGACAGTCTGTCTCTACCCTAAACCGATGGTCCAGAAGTGTCACCATCACAGCAGAAGATGGAGGACAAGAAGAAGGAGAAAGAAGGACAGGACATGCCCAGATTCCTCCATCTTGGGACCCTGAGCCCCCATGCTAAAAACCTCAAAATTCCACTTTTCACCCTGTGACAAATTCACTAGCATTCTACTTAAACTTTCACAGCTCGCAGATCCTCATATAAGGTTGGTATTTTTTTCCATGGCTCATAATCAAAGGCACAGGGGGGTCTTGGGCTCTGTGCCAAGGTCTCTGAGCCCCCTGGCAGGGGTTTGAGTCATCCAGGGCAGCCAGAGGGATGTCCTGAATTCTGACACCCAACAGGGAATGCTGCAATCAGCTCTTACCAAAGGCAAAAAATCCCCCACAAATTTTTCTCTTACACTCCTGTTGTCCCCTTATCTCTAGCACTTTTTAAGTCCAGTTCCACTTTTTCAGTCTGACCCTTCTTCCATTGTGCTGAGCTTCTCCTCAGTGCTGGCGGCTGCTATTCAGGGGCTGCAAGGCAGGGGAGGGTTGAAGGTTTCATTAGAGCAAAGCCCTCCCAAAGCTGAGCATTGTGCATGGCTCAGCAGCACAGTCATCACTCCTGTCCCACCGCCCCCTGCCACACTGGGGAGCTTCTCCTCCAGGACACATCCCCTTGGCATGTCAGGGTGAGAAGTTTCTGAAATATTTTTGAATTTATTATCTCAGTTGCAGCAACAGAAACATTTGACTTTTCTGTCTAAATCAATAAAGGGTTCTTTCTCTATTCCTTTCTTTATTTTAAGGACATGCCTGCACAACAGTTTCACTGCCAAGCTCTTCAAAAGCACAAGCAGAGGAAGAGCTGTCGGATCATTCTGGCTGTAATTTCAGGGTATCTTTCAATTGCCCACTCTAAGAGGGTCAGTCTTGTACTTTTTGACCACATTTCCCCTCCATCCAGGTTTGATGTTGACCTACTTTCCCATGCTACAATTCACTAATATTCCCTTCAGCATCCAGATAATAAAGTGAGAGGAAAAATCCAAACCCGACTTGCACTAAGCAATTATTTTCAAGTCCATATGTATTCACTGTGTTAGTGCCAGGGTTTTGTTAATGCACAATAGAGGATAATGAGATCACTTTCTAATTCTCCACCTTCTTCCATCTGAAGCTCTGGGAGCTCTGAGGAGAGACAAAAGCTGTCATGTTTTACCAGGGCATCCCTTCAAACTGCAGCACCTCACAGTGATTATAGCCATGTGTTTACAGGAAGGTGTAAAAAACAAGTGGATGGATGAATAAATAAATTAATTAAACCCCTCATGTTAAACAGTTGACACAGATTAAATAACATGTCAGGCAACTTGTTTCCCTTTGCAAATGCTGTTCCTTTTAGCTAAATCCTCAGGTAAGCCCCAGACAAGCAGAAGAACAGGTGGGAGATGAAGCTGTGTAGGAAACAGATGGGATTCTCTTACAAGCAGCCTGAAAACCCAGCACTGAGAAACATGACCCTACACAAAATCTGTCCCTGGGGAAGGAGCCTTCTCCTGGCACTGAATGTGTGAGGTCCCAGCCTGATGTCCTCCCCAGTCCTATCCCAGCCCTGTATGTGTGCTGGGAGATACCCCCAAAAGTGTTCCAGGAGCTGCAGAGCCGCCCCAAAACTGTTGCAGGAGCTGCAGGGCTCTGAGCTGCCCTGCTGGCATGGGTGTCTGAACTGATCTCCTGAGGTAGGGCTTGGCAGGGGAGGCTGGGACAACCAGCCTGTGCCTCTCCACATTTCTGGCTCCGGACACAGCCCCTGGGTCATCCTTTGAAAGTAGAAAGAGCACAAACAGGCAGCCAGCCCAGACACAGGCTGGGGAGAGATGCCCCCTGACCAGATGGAATATTCCAAGAGAGACATTGGAAAGTGGCCATGGGAGCCAGCAGCCCAGATCTCATTAACTGTGTCCACACTGCACAGACCTGGATGGCTCTGAGGTACTGGCACCTGACTCCTGTGCCAGCCTGTGCTGCTGTATCCCCCCTCCCCAGGCCACCATATCATCTCATAAATGCTCATTAGGCCTCGGTCTTGATGAACAGCCCTTGGGCTCAGCTCCTCTTGAGCTTATCAGAAACCCTGACAGCTCCAGGAACTGCTGCTGTCCAAGGAGCTCCTGCTTTTTAACCAACTCCTGAAACTCATTTTTCCATCCTGAGTAACAACCCTGGAATAACAATTTTGTTGTCAGAATTTCTAAGGCAGTGACTGACCTGAACTGCAGCCAGGATGGAAAATGGCAGTGACCAAACCCATCTCCTGTCACCCACAAACAGCAGAGAGGCCTGGAACCTCTCCCTCTGCTGGGGCCTCTCCCAGCCCAGCAAATCTCAGGTTTCTCATCCCTGCTGAAGGACAGGGATGGACCCTGGCTGATCCCCCCTCCCTGAGCTCAAGGCTTTGCCCTTGGGGAGATCCAGAGGCTCTGGATGTGAGCACTTCACTGAGTTCCAGGGGGATCTTTCACAGGTTTGTACCCTGTACTGACCCTTTAGGTCAGTGTGTGTACAGGTGGGAATGTGCCACAGCAAATGCACATGAATATTGCTCCCCTTATCACTGAATACTTAGGATTTGTAAGTAAATGAGGCCTGTGAGTTACTGCTGTGCTGCAGTAAATTCCACACAAATCTTTTGTTGTTTAACCTAAGCCATTGATTAAATGTTGTTAGCTTTAAGTGTTGTTAAAACTCACTGTTGGTCGAGTCCAGGGCTCAGGTTGGAGGGGGGGGTCCATTCTGAACCTTGTGCCTCAACCAGAGGGTCTCTAATATTCCTTCTTACTCTCACCCTCCCCATCCTCACCCTTCACCTCTCTCCCCCCACCTTCCAACCCCCCAACCCGCAGAAAGACAATTTTTGGGCTGATTCTCATTTTAGATGGATTGATTTTAGATTTTACTTTGCTTTTTTTCTGTTTAACCATCTAGTAAGCAGTAGAATGAACCTTACCCATGAACTCTGTCATGCTTTCTCTTTTATAGTGAATCTGCTTTTGCCAATACCTTTGCTGGTGATGCTTTCAGTGACCTAAACCACTCATTTGTGACACAGCTTCCATCAGCAGCTTCCACACAGCTTCATGGCAGCTTGACTTTTCACTGTTTGTAAATCCCTTTTGGAAAGACAGATTCCTTTGTGAAAGCAATTTTTTTCTGTCTGACATGATTGCCACAGGGGAGATGAAACAGCTGGAAACTGCAAGGGATGGACCATTGTCTTGGTTTGGAAAGACAGGAGTCTGCTAAGGAAGGCAGGAGCCTCCCATAAAATGGAAAATGTAAACCCCCTCCCTCTGAATTGCTATAAATTTTAAATTAAGGGGCTCTCAGGCAAAAATATGGGAGCAGGAATAACAGTAGGGAATAACTAGGGAAGAAAATAAAAGGATAAAATAAACAATGCGGTACACTAGAACAACACTGACAGAGTCAGAGCCCAATCTGACACCCTGTGGGTCAGGGTGTTGGCAGCAGTCCCATTGGAATTGTGGCTCAGCCCTCCTGCAGTGTCAGGGGTGGTTCTGCTGGAGCAGGGATCCTGTAGAGAAGGATGGATTCTTCCTCTGAAGATCCAGTGGGAGAAGAGGCAGCTGCTGTTCCTCTGGGGAATCCAGTGGAGAAGCCGTGCTGGTGTTCCAGAATCTCCAGATTATATCCAGGTAGGAATGCTTGGCTCCTCCCTCTGGGCTCACATCTCCCAATGGGATGCTGTAGTTCTTATCAGCCATGCAGAGACATTCAATAGCTGTTATCAGCAGGTGTCTCCCCTGAGAGAGGAGTGGGCGTGGAAGAGATAAGGAAAACTGCCCACTGGACAGAAGACAGCTGCCATACAGATGGTGAATAGATGCAATTTGCTTGGCAATCCAGGACAACCATGCCAGTGAAAGCTGTTTCCAGGGTACTGTAAATAGTGGATGCACCTTGGAAATGAGGTTTTGCCTCAGGAATGTAAACTGCAACCTGTCAGACTACCAGGATAGCTACAGGAGGTCATGAGTAATGAGGGAAATGGGTGTAACTGGAGGTGTAACTGGGGATCCACTATCAGCAATGGATAGAGAGACTTGGTGTGATGGCCAAAGAATCCAAATTTATTGTGAACTACAACTGCTTATATACTTATTCTAGGTGGGATAGTCATGTTTTACTGCAATGATTGGGTTAATCATCACAACAAACATACATTTTAAGTATCTCTTTCTTGCAGAAGTCTAGTGTAATTTTCCTTTTCCAGTAAGTCAGTCTGATTGAATCTTCTTGCAATCTTGATTTAATCCTCAAAGTTCTGCTTGCTCTTGCCAAGGCATTTTGTCTATCAAATCTCATGCTTGACCAGATCCAAAGTCCATCATTTGTCTTGTGTATCCCAATAATCACCAGCAGCAGCACATGGCTGTGCCTTGGCAGCAGGGCACATACACATCCTCTGGATAAAGCTGATCCAGGAGGAATGTTAGCACCTCCCAGAGCCCTCACAGTGTTCTGTACATTTATCTGCAAACAGACACTTTGATGAAAAGAGATCAGTTGTATCCTGAGCCCTGCACAGCCATCCCAGGCAGGTACAGATCTCCATTGGATTTCTGACATTTCCACCAGGCTGGAAGTGGATTAAGCTCTACAAATGAACAAATCTGCCCAGACTAACAGACATGGCAGGAGGTGGAATCAGGAGCTGTCAGCTGCTGCTGAGTAACTCGGGCAGAAAACCCTCCTCTGAAGTTCTGTGTGAGGCTTTGTGGAGCTTACAGCTGCTTTCTCACCTCTCTTGTCAGGAGCAACTGAATAGTTCAACAATATTGTTAACCTTGTGCAAAGCAAAATACATCCTGCCTTAAGCAGATTTTGCAGACCCAGGATATTTCACTATTTCTGTAAATTTGGAAATTTTGCTGTCTGGTCACATTTTCCTCCCTATCAACCTGGGCAGTGTGATTTGTTGCCCTAGAAGAAAATCACTCTTATGTTAGCACAGCACACAGCAGCAACAGTTCTAAGATCTGACACAGCAGCAATAAGTTCCTGACCTGACATTTCGAAGAGACTTTTGCTGGCTCTGGTGTGCTTTGGAGTAAGCCCCAAAGACCTTGTCCAGGCTTTACCCCAGTAGTCTTCCTTGTGATCAGCACTTGACTCTTCATCTGCTGAGGCTCCTGGGGTCTCTTTATTCTTTATTCTGAACATTCAGCTTACAGTCAAATGTCACCCTATTACCACACCCCGTGGGTGCAGCTGGTGAGAGAGAGACGGTGAATCTTGTTTCTTGAATCAGAAGGCATATTTATTAAGATATTATATATAATACATTATTACTATACTAAATAGAATATAGAGAGAGGTTTTGCAGAGCAGCTAGCTAAGCTAAGAATAGATAGAAAAGAATCCACAACAAAGCTGTGGCCAAGGACTCAGTCCCCTGGCTTGCACTGGTGATTGGCTCTTAATTATAAACATAGAAAATGAGCCAATCAAGGTGTTCCTGTTGCATTCCCCAGCAGCTGATAATAATTGTTTACCTTCTCTTCGGGGGCCTCTGGCCTCCCGAAGACGCAGAAATCTGAAAGAAGGGATTTCTGTGGAGAAATGTCTGTGACATCACCCACTCAAAAATAAGTAGTGGTTTGTGGTTAAGGAGTGGGAAGAAGAGGGCTTGGTTAATTCCCAGCTCAACCACAGATATCCCAAGTGAGGTTGGCCAGATTGCTCAGAGTCTGGTTTATTCCAGAAGCACTGAATTCAGTTGCTACCCAGAGGTACTTTTATGTGCTCGGCCCTTAAAAACCTTTCCTAGCACCCACAGATGTAGGGCAAGGAAAATCCTACCACCTTTCTCTGACTTACTGAAAGCTGGAAGCTCAGTTCCAGGCTCTGTGCTCTGAAACATTTGTACAGCTCTGAGCACAGGGAGCTGCAGGGGCTCTAACAGAAGAAAGAGCCAAGAACAGAGACCCTCCCTGTGAGAGGGTCAGCAGAAAGGGCTTCTCCCATATCCCAGGAAGATGATCAGAATATGCCAGAGGGGGAAAAAAAAGATAATTGTCTGAAACTGTAAGATTACCCATGTTGACTCATGGGCACATGCAATGAGTTTCTGGCAGAGTGATTTTGCCTCCTCATTTGAACCACTCCAAATGAAGGCAGAATTTTAGTCACACAGAAATTACATCAAAAGGAAAAGCCAGATGTTTTGTGAATCCCACCACTAATGAGCTACAAGTGCTGGTTTTTTCCATTGTACAAGAAAATGATGAATTTTTAAACATATACAAAACAAATTGTTTGTGATTGCATTAGACCTTCAAAAAGAAAGAAGGAACATAAATTCAGAGATGAATAGCACAATATTGGATGCTTGCCTCAGAGCTAGACTTCAATAACTTATCTCAATAAATCCCCCTGCAGAAAGCATCTTATGTACTTCAAGCCTGGAGAAGATGAGACGTGAATGCTGGAGGAATTACAAGACAGGGGCATTCTTGCAACAGTGAACAAGCTGAAAATTACAAGGTAATGGAAACTCAGCAGGAGGCTGCCATACCCTGCCATTAGCTAACTCCTCCAATGATTGCTGCAGAAATCACTCAGGTTGTGTAAGCACTGTACACTGCTGCTGCACTTTGCATCTCCCTCCACCTAAGCACACAGACAATTTAATGAGGCAAGAAGAGATACCTGAGCACCAGGGGCTTTGGGTTGCAGATGAAAGGGGGCTGCCTCCCAGCCCAAGCACAGCCCTTTGTCCCTGCTGCCTGCCTCTCCTTTGTGCCACTTTGACACCAGCTCTACAGATCCATTTATTAAAGCAATTGCCATTTTTAAGCCAATATAGCCCTGACCTCCTCAAACTGCTCTACTACCGTGACTCTGGAGATCAGGAAAATGAGGAATTAACAGCAGCAGAGTATTAGGCCTGAGTTCCTTAAAGGGCAATTAGTGCCTGTCCTTCATGCTTCTTCCCACAGCCTCATCCCATAGAAACACTTGTTATTCCAGTCTTGGATAATCAGTCAGCTTCATATAAACATGTCTGTGCTGTGGTTCTTATTTTACCAACCAGGAGGTTAATGAGAGTAAGACACATTTGCAGTATTAAAAAGAAAAGTAAAAAACCAGATTGGCAGGTGAAATATAGCAGAACAGAGTGGGAAATGCACCTACAAGAAACCTGGAAAGAAAAAAATACTTCTGTGTAGCCCCATACTTCTCTTCACAGAGAAAAGCAAGGCACAATTCTTCCCAAGAATATTTCTGGGATTCACATCCTCTGAACCTCATAAAAACCCCACAATTCCTGTCATTTACTGTACCTGTGTTTGTGGAAAAATAGAATACAACATAAAAATTGTTTGCCCAAAATCATAGTGTTTTATTTCCTTGGCCTATCAGATCCATAAAATCAGATATGTCATTCTCTCCCTTTGTCAGGGCCATCACAGCACTGCAATACCTCCAGGCAGATGCACCACAGAAACAGAGGAAATCTGCTGAAAATTTTGGCACATAAAGGAGACACAGGGGAGATCATGATAAATTTTCCAAGAGCTGGGAGAGAGCAGCAGCAATGGCCAGCAGGGCACCCCTGTGTATTTAGGAAATGACAGTGGTGCTCTGATGGTGCTGGAACAAGGAAGCACAATGGTCAGGGCTGTCAGCAGGTTACACACTGCAATGAGGCCCTCCAAGTCAGAGGTGTCACCCAGATTTCACCCTCTAAGAATTGCTTTCTCCTCCTGTCCTGTGTGCTGTCACCTCACAAAGCCATGAGAAATGTCCCCAGTCCTGTAGGCTGAGGGTAGTTTGGTCTCAGAAGAGCCAAGGGAATGAGATGTCTGTGCCAATCCAGCTTTCCTCCTTCCTACCTATGGGAATAAATCAGTGGGACTCCATTTTCTTCATGGTGGAAAAAGCCCGTTCTTCATTCACATAACTCCTTTTTACAGAGTTTTACAGACCACCCGTGGGACTCCAATTGATTAGTAATTTTCTTGTCAATTACTTTATTGGTCAGTAACAAGCTGTTATTCTGTATTAATTGGTCACTCCAACCCCTGGTGTGTATGTGCAGGGAAAGTTGTGAGAGATAGTTTTCATTTTTCTATCTAACGGTGTAAAAATAGTTTACAGAGGTATAAGTTGCTTTTTACCCAGGAACAGATTGTTATGTTAATGAACTGCTCACACCAGGATTGCTTTCATATGAGAACTTGCAAAGGGAACTTGGCTTAGAAGAAATGACAGGCCAGGCAGAGCAGACCTGATTTTATAAGGCTTTTCTTTGTTGTCTTATATAGAAAGAGTTCTATTATCGTTATAGTGCAAGGATTTCATATCACCAGAGCTTCACACCTTCTCAGTGTTTCTCATAGGCAATTCCTCTAAGCACTGATTGCTCCCGGTCCTTGCAGTTGTCATCTGACTCCAGATCCCACCAATCCACTCTTTTATAATACTGTTCTTATTTTTTATAGGTGTAGCCTGTTAAGATCAGGCCTGCTCCTGATCTTTAGTAATTGGTTCAGCTGCAACTCATTGGGGGATAAGATTACATTGTCTACCACCTTCATTTACCCATACTGTATCCCCCTACATTTCTTTATAATTTTTCTACCTTACTGCAACACTCCCCCTCCCTATCAAGAAGAACCTCAGCAGAGCCCAGGCTCTGTTCCCCTGGCCAGCTCTGATCTTACACTAGCTGGGTTTCAGACACAGAGACGAGCTTCTCCTCCAGGGACACAGAGAGAGCCTTCACTCATCACAGCACAGAGGAAATACAAGAGAGCAAATCTGCAGCCTGATTTTTGATCTCAAGTGCTTAAAAGATAGGCATCTAAATCCACACTAAGGTGCTTTCTTGTCTCAGTGTTTTGTGGCATGACAGCAGAAAGCTTGACTCTCAGGCAGTGCATCTCGATGTGACCTGACTCTTGTGAGGTTGTCACCTCATGTGAGACAAGCCCAGCTTGGCCTGATGTCCCCACAGCCTGCTCTGCCAGACTGGGGTGGGTTAATCCTGTCTCATTCCTGCACTGTCCTGCAGGGGGACACAGTATGGGTAAATGAAGGTGGCATAGAATGTAATCTTATCCCCCAATGAGTTGCATCTGGACCAATTATTAAAAATTAGGAGCAGGCCTGATCCTAACAGGCCACACCTGTAGCAAATAAGAACAAGTGGTATAAAAGAGTGGATTGGTGGGATCTGGAGTCAGATGACAACTACTGCAAGGATCAGGAACAGTCAGTGCTTAGAGGATCTGCCTACGAGAAACATCAAGGAGGGATGAAACTCTGGCAGTGTGGAATCCTTGCGCTATAATGATGCTAGAACTCTTGATATATAAAACAGCACGGTCCCTGTCATTCTCTGGCTCTGTTTCAGCTCTGGAGTCCTTTCCTCACATCCATGCTGGGCTGCAACCATCAGCAGCTCCTTTGATGCACACTACTTGCATTTAAACTCACCCTCCTCCAGTGTTTTCCAATCAATATCCCCTGCCAGGATTTCTGAGATACCTTGGCATTTTCTAAGAGCTATGACAGAAAATGTGAGATGGATTGCAAATGCCACCAAAGCCATCGGATGACATTTATTTCTGTGCCAGACTTCAAATTTGGTGGGATAGATTTCATTCTGAGTTGGAGGAGGGATGTATTTCACCCTCCGTGTCTCAGAGATGCTTTCATAGTGGTGCATGTTACATCCCTGGTATGAAATATGCAATTATAAAACTATGTCTCTAACTACTATTAAAAAAAAAACCCTCTAAAAAAAGATACTGATTATTAATTGTTAAATATTCTTGGTTTTATTCTGCATCCAGAGAAAGGAAATTTAGAAACATTGGTACTCTGTGTGTGGAAGAGTCTCTCAGATCTCAGAACGTGCTTTGGTTTTTATGAGTTTCATTTCAGGAGCTGAATTTTTAACTCAAATCAATAAAATGCATGGGTGCACTTACACGCTCATCCAGCTTTCCTGGACATGTTAGAAGATTACCAAGCTTGCCTGATTCTAATTAAAAACAGACTAGTGGGCAATTAATTTAACTTGTACCAACTTGTAATTACAACATTTGCTGTACAACTCTACAAATACAGGTGGCAAGATGGGGAGAGGCTTCCCTGGGATTTTTGTGGTGCTGCTCTGAAAAACCTCAGAGCAAATCACTTGTGGTAGGTTCCAGTGTGAGACCTGCATTGTTTAAAAATCATCTCAACGCTACCTTATGCAGCAATAAAATGCAAGATGTGCGTCTGGGTTTGAAAAACCAGGTGTCTGCTAAGGAAGGCAGGAGCCTCCCCTGAAATGGAAAATGTAAACCTTCTCCCTCCCAATTATTAGAATTTTGAAATTAAGGGGCTCTCAGGCAAAGATATGGGAGTAGGAATAACAGTTCTTTACTGGGAAAAATTAAAAATACACATGCAATAGCACAAAAAAAGAAAACAAATCACTTCCAGAGTGAGAGCAGTCCCTGCCCCTGTGTGTCAGGGTGGGTCCCAGCCCCATCCCAGGGGGGCTCAGCCCTCCTGCAGTGCCAGCTGTGGCTCTGCTGCAGCAGGGATCCTGCACAAGGGGGGAGTTTTCCTCTGCAGCTCCAGGGCTGCTGCAGATGGGCCTGGGCTCCCTCTGGCCATGCAGGGCAGCAGAAAGCTGCTCCTCTGGCAGTGCAGGGGGCAAAGGCTGCTGTGCTGTGCCAGGCTCAGATTGGATCCAGGCAGGAATGCTTGGCTCCTCCCCTGGGCGGAGCATCTCCCCATGGGATGCTGGCATTGGATCAGCCCTGCAGGGACACTCAGTGGCCATGGACAGCAGAGATCTGCTGGAGGGAGGGTTGGCTGTGGGAGAGATAAAGAAAAAACTGCCCCATGGACAGCAGAGAGCTGCCCCAGCTCTGACAGATGGGGATAGAACACACAGCCCCAGTCACATCTTCCAACCTAAGACAATGTGGGAAATTAAAACTGCAACATTCTCCATGGATCCCACTCATTCCATTGCTCCCGAAGTCTGACCCATTACTCCCCTGATGAGCTGTGTTCCCTGCTTTTCAATCTGACCTCTTGTTTGCCTGTGCCAGCTGGTTCTGTAAGTAAATCCCCATCTGCTGCAGCTGCTTGACCATTCAAGAGTGGAGTTTCATCCACTTCTGCCTTTCCACTTTCTCCATCACTATTCAGGCTGCAATGAGAACGAAAAATACCACCAAGTTCTTCAGCTCCGTAACCACCCTTCCCTTCTGAACAGATTTTTTATTAAAAGGCTTCCTTAAAAACCTATGCTGCTACTAAGGCAGATTTAACAACAAATAGACTCTTCTCCTCCTCTTTTGTAGAGCCAAGGACTACTCACAGCCTCAGTGGAACATTCTGGCAAGACAATGTTTCCTGTGCAGTGGAGAAAAGCTAAAGTGCTTCCTATCACCATGTGATGTTATGACCTTCCCCATAACCAGCAGGAAAAATCCATCTACACATTCCCCTAATTCAAGCTGCCAATTAAATAACAACAAATAAATGACAACTTTAATGTCACTTCACTAAAAGGACACTGCAATAATTTTTGCTTTATTGCTCAATTGTGTTCGATCAAATATCAATCACACAGCTCTGAAAAGTATCCCCAGAAGAAGGGGGGAAAAAAAGAAATAATGGAGGAAGGGAGGAAGGAAGGAAGGAAAACTAGTGGATGAAGAAGCCAGAAACTGCTTTCTGATGCTGGGTTTACATGGTTCATCTCTTCTCTAAGATTGGGCACAGCTCAGTGGAGCTGATGAGGTGACTGGTACATGCTTAGAGCAAAGGTGGTCTTCCAGAGCAATTCACATTTCCATCTTTTATTTCTCATGCCAGGACACTCAGAGATTGTCAGACACTGAGTCAGTGCTTGGTTTGCAGAGAAAAATATACAGAGTTCAAACCTGAGATTTTGTGATTTGAAGCACTGCATTGCCCCTGCTCCCTTGGTGATACCTGATGTACAGGAAACCAAATCACTTACAGTTGACACTAACTTGTTCCACTGAGGATTCTTATTTGTTCTGAATTATCTTCAAGCTCTGGAGAGTGTGAAATGTACACCACCAACCAGAAAATGCTTATGATGATAGTTATTTGTCATACATTCTCTCACTGATTATTGTTTATGGGATAGAAACAAAAACAGTGAATAATTCAGGTGGGAAGGTCTCGGGTTTGTTGTTGCTGGAAAGGCTCCTGAGGTATTAAAGAATCTTTTTTTCCCAGCCCCATGACTGAAGAAGTTGGGATTCCTTGGCTCTGCTTTTCAAAGTTGTTTATTTTCTCTTATCTATTCCATTCTCTTTCTGACCTGCTGAGATCTGTCCAGCACGTTGGGTTGTGGCACAGTCCCTGCCCTTGGGGTGCTGTTGGCTTTTCATACTAAGAACTACATGTACATTATTTACAATAATTTTCCAGCACCTATCACCTATGTTAGACAGTCTGTCTCTACTCTAAACCAATCCAGAAGTGTCACGATCACAGCAGAAGATGGAGGCTAAGGAGGAGAAGAAGGACAGGACACACCCAGATTCCTCCATCTTGCCTCTTGAACCCCCATTCTAAATCCCCAAAATTCTACTTTTTCATCCTGTGACAAATTCACTATCATTCTATTCAAACTCTTGTGGTTTGTAACTCTTCACACAAAGTTGGTAATTGTTTCCATGGGCTACAATCAAAGGCACAGGTGTTTGTGACTCTGTGCCAAGGTCTCTGAGCCCCCTGCCAGGGTCTGGAATCACCCAGAGCAGCCAGAGCAGTGTCCTGGGTTCTGATAGGAAGGGACCTTGGAAGCCTTTAGCCTCAGCTCCTGTTCAAAGCTGTCTCAGCTGGATTAGATTCCCAAGGACCTGATGGGGTTTCAATATCTCCACTGTAGAGATCCCATAACCTCTCTGGTCCCCTGGTCATGTCCAATCACTCTCATGATGACACTGTTTTCTTAATATCTGCAAAGGTCTGTCCAGAATGGTTGAAATGGCTGAAAATGTCTCCTTATTCCTCTTCCCTTCTATCACTACAATTTCCTGCACTGAACACTGGATTTGTTTTCTCCTAGCAGAGGTAAAGCTGGAATCAAGCTGTGTGGAGACCTCTGACAGCATCAGCATTGTGCAATATTCTGTAATAAGCAGGTCCAGAGCTCACATCCTCAGATTTGTAAAGTCTTACCCAGATATAAGGTTTAACTCTGCACTTACTGAAGTTAATGAGGTTCTCCCATCAATGATAGCTGGCATCCTGTGGTGTCAGGGACCACTTATGAAGGGTCAACAAAATTTTTGCATTATTAAGTAAGGACTCCAGTGAAATCGCTGCCAGCTGGGGTTCTGCTGGGTATGTGCTGCAGTAACTTGCATTGTCAACCAAATCCAAGTTTTCACTGAATAACAGAGTGAAGGGGGAGCAGTTAGTTTAGCAGAGGGGCTGGAGAACATCAGCACACAAGATGTGACAGAAAGGAGCTGCTGTCAGCAGCTGCAGCAAGGACTCACTGGGCTGTGAGCAGCTCTGCCTGGTCCTTTGCTTATCATGAAATACAAAGTTGTTTGGTTTCTCTCCCAATATTTGCTGCCACAGACCTCAAACAGAACTTTCTGAAGAGAAAGCATTCCACAGCTACATCAGTTCCACTTGCCACAAAGGCAAACTTGTCTGCTCCATAATTGATTTTCCACAGACAATTGATTTAAACTTTTCAAACCCCTCCTGATGGTAGGATTAGAGCTGAGCCTGAACAGTTTGCAGGGCAAGCCTGAACAGTTTGCAGGAACTGCATTTCTCTTTCACAGAGTTCTGCTTAATTGGACGAAGGGGACAGAGTTCAAGGGCGAGCCAATAGAAGGTGTTTTATTTAAACATAACCCTAAAGTAGCTATAATGAGAAAGCATGTCTCTCACTCCCATGTAGAAATGACAGAAGAGATGTTTCAATTTCATTTCCCTCTCCTGGCTTGGTGGCTAACACAGGAACCTGATGCATTTGATCCTCTAATATTAGTTCAGGGAAATGTGTTTATTATGAGTTCCATTATAATATACTTAGCACAGTCCTTTCAACTGATGACTAGAGGTTTATTTAGGAACTAATTCAGCACCAGCTACACTTAAAAAGCTTTCACCTATCAGTAGAAACTGTATTAGATCTTTACTGACAGTTACAGTTTAAAAAATCAGTAATGGACGGGAGGGACAGTGATTAAACATTTTTACATGCAGCTTATTGACATAATCAGCATTAATTCTCCCAGTGCATTATTATTTCCAATAAGTTTTCTTATTAGGATTGGTGGAAAATACCAAACCTCCACAGGTGCTGTGAAAATTGTTTCCTTCTAAAAAAAGTTCAGTCTGGCATTCCAGAACCAGGAATTCCCAACAGCCACTGGGAAATGTTTTCACTCATAGTAGAATACCCAAGTGGTCATGAGCCCTCTGCCCATCATGGTTTTATGAGGGGATAAAAAGACTAAAATCCACCTCAATTTGAAGAATATTCTGTTTTTCAGTCCAGTGATGAGTTGCACTCACCAATTCTGCTCTCCTGCAGGGGAGAGGAGGTCCTGTCCTCCCACTGCTGTGTTTGCTGACCAGAAAGGAGGAGCACTTCACAGCACAGATGTTTTAGAACATATTTTAGACCAGTTAATAATATCTGAGGTTCTCAGGCTAAGAAATATAAAAGAGATTTGGGATTTAGAGCCTGGCAAAGCTGACAACCATGAACAGTAAACACTGGCTGTCTCTATAAGCTCTTTATGTTTTGAATGCAGTACACAATGTGAAATGACCAGTATTGAATAAAATTTTCTGCATACAATAAAAATGTCTTTAAAATGGTACTGTAAACCCACTGAGAAACACTGCAGTGACAGCAGCCAAGGCAGTCACATCCCTGTGCTCCATCTGCCCAGTCCTTCTCTGCTAGGACACCCCAAGGAGGTTTTCTGTACACAGCAAACAGAACTAGCAGCTTTTCTTTTTACAATACTCAGGACTGCAGGTAAGATGAGGGTTCCCACTGTGTTTCTGTGGAACAGATCCCTTTCCCTAAAGCTTTCTCTCAAAGCAGTGCTCAGCAGTGTTGTCTTATATATCCAGAGTTCTATTATCAGTACAGTGCAAGGATTCCATATTGCCAGAACTTTGTTACTCCTCAATGTTTCTCACAGACAGCTCCTCTAAGCACTGACTCTTCCTGGTCCTTGCAGTTGTCATCTGGCTCCTCATCCCACCAATCCACTCTTTTGTACCACTGTTCTTATTGGCTACAGGTGTGGCCTGTTAAGATCAGGCCTGCTCCTAATCTTTAGCAATTGGTCCAGCTGCAACTCGCTGGGGGATAAGATTACATTCTATACCACCTTCATACTGTATCCCCCTACACAGCAGCTTGCTGGAGAGCAGGCAGCCAGGATATTGAGTGTAAGAAATGACCACTCACTTCTAAAATTTCAAAGGTTTATTAAACCTAAACAAAAATTACAACAATGGGCTGAATAAGGCAAAATTACAGCACTGGGAGCCCCCATGACTATCAGTCACATGCTCACCTGTAAAATGGATGCTCTGCTCTTTATACCCTTAGTCCCTCTCAAAGTTTTGCCAGTTAACTCCTTCTCTGCCATGCACTGGTGGACATCACTTTTCACACCCTGACTGGAGCTCAGGTGTTGTTCCCCCAGCTTTCCTGGTGACAAGCTGCCCTCTCTGAATGTCCTGATTGCTGAGGTTGTCACAAGGGAGGGAAAGAGAACTGTGGGAGGATATATTACAGTAACATCACTGTACGTCTGTATAATATCTATCTCTTAATTGTGAGAGCAAACTATTGCATTTCTTATCTATAACATCTAGGAACCTTCTCTGCGTGCCACTGCTGAGGCTGTTGTCCCTGAGCCACAGCCCTCTGAGCCCTCCCCATGCTTGGCTGGCCCTGCTCCTGGCCAACATATTAAAAAACTCCACAAAAACACCACCACCACAAAAAAAAAAAGACCCAAACAAAAAAAAAAGACCCAAAACCCCTTGCATTTTCCATTCAGAAAAGCTAAGTATTACTCTATTTTTAACCTTTTTTTTTTTCTGTTTGTCCGGGTAGTGTAGCCCCCTGAGGTGCTCCCACTGAGGATATGAGCATAGCCTTTGGCAAGAGAAGCCTGATAATTTCTGAAAAATATATTACTGGTTCAAACCCTAATTAAGAGGAGGTTTTTCACCAAGCACTGTGTGCACAAGCTATTTCCGCACCTTTCAAAGCCCCACTGAAGGTATACATGTCAGCAGGAGCACTCAGCTCTAGCCATGGGGATACTCTGTCCCTGCACTGGGACAATTCCTGTGGTGAGGAGCTGCTGATGCCCCTGTAATTTCCTCTACACCTTTCAGCTGTGCAGAAGGTCCTTCACACCAGCCTGTCACCTTCCTCCCTGCCAGACCAGTTTGTTCAAATTCAGATTTGCATTTCCTCCTTTAATTTGATTAGTGACAGCTGCTATCATCTGAGAAAATCTAAATTGTCTCTTCCTGTGCTAATGAATCACTGTGCTATGCGTGTGGGGATTAGAGAACAAATGGATTTATTAATACACTGATAATTAAAGGGAGAGATCTACTGTTCCAGTGGCTTTTGGTGAAGAGGTTGCAGCAGGTTTTGGGGGTGGAGAGAACAGCCACAGGTTGTCACTGCTAATCAGAAGCCACAGTTGGGGTCTGACTGAGCCCAAGTACTCTTACCTAAGATTTGAAAGTTACAATTGCTCAAGCCTCTAGCATCACAGTCACTAATGGTTTTGTCTTAAGGGTAACTGGGCACTTAAAAAATCACCAGGCAGTTTGTAAAATGCTAGTGAAAGGTTTTGTAAACTAAGGCTAATTACAGCAACAACAGACCTGTCTGCAAGGAGCTGTGATGAGAATACTGAGGCCCTGAAGAACAACTCTCATTTAGTCTTCTTGGGAGTGCAGCTTCAAAAAAAAAGCCATTGCACATATTCTTCTTCTCTCATCACTTATGCCAGGAACTCAGAGGGGTTCCCAGCCTCTCTTTACCAAATACAACACAAGGACTTGTCTCCTGCTGTACAGCAGAGAGCTGGGACTGGCCAGGAATAACACTGAACTCTTTTCACAACCACAGCCCAATCCAGACTCCTGAAACCCCACAGAGAAAAAGCACAGGGAAAAAGAAAATCAAAATACACTCATGTGTCACACCCCAAACCAGGTCATGTTTTTGGAGAGGAAAATGTCTGCTCTGGTGTGGCCATTCTAGCACAATTAAGTTTCTGTGGGTGTCCCAGATTGCAAAGCAAGATGTATTCTATTACCACCTGTATGGCAGTTGTCTTCTGTTCAGTGGGCAGTTTTCCTTATCTCTTCCACACCTGCTCCTTCCCCCACGAGGACACCTGCTGATAACAGCTATTGAATGTCACTGCATGGCTGATAAGAACTACAGCATCCCATTGGGAGATGTGAGCCCAGAGGGAGGAGCCAAGCATTCCTACATGGATATAATGTGGAGATTTTGGAACACCAGCATGGCTTCTCCACTGGATTCCCCAGAGGAACAGCAGCTGCCTCTTCTCCCACTGGATCTTCAGAGGAAGAAAACATCCTTTTCTACAGGATCCCTGCTCCAGCAGAACCACCCCTGACACTGCAGGAGGGCTGAGCCACAATTCCAATGGGACTGCTGCCAACACCCTGACCCACAGGGTGTCAGATTGGGTTCTGACTCTGTCAGTGTTGGTTAAGTTCACTGCATTGTTTATTTTATCTTTTTATTTTCTTCCCTAATAAAGAACTATAATTTCCTGCTCTCGTATTTTTTTTTTGCCTGACAGCCCCTTAATTTAAAATTTATAACAATTTGGAGGGGGGTGGATCCCATTTTCCATTTCAGGGAAGGCTCCTGCCTTCCTTAGCAGACACCTGTCTTTCCAAACCAAGACAGTGGGGAGGATTAACATCTCCATGGGATAAGCCAATAAGGAGTTCTATTAGAGAGATCTGAGGAAGACTTTCCTTCTTGCCCTCACCTTTTAGTCTAATTCTTTTGGCCCTGATTTACCTCAATATCAACACAGTATTGGGATACAGACAATTCAATAATTAATATTCTAATTGCTCATATCATTGAAGTGACAGAGAAGGGAGCACTTTCATCCCTTAGATCTCCTGCCTTCAATACCCACAGGCCATGGTGGACATCAGGCAGCACAGACACATGAATAAAGCACCTCCAGGGAGAGGAGCTGTTCCAGGAGGCTCCCTGCAATCTCCAGTGCCCAGGACAGCAATACTCACACCTCAGGAACACTGGGGGCAGGAGGCTGAGCTGTGGGAGTTTATGGACTGCAAATGTCAATCCACTGGAATCACCATAATTTTCTTCATGGACTCGATCTCCATCTTTGGCTCAGACCTGGATTGTAACATTGACAGTTTCTGAAAAATCCCTTTGGCCAGGATTTTTCTCCTGGGAAGCTGAGAAACCTCAGAGAAAAGGAAAACAATTCTTATCTCATTTGCTTCTCCTGTGATGTGCTTACATGTGGAATGTGTTTGGAGATTGTTTACCCACAGGTGATTGTTCCATTGGATTCTGCTGGGAGTTGTTTTCACTCTTTGGCCAATCAGGGCCAAGCTGTGTTGGGACTCTGGAGAGAGTCAGGAGTTTTCATTATTATCTTTTTAGCATTGTGTAAGTATCCTTTCTGTATTCTTTAATATAGTATAGTGTTATTTAATATAATATAGTATAATAAAATAACAAATTAGCCTTCTGAGAACATGGAGTCAGATTCATCATTCCTTCCTTTGTTGGGGCATCCCCACAAATACAATACCTGGACCTTCCGTAGATGGAAATCTCTGCATCTCCTGAAGCCACACAGCTATGCCAGTTGAGGTCAGCTGATGCTCCTGCCCTTTCTCTCCACAGAAATTCAACTTGCATAACTGCCTGCAAAAGCATTTGCTGACAACAGCCTTCCCCTTTCAAATGAGCTACTTCCCCTGCAGTCCCAGGTTCTGCATCTTCTCTAATAATGTCTTACTCTAGCTGGATGATCCATCACCATAAAGTCATTTATTCTTTCAGACACTGTTAATTTTAGTGAGGCTGGCATGAATTAACAAGCCATTGATCCACATTTACAGATACAGTAAACAACTCTTGATTTCTTTCACTTCCTACCCTTGAGCATGCTAAGTAGTTCCAGGCAAGGCTCCTCACTGGACACACACCCACCTTGTTACTGAGAGATACCCAAACCTTTCCTGCAAGGTTATCACTGCACACTCTTCTGCAGAGGAAGAGAAATTGAGAGCTTATTGGTATGAACAGACCTTCAGGATATCTTGATTTCCTGTAGTCACTTCAAATAAATCAATAAGATTCAGGTTTCTGTTATCACTTTGTAAAGATTATTCATCATTCCAGTAAAAGCCTAAAGAAAACAAAATGCTTTTCATTGTGGATTCTCTCTTTTATTGGTAGTTAAAAGATTAGACTGTTGTTATAATGGAAGAAAAAACAGTCCTCAGCTTGACTTCAGCTGATTTTGGTGTTGGGGAGCTCACTGCTGTGCTCAGTGGTAGCTCATATTGATGGCAGCAAAACCAGATGGAGAGTCCCAAGCCCAAAGTTTCTATTCAAAACACTAAAAAAAAAAAAAAGAGAAATCGTTCAAATAATTAAAGGATCGCTTGAAGAAGAATCCTTCAAACAATCCTTCTGAGGTACCTGGTCCTAACCAGCATGCTCCATGCTCCTTTCAATTTAGATGCCCAGACATGATGTGTAAATGATGCATTTTTCAGCATGTGAAAGAGGCGAGTTCTCTTGGAGAAGCTGACCTGGGACTCCAAGCATGAATGATCCAGTCAGTCCTGTCTCACAGGCTGGGAAGGGTTTTCAAAACATCATATCATCAATTACCCTTGTTATTTGACTGTATCCCACTGTAATGTTTCCAAGACACAATGGGAATAAATAACACCATTTTCTTCATGGTGGAAAAAGGCTTTTCTTTATTCACATAACTCATTTTTATACAGTTTTACAGACCTCTTGTGGGACTCCAATTGGTCAGCAGCTTTCTTGTTAATTAATTATTGGTCAGTAACAAGTTGTTATTCTGTATTGATTGATCACTCAAACTCTCAGTGTGTATGTGCAGGGAAAGTTATTTTTGAAAGATATTTTTCATTTTTCTATCTAAGGTGTAAAAACAGTTTATACAGGTACAAGTTTACCCAGGAATAGATTGTTATGTTAATGAACTGCTCACACCAGGCTTGCTTTCACATGGGAACTTGGAAAGGACCTGACAAGGCCAGCCACTGATTCCAGGAGAGCCAGATTGATTTTATGAAGCCTTTCTTTATGATTTTTCTACCTTACTGCAACAAGACACTGCTCCAGCTGCAGGGCTTCCCAAATCTGCCTGTTCCAGGCCTCACCATTTATTCCTCACAGCAGCAATCTGCATCTCCTTGGCGGAAGAATAAAGCCTAAACATCCTTGTTATATCTCCTGCAGATAACAAGGACTAACTACTTTCCTCCCCTTTTAAAGCTGCCTTCTGTTAGCCCTGGTTTGTCTTAACTGCTCTTCCAGAGACTCCTCTGCTCCTCACTGGTAACCACAGGACAGCAGTGCTGTGCCTCCCTTCCTCAGACAGACAAACACATTTAGAAGATGATGAGTTCCAGACATGACTGCAGGCAGTATGAGTTTTTTCAGGGTACTTTGAAGTGATGGATAGCATTGCCAATGGTAAATTTAGCTCAAGCATTGGAAAACAAGGGCAATTCCCTCACAGCAGATTCAAGTGGTCTTCAGCATCACCCCAAAACCACAGAATTACTGTGACCGTGTTCACAGGCATTCTTGGATGAGGGAAGAGATGAGAATCTGACTCCATGTTTCAGAAGGCTGATTTATTATTTTATTATATATATTATATTAAGCTATACTAAAAGAATAGAAGAAAGGATTTCATCAGTAGGCTGGCTAAGAATAGAACAGCAAAGAATGATAGCAAAGGTTTGTGGCTCAGTTCTCTGTCTGAGCCAGCTCACTGTGGTTGGCCATTAATTACAAACATCCAACATGGGCCAATCACAGATGCACCTGTTGCATTCCACAGCAGCAGATAATCAATGTTTACATTTTGTTCCTGAGGCCTCCCAGCTTCTCAGGAGGAAAAATCCTAAGGAAAGGATTTTTCATAAAAGATGTCTGCGACAGAATTACAGAATGTATAAGGCCGGAAAGGGGCACAGGGGTTCAATGGTGGCACCTCCGTGCTCAGGCAGGGCCATCCCCGAGCACAGGGCACAGCATTGTGTGCACAGGGCTCTGCAGGATCCCCAGTGCTGAGGGAGACTCCAGCCCCTCCCTGGGCAGCCTGCTCAGGGCTGGGCACTGCCCAGGGCACAAGTTGTGCCTCCTGGGCAGGGGCAGTGCTGGGCTCAGGCCCTGCCCGTTCCTCTTGTCCCATTGCTTGGCACCAGCAGGAAGGGCCTGGTCCATGCCTTGGACTCCCTTCACACACAGACACTGAAGTCATCACAGAGCACCACCCCAGGTGTGCTGTTAAAAATAATGTTCCACCATCCTCCCTGGGAGGGTGGGCAGGCCCTGGCACAGGGTGCCCAGAGCAGCTGTGGCTGCCCCTGGATCCCTGGCAGTGCCCAAGGCCAGGCTGGACAGGGCTGGGAGCAGCCTGGTGATGCCTTGAGAAGGCTGACCTATAACAGAGACTAGACTGAGCTAACGAATAAAGTAGGGATTTATTAGGAGGCCTCAATGGATCCACCTTGGGCAGCGCAAGAGCCCAGCCAGGGCTGCACCCCAGGTGAACCAAAATGGTCCCAAAATGCACGACCGCTCACAGGGTCTCACTTTTATAAGTTCTGCTCCATTTGCATCTTGCAGTTAATTGTCCAATTACAGCTTTATCCCATGCAGTCTCCTCCTTCCTGTTTTTCTCTCTTCATTCCACGTTGTTTGTGCTCCTGGGCCTCAGATTTTGATCAGCTTGAGGCTGTGTCTAGCACAAGTGAGTGGCAGCCACACCTGACACATGGGTCTCAGGTTCTCTAGCTGCTCAGAGTGACCCTGAGATATTTTAAAGTCTCTTTTCCCAGCCTGGCATTCGAAGAAGAGTGCGAGTTCTTCATTTCTCAGTCTCAATATTGCTTATTGTATCTTATCTATAAAATTTTTTCTCCTGCCCTGCCGAGATCCATCCAGCAGGACAGACAGAGGCACTCTGCCTGCCCCTGGGGTGGTGTTATGTCTTTATACTAAAAGCTACGTACACAATGTTTACAATTACTTCCCAATACCTATCACCTGTTAGACAGTGAGCTTCTACTCTAGACTAATCTGTAAGTGCCACCATCACAGCAGAAGATGGAAGCCAAGAAGAAGGAGAAAAAAGGCTGGACA
This sequence comes from Ammospiza caudacuta, assembly GCF_027887145.1. Lineage (NCBI taxonomy): Eukaryota > Metazoa > Chordata > Aves > Passeriformes > Passerellidae > Ammospiza > Ammospiza caudacuta. The sequence continues at coordinate 3,933,456 of NC_080612.1, forward strand.
CGCCCAGATTCCTCCATCTTGCCCCCTGAACCCCCATTCTAAAAACCCCAAAAATCTATTTTTTCACCCTGTGATACATTCACTATCATTCTATTTAATTTGTCGTGGCTTGCAGATCTTCATCTAAGGTTGGTAATTTGCTCCATGGGTCATAATCAAACACACAGGTGTCTTGGGCTGTGTGCCAGGGTCTCTGAGTCCCTGGCAGGGGTCTTGGCCATCCAGGACAGCCAGAGGGATGTCCTGAATTCCAACACATGGGCTTGCAAAACAGGGCTCAAAGAGACACCTGGGATGTGTTGGAAAGGACACAAGCCCAGAGAAGGAGTCTCTAGCTATTGTTCCTTCTTCCTTTGTGCTGCAGGCATGCAGAGAAGAGGAGAAAATGAGGATCCTCTGTGCTCAATAAGGAGTGGAGCCATGAGGTGAATATGCAGGGGGTGCTCAGCACAGCTGTCAAAGAGCTGGGGATGCACTCTGTCACATGCACAGCGTCTCTGTGCAGGAGTTTGGAGGTGCCCTAAGAGCACTCCAGGTACCAGGGGTGAGCCCAGGGCTCTCCCCAGCAGTTTGCACAGGAAGGACCTGCCAGGGCATCCTGAAGTGCTAAATAAGCTCCTTCATCACCATAGAATTCTATCATATTTTCTCCTCTCTTCAAATGAAAGAAAGCAGGGTAAGAAACAGACTACTTTATATTCAGGGCTTCAATAACCAACACTGCAGGATGTATCACTATCAGAGGGTAAGGAAAAGGAAAAAGAAGCTAAATGGTGGTATTATTAAATGCAAAATATAAAAACATTTAAAGTGACACCTTCCTGAAGAGAGCTTTCAAATTATTCACAGTCAATGCAATACAATCCACAGCTAATTACAGTGTGTACATGCCACTGAAAGTAATGCTAATCATAATTACTCTGCACTTACACACTATAGCAATTTCCATCTGAAGACCTCAAAGTCTTTATAAACATTAATTAATCCCATTGCCCTGCTGAGGTAACTGTTACCACAATTCTCATTTTAGGGACAGGTAAACTGTGGTTCAGATGTAAAGTGCTTTGCTTGTTGCATTTTGGCACAGCAGGTGGGATGATTACCCTGAGCACTCCTGGTACAGGTGTTGGGTCTGGGGGAGGAGGAGAGTGCAGGTATTGAGGCAAAGGGCATATTCTGGAGCTGAGGAACAAGACTTTGACAAAAACCCTTCGCTCACACTGCTACACAGCCAGGGCTGTATTTATAGCCCCCCTCAGTGTGCTAGTTCCACTGCTGAGGTCGATGCATTGACCCTAGAAGCACTGACACCAGTTTTAAGGGCTGATTTTGCCTTCTGTAGAGTTGCTTTCTTTTCTTTTCTCTTTTCTTTTCTTTTCTTTTCTTTTCTTTTCTTTTCTTTTCTTTTCTTTTCTTTTCTTTTCTTTTCTTTTCTTTTCTTTTTCACAGAAAATAGCATCACCAAACATTGTCTCAGAGACAGGTTTGAAGAGAGGACAGCAAATACCAGAATCACTACTGTTACCAGCTTTGGCTAATAAAGACCCTTTTTTGGGGATTTTGAAAATGCAAAGTGAGAGGATGTTGTGCATCTGGGAGACAGGGTGGAATTACAAAGTGTTCCAGTTAAGCCAACCAAGCCGGCCCTGTGCCTTCTCATATCTGCACAGAGCCTCCAGGCCTCCAGAAGGATTCACCACCGGTAATGGCAAGCACAGGAGTGAAGGTAATTTGGGCCAGATTCACCTGGTGAGCAGACACCTCTGGCTTCACAACTTAGGTATCTATTTCCACTGATATTCCATTAAATTTTGAGACTAGGGAGGAAAAACCCATTTATACAGGGCTTGTGGCATCTTGGCCTGTATCAGCCATCATGCAGGAGCAGCCAGTGACCATCCCTCTGCACTGGGCGCTGGGGAGGCCACACCTCAAATGCTGCATCCAGACCTGGGCCACTCCCTTTAAAAAGGACGTTGAGGTGCTTGGACATGTCCAGAGAAGGAAAGGAGGCTCCTGAAGGGTGTAGAAAACAATTCTGATGAGGAACAGCCAAGGGAGCTGGGCCTGTTTAGTCTTGAGGAGGCTCAGGCGGGACCTCTCTGTTTTCTGCAACTGCCTGAAAAGCTCACAGAATTCATAGAATCACAGAATCACTGGGTTGGAAGACACTTTCAAGATCACAGAATCCAATCCAGCCCCAACATCTCAACTAAACCCTGGCACCCAGTGCCACATCCAGGCTTTGTTAAACACACCCAGGGATGGTGATTCCACCACCTCTACAGGCAGGCCATTCCAGATTTAATCACTCTTTCTGTAAAAAATTTTTGCTAATATCCAACCTGTATTTCCCTTGGTGCAGCTTGAGGCTGTGTGCTCTGGTTGTGTTAGTGCTGCCTGGAGAAAGAGCCCAGTCCCAGCTGAGCACAGGCACCTTCCAGGAGCTCTAGTGAGGAGGAGCTGCTCTCTTCTGCTGTGCCTGCGGTGAGAGAACAAGAGGAAATGTTCTTTACCTGAGACAGAGAGATTCAGATTATATACTACAAAGAAAATTTTCACTGTTGAAAGTGGCTGTCACTGTTGATAGGGGGGCTGAGGCACTGGAATAGGTTGCCTGGGGAAGGTGGTGGAATCACCATCCTTGGCTGTGTTGACACCTGGATCTGGCTCTGGGTGATGTGGTTTAGGGGTTTAGGGCTCCAGTGGCAGTGCTGGATGAGTGGCTGGACTGGGTGATCTGGTAGGTCTATCCCAGCCTTGATGGTTCTATGATTCTGCAGCATCTACCCTAGAGCAACAGTGAAGGAAAAGTGTAAGGGCATACAGTATGAAGGTGGCATAGAATGTAAACTTATCCCCCAGCAAGTTGCAGCTGGACCAATTACTAAAGATTAGGGGCAGGCCTGATGTTAACAGGCCACACCTGTAGACAATGAGAAAAATGGCATAAAAGAGTGGATTGGTGGGATCTGGAGTTAGATGATAACTGCAAGGATCCAGAACAGTGCTTTGAGGAGATGCCTGTAAGAAGCATTTAGGAGGTGTGGAACTCTGGTGATATGGAATCCTTGCACTATAATGATAATAGAACTCTTGATATATAAGACAACAGAAAAGCTACAGCTAAAAAAAAAAAAAAAAAAAAAATTAGTTTTACACCACACAGCCCCCCCAGGAAACGGAGCTCCTTCTTGGGCCAATCATTCATGATGCAAAAGATGAATGGGCTTGAAAAATCCCCTCAGCAGAATATCTGACAGTCCAAGAGACAACAAAACCTAACTTCAATCTCCTCTCACCTGTAATTACTTTCTTGGATCTGCATCCCATGGCTCAGGAAATGCACTCAGATTGTGTCCTTACCCCCAGTCTCCACAGGCTGTTGGGTGTTAATCATTGTCTGGCACCATAAAACACAAGAGCCATCACTATCAAGGCTGCCAACTTAAGAGACTCTTGTGATGGGAACATTTCTATAGACCTACACAATAAGACTAATTGCATGGGCTTGCTGTAAAAGCCAGAGGTCGTTTGATTACTGGCTGTTTTGTACCATGAAAGTGCACATTAATTATTTAAAGGATGGACTTATAATTATTGCAAGCTCTAAGTAATTACCTATAATTTTGGCAAGTGTTAGAAAAACTGATAGTCTAGCAAATTCAGGTTTTAGTCATTAGTAAGCTACTAATTACATTTAAATTGTAAAATGAGAATTATGCAATTTATCTCCTCAATAATGCATAAACATTACAGTGATTGTAGGTTTTAATGGACTATATTATTACTATAAAAAGCAGAGCAGTGATGGGCAGTGAGGGGCAATTTGAGTTCATTGCTGTTATTTTACATGATAATTGCTTATCAGTGACTGCACAGTGATGGGTCTTCTTGATTAACATGGGGTAAGTCCATTCCACCCATCCAACTGTACTGGAAAATTACAAAACTTAGTGAAGAGTCACTAAAGAGAGTTGATTAATCTTCTATCAATACAGGCCTAATTGTAGGTAAACAATCTAGAAATCACATATTTTTTTTCTACCTCTATCACTTAAAAAAAGCAGAATTCCCAGGTCACACTTGGCTAGGGCTGCTTTTTCATGTTGATTTCTCAGGATCTTCTCATGCACTCCCCACCCATCCCTGAGGCTCCTCAGTGCTGCTCCACCACCTGTAAGGAACAGGAAGGAACAGAAACATGCCACAAAGTAATACAGCACATGAGGATTTTTCAAATGCTGCTATTCCAAAGCAGCCTGTGTCCATCTAATATCCCAGCACAGCAATGGCAAAATCCATTTCAACACAGGAAAAGCAGTATAAGGACTAAATTCAGATTACCAGAACAGGTTTGAAACAGTAACTTGTTCTGCATCATTCCAGAGAGAGGAGCTTCCTAATAATAATAATAATAAATGCAAACTATCAAAGGTGATCAAGTATGGGTCAAGTATGAACTATGGGTGTGCATGCTCTGATCTTACAGATGATCTCCTGTCTCTCTGCAGCAGCAGGGGTTCACAAAAGAATCAATCCCTGTGGGAATCCACAAAATCAGAGGGTTTAGGGAAAGCTGCAAAAGGCAGGCCCCAGAGACAGCAGAACTGTGATTAGAGCTAAGCAGCAGCCATGAGATTGGTCAGCAGAAAAATTATTTAAAATGTAGAAAAGCAAGGACAAATAGAACAATGGTGTGTGTATTAATGCTTGTCTAGAATAACCCCCTAAGCTACAGAAAAGTTTATCTAGTGAGATATTAGGAAGGTTGAAGCCTGTGCATTGTGTTTCAAGGCTTACAAGCAGGTATTGTATTTGAAATAAGCAAGCATTGTTTAACCAAAGGTGCATGTGCTTATGGTGGTTGGATAGAACTACTGTCAGTGTGCTTTTGCTTTGTGTGATTGGTCAAAAACCTTTTAAAGTAAGTTGTAACACTGAGTTCTTGGTCTGATGCCAGGGATGTGAGCTGCTGGCATCTTCCCATTGTCATAACCATGTAATGAGACTGATGCTGGAAAATCAAACAGCTCAAGGCACATTCCCAGCAGTCCTGTCCTGTTTGTGATTTGTACAGAGACCCCGGCCAGCATCAAATCCCTGCTTAGCAAGAGCCCCAAAGTCTTCACAGTGGCACCAGGGTCAGTAAGGAAAAGGGGAGAGAGCTGTGTGAGGCTGGGACACACCAAAGAGGAGCACAGGAGTGCAGGGCACACAGGGACACCCTGACAGCACCACATGGGGCTCAGAGGACACATTGAAAGGCCAGGGCAGGAGGTATGCTGCAATTTAATAATGTCATTGTTCCTTTGGTTCCAGGTAATTTCTCTGTGTGGAATAAGCCAGGCAGCCATCAGACAGAGGTGTCAGTCACACAAGGCTTAGGAGCAGGGCTGGTGAACAGATAAGGATAGAAATGGAGGATATTCTATCCAGCTGAAAATGACTGCAATTAATCCATATTAGAAACCAGAGGAGTTTACATCTCAGACACTATTTTCAGCCAGCAGCACTTCCCTCCACAGCTAAACAGTGGTATTGGAGTTCAATACTTTGTGAACAGAAAAGGCACCACCAGCCACTGTGAATCACTCAGGCAATCTCCCTATGGATTTTCACCTTCCCTGTTCCATGAACTACTCAGAAAACTGAGCTGAGGGATTGCTAGAGGTGAGGACCTGCCCATGTAGTAAAGCGTTTCATGATTTCAGTATGACTCCTGTCCGCAACACAGGGAAAACTTGTCTCCTTAGGATGTGGGAGGAATGAAATGTGGGACTGTATTTCCAGTCTTGTCCACAGTGAGACACTTTCACATGGTGAGCACCTTAAAAGCTGGAGTCTTGCCAGTGTAACTGGCTTGGTGTGACACCAGGGAAATTTAAGAGCTGCTTTGTATTGTTATTTTACAAGCCCTTATACAGTGTTTGTTTTAAATTATGTGCTATGTGATTTAGTGGTGTCTGCTGCAATGATGAAAGCCAGTGCCTGCTGTGCTGTGTGACTGCTGTCTTCTCTTGGAGATGAGATATTACTTTTCACTGAAGTTTCCCAAAAGGCAGCAGCAGCTTTAGCTTTTGGGGCATCAGATCTGCTCAGAACTCCCAAAAATAAAACCCAGGGAAACCATGGTGCTTTTAGCCCTGTTAAAGATGAGTAATGGCATGGCTGACTCTCACAATTTAAGGGCAAATATCCTGTATATATGTCAGGAGCAGTTTTATAGATTTATAGTTGTGTTTTACCCCCCTTGTGTTGTTCTCAGGGGTGCCCTGGGTTTGGGACATTTGGGAGGGTCACTCGTTCCTGTGGCAGCCCCTGAGCTCCAACCAAGGTGTCAGGCAGGGATCTCCAGCACTGGGCAGGGAAGGAGGAGTCCATGGACAGAACTCTGGGAGGGACCAAAGGGTTAAAAGGTGAAACCTCCATGGTGTGGGTGAGCACATGGTGGGAAACATCCTCTGCTCCTAGTGCTGAAATATTTTCTCTATTCACTCTTCTGTTGTATTTTATTAAGGTTTTAATGAATCATTTACATCTTTTTGAAAGTGAGTATCATTTCTCACAGCCCCAGTCTGCATGTCATTCAGCAGAGTGGCTCATCAGATGTTGGCTGGCCGGCAGGAAGAGGACAGAGGACACACCTCAGTGCCCAGGTGGCGACACCAGCAGTGCTGTGTGAGCCATGCCCAGGGCATGGGGGCACCTCCCCATCTCTGCTAAGAGCAGCCAGGGGGTTGCTCTTATGGGATGTGTCATTTATTAATGAGACTTTGCAAGGCCATGGGAACATAATTTCTGCTGTCAGTGCTCAGGCCTGCCCAAACTCCCTGTTGTGTGAGCTGGGACACAAAGGTCTTGGGTGTCTGTGGTTGAAATGGCTCCCAAGGTATTACAAAGTCTTTTTTTCCCAGCCCCATGACTAAAGAAGAAGTCGAGATTCCTCAGCTCTGCTTTTCAAGGTTGTTTATTTTCTCTGATCTGTTCCATTCTCTCTCTGACCTGCTGAGATCTGTCCAGCAGCTCGGGTTGTGGCACAGTCCCTGCCCTTGGGGTGCTGTTGGCTTTTTATACTAAGAACTGGGTGTACTTTATTTACAATAATTTTCCAATACCTATCACCTATGTTAGACAGTCTGTCTCTACTCTAAACCAATCCAGAAGTGTCACCATCGCAGCAGAAGATGGAGCACAAAAGAAGGATGACAGGACACACCCAGATTCCTCCATCTTGTCTCTTGAACCTCCATTCTAAATCCCCAACATTCTACTTTTTCACCCTGTGATAAATTCCCTATCATTCTACTCAAACTCTTGTGGCTTGTAACTCCTCACACAAAGTTGGGAATTGTTTCCATGGGCTAAAATCAAAGGCACAGGTGTTTGTGACTCTGTGCCAAGGTCTCTGAGCCCTCTGCCAGGGTCTGGAATCATCCAGGGCAGCCAGAGCAATGTCCTGGGTTCTGACACAAAGGAACTCCTGCCTGGGCAGCTCTGTTGAACTGGGCAGATCTGGGCAGTGCACATTTCTCCAACAGTGAGAACCAAAACCTCTGCCCCGGAGGACAGGCAGGAGAAGAAAGAATTACTTTTTTTCAAATGATAGACTTTACCTTCCTTAAGAGCAATACAAGATCATCCCCAGGAACTCAAAAGCTGATGAAATTCCTGCCCCGGATAACTTCCAGGTTGCTAGAGACTGAAAGAGTTGGAAATAACAGGACCCTGGGGATTTTGATGCTGCTCAAGATATCTAATCCAGAAAGTTCTTTCTGCCAATGCCCAGGCTCAGGTGCTTCACTGGAGATGTACAGAGCCTCACAAGAGCTCACTACACACGGGATAATGTAACTCCACCACTCCTACTCAAGGCTTCAGCTAATCCCAATTTAGCATAGGTTCACCTATACACTTGAGCATTGGAATTTATACCCCCTACAAGACTTTTTGTTAAGTAGATTACTTCTGCATTGAAACATCCAGTGACTCTGCACCTCCCTGAATTCTGGCCCTTTCTAGGAATTTCCCATTTATAACACAGGCACATCAAGGCTTTGGAAAAACTTGCTTTCTTTACAAACCCTCTTTGCCTTCTGGTTCAAAGAAGGATATGGCCACAGGTCAGTGATTATCTGTTGGGACTCAGTGCATCCCTCCGGGTGTCCAGAGTTGCTGAGGACCCCGTTGGGGGGCTCGGAGACCCTGGCACACAGCCCAGAACACCTGGGGATTTGATTATGATCCCTGGAGCAAGTTACCAGCTTTGTGTGAGGACCTGAAAGTCACACATGTTTAAATGATATAATAATAAAATTATCACAGGGGGAAAATGTAGATTTTAGGATTTTCGTTATGGGCGTTGTGGGGACAAGATGGAGGAATCTAGGCATGTCTAGCCTTGCTTCTTCTTCTTCTTCTTGTTCTCCATTTTCTTCAGTGATGTTGGCACTTTGGGATTGGTTTAGAGTAGAAGTTCACTGTCTAACATAGGTGATGGGTATTGGAAATTAAGTGTAAATACGTTATACGTAGTTTGTAGTATAAAAGACAACATGTGGCTGTCCTGCTGACCAGATCTCGGCTGGGTAGAAAGAAAAATTTTATAGATAAGAATTAATAAACAACTTCAGGACCAAAAAGTGAAGAGCTCTGATTCAATCTTCAGTTGCACGGGTCAAAACAGAGACATCCTGCACATCTCAGGGCAGCAATTAACAACCAAATACCCGAGAATTAACCAGAAGGCATCTGAAGAGGAGCAGCCCTTCAGACAGTGCACATTTCCTCAGGGATGGTGAAACACAGGGACTGGATGGGACACTGAGCCCCAGGTCATGACAACAGAGACATCCCATCGTCTTGTGGCATTCACATTCTCTGAACAGAGAGGGACATCATTCTCTCTCCCAGGGTTTCTCCTGGAGAAGCACGGAGAGAAGAAGAGAAAACAATTCTTATCTCTACTCTCTGCTCCTCTTGTTTTTGCACATGTGGAATGTGTTATGGGGATTGTTTACCTGAAGAGATTTGTCCGTTGGATTCTGCTGAGGATTGTTTTGTTTCCTTGGCCAGTTGGGTCAAAACTGTGTCCTGGCTGTCTCAGACAGTCACAGGTTTTTCTATAATATTCTTGAGTATTTATTTAATATGTAATATAATATATTATTAATTAGTATATAATATATTATTAGTAGTACATAATATATATATATAGTATATATTAGTATATACTATAGTATATACTAATAATAGAATAGTATATACTATATTGTATGATTAATTTAATATAGTATTATAGTATAAATTAATATAGTATTATAGAGGAATAGCAGATTTGTCTTTCCAAACAAGCTGGGCGTCTGCTGGTAGATAAAACCAGCACTGGAAGATAAAAGAAACAATGGGAAGGATTCCACTGATTGATGAATGGAAAAAGAAATTTGCTTTTACAAATCAGCTTTAGGTTTGCTGATAAATGAAATTAGACATTGAAAGATGGAATAAACAATGGGGAAGAAAAACGCCTAAATTCTGTAAGAATTAAAAATTAAAAGGGAGGGGTTTACATTAGAGGGAAATCTTTGGCATCAGGTGTTCTGGGAAGTCTGTACCTCCCAAGTACCTCAGCCAATGGGGAAAGAGAGAAGGGAAATGTGGACAGGAAATTGGGATAAAAAGGAGGCTGTGTCCTCCAAAAATTTGAGAGATCCCAGGGGAATGCCTCATGGCCTCTCCCTTTATTCAAAAAAAGTTCCAGGACTCCTCTGTCTCCTTTGTGGACATAAACCTCTGATGTTTGTGGATTAATTTTCCTAACAGTATTAATGCAATATAATATAATTTTAATAAAACAATTGTTCAACCTTCTGAATCAATAGAATCAAATGCCAATTGTTCCCTGTGTCAGGGACACCATGAATTCAATATCATCTCTTTCTCACATGCTTCCAGATGTATCTTTACTTTAAACTGGCAGGCTTTTTGTCTCTGGTATTCTGGCATTAACACTGCTCTGTTCCCAAATCTTCTTACTTTAATGGCTAAACACTGTCTTGTTTCCAGGCTAGATTAATTCATGGTTAATCTATGTTTTGCTCCTAGGCAATGCATTCCTCTCTCACTGCTCTGTACTCCCATATGGTATTTTTAGACAGCAATCAGCTCATCTCTTGGTCTGTGATGTGCCAGACTAAACAAGCCAAACTCTTCCAGTCCCATTTCCTATAAATCCATTTCCTTTGATCTCTCAGTTCACGTTCACCTTTCCTGGATGGGACTCACTGGAGTTTCAGCGGCTGTTTCAGGCACCGCTGGCATGGCCACTTGCCCTTGCTGTGACAGCCCCACCATTGCAGCCCTGCCCCAGCTGCAGCACAGGGGCACTCCCCATCAGCAGCCAGCACAAAAGGAAATCATCCCACTTGTTTCCAACTGCTGTCTGTTACTCTGCTTTGAAAAGGTTTTGCTGTTAGTCCAAGCAAGCACTTGACCTCTCCCTTCATGTTTTTAAATTTTAGAAATGAATGCTGCAAACTGTTTAACGCTGTTCATGGGATAAAATTTTTCCAACAAAAAAATTTGTTTCATTACAACTGCTCTGAGCCTGCTTGCTCCAATTCTTCCCACAGGTTTGGCACACGGCACCCAGGACTCTGCCAGCCTCTTCTCTGTTGATCTTGGATGAACAAAAGAGCTGTTCTCCAGAGCAGCTGTTGGGGAGAAGAGATTTGGAGACCTGGCTTTGCCCACATCAAGTGAGCTCCTCACTGCACACCCTCAAGACTCCAAGGAGCTGGTACAGCCATTTTGCATGGGGCTGATCAAACCAAACCTTTGTGCTGCCAGAATTGCAGTGGAACTGTCCAAAGGATAGGTCTGGGGCTATCATGGTCCCCAAAGCAGATAGATGACTGTTTCAACTTCATCCAGTCATCAATCTGTCTCAACAATTTGGGGGATAAAGAAGGTTGTTGGGCTTTTTGGTCTGGACTTAAAACTAACTTAATTATCCATCCCCACTTTGCTGGGCTGAGCTCAGCTGGGCCAGCCTCCCCAGGGTTCCTGTGCCACCACACTTCTCTCTGGGAGTGGGTTTTGTGCACAAGGCTAAGAGCAAGAGCTTTGCCAAGAAGGTCCCATGTGGTGTTCACAGGGGCCCCAGGATGAGGGAAGAGATGAGAATCTTGACTCCATGTTTCAGAAGGCTTGATCTATTATTTTATGATATATATATATTATATTAAAACTGTACTAAATGAATAGAAGAAAGGATTTCATCAGGAGGCTAGCTCAGAATAGCATAGAAAGGAATGATAACAAAGGTTTGTGGCTAAGACTCTCTGTCCAAGCCAGCTGGGCTGTGATTTGCCATTAATTAGAGACAACCACATGAGACCAATCACAGATGCACCTGTTGCATTTCACAGCAGCAGATAACCATTGTTTACATTTTGTTCCTGAGGCCTCCCAGCTTCTCAGAAGGAAAAATCCTAAGGAAAGGATTTTCCATAAAATGTGTCTTTGACAGTCCCAAAGTCTGACAGGACCAGTGTGGGGTTTGGTGCTGGAAATCCCAACTCACTACTGCTTTTGAACTTACTTGTGTTCTCAGTGATGTCCAGGGAAACTTATTCTCAGTAGCATTCGTACCCCATGGATTCCCAAAGGGCCTTTCTTTGGTTTTACACAGCAATATCCACTCCCATGCTCTGGGTATGCGCATGTTTTAGCAGCAGATGGGTTTTTAGGCACAGAGTCCTGTCTGAAAGGGGAGCAATGCCCTCCAGCAGTGCAGGAGATGCCTGCCTGTGCACAAGCCACCAGTGACAGCGCTGCCAGAGAGGCTGGGCTACCAGGGCACTGGCAGGAGCAGCCCTGAAATCCACATGCCCAGGTTTCAGAGATCCTTCTCCAGCCTGCCTGGCTCCAAGGAAAGGCAGCTGATCCTCATTAGTGAGGCAGCCAAGCAGGACAGGTAGCCTCAGGTTACACTAACGAGCCAATTAAAAGGATTCTAAAGGAAAGCTGGCTGGGGAACAGGGAGGAGGGAGCCTGGCAGCTCTGGCTGGGCAGGCAGAGCTCTGCAGCTGAAGGTGAGCTGCTGTGTAATTACTGACATTTCTTCTATTGTGCCATGGGGAAAGAGGAGTCTAAAAAGATTTAAAATGGCTGATTTGGGGCTGTGATGTTGTTAATTTGTCTCATCAGAGACTGAAGTAAACCAAATAGCAGTAAATAATGACATTTCTGCTCTACCTGGCAGGGCACCTTAGGGCATTTTGGAATCCCTGTTTGACCCAACAGGCACCAAGGGTCCCACCAACACCCTTGAGGTCTTCTGAGACAGCTCCATGGGATGGGGAGGCTCCATCATCCAGCAGTCACCAGTCACCAGAGATTAAATCCAAATACACACCCAGCATTTCACAGAAAACAAATTCCATCCCAAATTTCCACCCAGCATTTCACAGAAAACAAATTCCAACCCAAATCTGCCCAAGTTCTCTGCTAAGGACAGGAATTAAAATCGTGACTCCAAATGATCATTTCAACTTAATCCAGTCATCAATCTGCCTCAGCAAGCTGGAGGATAAAGAAGGTTGTTGGGCTTTTTGGCCTGGACTTAAAACTAACAATTATTATGCAAACAGGCTTCTTTCTTTATTAACTCATTCTTTGTTAGCCCATTTGCATCTTATACCTGAAACTCCTTTTGATGTCTTCGAGGATCCATTACAAACCTGATAACCCATATTAATTCACTGTGATTTAACAGATTTTGGTTGGTGAAATTCTGACAGGTTTCCTTCAAACCTAAAATTCCTATAGGTTTCCTTCAAACCTGTGCAATGGATTTTTGCTCAAGAGTTAGGGGAAGTTTTATGTATCCAGCCCAATGTCCTGTTCCATGCACTGGCTAAAAACCAGTGCTCCTGAGTCATTCCTTCTGCATAAGCACTGCTGGAGTCTGGTAAGCAAAAACAATCCCTAAAACCTCATGATCATTTTTCAGCCATATGAGAAGAACACTGAGAGCCTGTTCTGAGTTAAAACCCACAGTGCTAGCATTAGACAAATAATGGCAATAGCTTCTTGCACCAAGAGGCCTCAGCTGCAAAGAATCCCAGCTTAATCTGATGGAAAAAAGCTGCCCACAAGAGGCACAAACACAAATAGCTCCTGGCACACCTGATAGAGCATCAAGATGCACCTTCCATCCACTTGGCTGGGATCTCCTGAGCCTGGGAATGGCAAACTGCAGAGCCAAGTTTGTGTTCAGCCCATCTGAATGATCACACTGCAGAGGAAAAGCACATCTGCACGGCTGGGTATGGCTGAGAAATCAAGCACTTTGACTTTTCAAGTGGAAGACAAGAAAACCATAAGTTCTCACTTCATTTTTTTTTAATAAAGAATAGACATAGTCTTTTCTTATTTAAACAGATGGATACTACTTCTACCTGGGAAAGAACATGCACTGCCTTTTGTAGCTGGATCAAAGTAAAGTTGAATGGATGAAATAACACCTGAAATAATACCATGAAGTATTGCAGGACAAAGAAAACAGTGACAGCTCTGAGAGTCCTGGGTTTGGGATGAGAACAGGAGAGAGGAAAACTTGTTTTTATTAATAATTTCAAGAATTATAAATTTTGACTCCTCAATATCACAACCACAGTGCTTCCAGTACATCCACAAGGATGTTGTCTGCCTGTCCAGCATCAAAATCTTCAAACAATTCACATGAATAACTCATGAATATACAGTTCTGTAAGTTTATCCTGCAGCAGAAGTTGGTGTCTGACCAAATGATGAAAAATGTCAAAGTTCTACTAGTCTAAGGAATTTGGAATGCTAGAATAAGACATTACTTAAAATAACAGCAGAAATTAAAATGCCAGAAGATGGCTTTGGAGCAACCACAATGAGATTTGGGCAATCTAGACACAACTGCTCTGTCTTGTACAAATTTCCTGAGTAAAGAGCAAGTGCCCTGCAGTATAACTGTGTTCCCAATGGAAAATTGGGATAAAAGTTCTTCTTTGTCTAGTCTTAGTTAAAAATAAAAGAACTGTAATGAGGACTTGGACAGTGTCTTCTGAAGTGACATTTCAATGATGTAACATTTCAGTCCCACCCCAAGGTAACTGCTAGAATTGCCATATTTTCATCACAGACAGTTTTAATCCAAGCTGGTCAGCCTTATCTTTTCATGGAAGAGTGCAGAAGATGATCAGCTGAACTCACTTCGACCCCAATATCATCCCAGGGATGAGAGAGCTACTGCTACTGGGAACCATGATGGCTTGAAATCCTCATGAAAAAATTACTGTTGAAATAAGAAACTTTCAACTGCGCAGATATTGAAATAAACAAAGTTTTTAATATGAGATCTTCTGTACTTTTCCTTGCAAAGCTTTTGAAGACTTTTGAGAGCTGCAAAATTGTTTTCTTGGGCTAATGTAGATGTAATGGCTTTCCCCTCTAACTGAGCATTGTCAATGATTATATCTCAGGGAGATCAAAAGAGACTTTGAATTTAACCTAAGAGTTTTTCCCCACTTGAAAATGTTTTATGAATCTTCTTTTAAACATGAATCTCTGAGAAGGTGAACAAGGAAAAAACAGACATCTGCACTGGTTTTAAGTAAACAAAAACCACACAGAAGCTAATGAAACATTAAGTGAAAATGTACCTATCTCTGGCTACTTAATTCCCCATATCTTGGTCCTTGCAAGCAAAATAAAGATAACAGGAATAAATCAACAGTTTTGAGAAGCTGACACGGAGGCAGCATTTCATGCAGATTGGTTCATGTTCATGACCTGTTCAGCCATGAAGATCTAATCCCAACATCTTCTGACCCCTCTCCATGGTTCATTATTTCCTAATCACTTCTGGCCCTCACTGAAGAATGCTCTGAGCTTCTCAGGCTGGAGCAAATCTATAAATCAAGGACAAACCCTTCTGGGCTTTCTTTAGTAGCCTGTCTTTTCTTTATAATCTTTTCCATCTGAAATTCACTTTGTGAGGGTGTAAATACACTGCTAGCAAAAATTAAGAAACGAGGGAAAATATTTCCACTGCAGAATAAATTGGCCATTGAATTTCTGAGCTGGTGTGAGACATTAACTCGGCACCCACTCAGGGAACTGAGGATATCTACTGCAATTTGTTATCTTGTTGCTCTCCAGCAGAGTTTCTCACTGTTCCTTTATAGAAATGCAGCTTTCCTCCCATGGGTAGGCAATAGGAAAAAGGAAGACTCACAGAATAACAAACTGATTATTTTGATGGCTGTCTGTAGCTTGTGTTAAAAATTTTGCAATGCAAATGAAGAACACATGCTTATTAACAATCAATCTTTGTGTCAACTTCTGAAAGGAGGTAACAATCAAATTTGATATTTGTTTATTTTCTAGATCCCAAAGAGGCCTTTTCTCCTCCTTATATTCTGCAGTAAAATCATCCTTATTGGGCCACAACAGTGACTTACAGATAAATGTCTGCTCTTAAAAGGAAATTGCATGAGTGACATTTGTTGTGGTTATATCTCCCAGATCAGCAAAGAGAAATGCATTCAGACCCCTTAAAATGGAGCACCTCCCAGGGTGTAATGGATTTAACAAGCACTGAAACAACAGCAAAGAGGATGAGAGGAGCTATCCAAGCTAAGAAGATGAGAAGGACTTTCCTTTTCACTCCAGCCAGACAAATAAGAATTACATTCTTCCACTTTCACTAACAAACTTGCAAGGCTTGTCAATAAAAGCAGCAGGAGGCAAAGCAGTGCACAATGATGGGAAGATTTAATGTGCACTCTTCTCACCTGTGGCTGATGGGGGGTGGCTTTTCTGCATATTATGGCAAGAAAAAAGTTTAATTTTGATATAAATAAGGCAGAACCTGACTGGTGAAGTCGCTCAGGAGCTGTTTCATCATTTCCCTTGTGCAGTAGAAGGAAAAACATGGACAGAGCAGGGAAGCAGAATAGGCAGAAAAGGACAGAGATGAGAAAACCTGGTTTTGAAAAAAAAAAAACATTTGCAAAGAAGGGAGATATAAAAGAGTTATGCAAAACTTGTCCTGCTCTACTATCTTGGATATTATTTCCAAACTGGGCCTGATGAATGATTAAGAAAACTTCCCAAAGCACAAAGCAGCACAGACCTGAAAATTCCACAGCCTGTGGACACACACTGAGTCTAACTAACAATAACAGCTCTTGTGAGGCTGGTAAATCACTCTCTCATAAAGGCACAGAAACACTTTCAAACTGGCCTTTGGCTTCATCCCAGAGTGGTTTTGGGCTGGGCACCTCACCCTAAAACATGCCTGAACAGAAACTTGGGCTCCTGTCCTGGTTCAGAAGGAGCTGATTTGATAAAACTAAGACAAAAGATCTATCTGGGATTGAATTCACCAGCTAAAAGCACCGGAAAGCAACAGGAATCCACAAGAAAAAATAAAGATGGCACACTTCTGGAATATGGATAAATATAAGACATATACTGTAAATGGATTTAAATTTCTGAGGCAACACAAAATGTGCTCTTAGCCAGAAAACTGATTGGGATTTATTTGGGGCTCTCTAACAGCCTATCTAATTGATAACATTCAGACATCATTCATCTCTCAATGCACAGCCAAAGTTGTCAGTGTTATTTAGAAGCTGAACAACCAAGGAATAAAACACAAGTTGCTTCTTTAAGATTAGTCTCATTTGAAAATATTTAGGTATTTAGCTCTTATCCCCATTAGACAATAAATATTTAGATATTTTTAATAGACAAGCTTATTCTTCCTTTTTAGTTCTTCTTTGTTGTAAGCAAAACTGACAATGAAATTAGACAGACTTGAAGTAATACCAAAATAATAACTACAAATACTGTTCAGCAGCCAGTCGCTGCACCTGTGTGAGCCCAAACACTTGTGTTGTGTGGATTAGTTTGAAGCTTCTGAAGAAGCTGCAAGTCTCCACTGCTCAGAGTGATGTCCAGCTCAAGCAGTTTATAGGTCCGAAACAAAAAAAAACACTATAAAAATGTGACATTGTGGTGTTGTGAGGTCCCCAGGACAAGGTGAGAGATGAGAATTTGACTCCATATTCTCAGAACGCTAATATATTATATTACATTATATTACATTATATTGTATTCTAAAACTACACTAAAGGAAGAGAAAGAATACATCAGAAGGCCAGACAAGAATGAATAATAAAATCTTGTGACTGACCAGAGTCCTGACACAGCTGGACTGTGATTGACCATTAATTTAAAAACAATTCACATGGAACCAATCAAAGATGCACTTTTTGGTAAACCATCTCCAGACTACATTTCAAAACAATCAGATAATTATTGTTTACATTTCTTTTCTGAGGCTTCTCAGCTTCTCAGGAGAAAAATCATGGGGAAAGCAGATTTTTCAGAAAATACCACGGTGACACGCCATGTCTCTGTAATTCATCTCACTGTCAGCTGGCTACCATAAAATAAGGCTCCAGAGCAAGTGAGGAGTAAGGAAAAGTCTGCTTAATAGTGGGGTGATGCTAAAAGTACGGCTTATCACCTCCAGGGCTGGGTTATTTGGAAAAGTCCTGTCCTCCCCAAGACCAGGAGGTAGAACAGACATATCCTGAAATAAATCAAATCCGGTATCATCATCATCTCTTCTGACTATCTATATGACACTGATCATATTTTCCATCTTATCTTTTGTTGTATTCTTCTATGGGAAGTCAATAAAGAAGATTTTCTTTGCTTGTCACTCACGCCTCTGGAACAGTTAAAAACCACAACCCTTTCCCAGGAGACTATTTCACAGAATATAACATCATACACAGATTATCTCAGGCACAAAATCAAAGACTGTTTGGTCCAACTTCTAAAGAGTATATAAGAAAAATAACTGTAGAAAGAATAACTTCCTTTGCATGCTTTTCTGCATCTTTTTCCCTGCTTTAAAGATGGTTTTCAGGTCTCCTTGGGTGTGGTGTTTGTGAGGGTCCCCAGGATGAGGTGAGAGATGAGAATCTGATTCCAAGTTCTCAGAAAGCTGATATATTATATTATATTATATTATATTATATTATATTATATTATATTATATTATGTTATGTTATGTTATGTTATGTTATGTTATGTTATGTTATGTTATATATTCTAAAACTATACTAAAGAAAGAGAAAGGATACATCAGAAGGCTTAACAAAAATGAATAATAAAAACCTGTAACTCCTCAGAGCCTGAAACAGCAGGACTGTGATTGGTCATTAAATTAAAAGAATTCA